>NC_090316.1:37076157-37676157 GCF_039906515.1 Pseudorca crassidens | reverse complement strand
TTCCTATCTTGTCCATCTGTTTACTTGGGCGGTGGGTTAAGTTTTTTTAATGCTATTTTAAATGTGCATTTTTCTTCTTAAATCTCCCCCACTTTCTGTCTTCGCGCTTCCTCCCCTTTCTCAATTCCAGCAGCTGCCTTGTTGCACTGCCCCCAGGAGATACGAGACAGGACAAGAAGTAGAAACAGCCTGAGTGTCCTGCCGGTTTCCCAAAGCCCAGTCTACTGGGTGAAATGGGGTGGACTGGGGTATAACCAGAATGTTTGGGAGAAACGCAGTGTGACGTAAAATAGGGGTTTCTCTCCAGGTGGGGGGCAGGAAGAGAACCCTCGGGGAGCTGATGAGAGCAGAGGGCTCCACAGGGCCCAGTGGGACAAACCCGCCCGGGGGAGGGCTGGGAGGGAGGCGGGGGCTGAGGGTCTCCAGGGAAGCCTGAGGCTGTCTCTATACCTCGACGGAGGGTACGGAAAGGGCAGAGCGAGCGACCCGATGAAGCCAAGCACCCTGAAACAAGCAGCATGTGAGCAGCGACCAGTATGCAGGCCCGTGGCCAAAGACAGACGCCTTTGCCTTGGTCTTTGGTACCAGGAAGAACCTCTGGGTGGGGTGAAGTAGACAGCATCTGGATATAACCAGAACGTCGGAAAGAAATCAAGTTTAGGAGGTAAAGATTCCCCTTAGACCAGACAATTTTCCCATCACGCGTGAGGAAGAGGGAAATGGGGGAGAAGGCGCTGAGAGCAGAGGATTCACTGTGCCTGGAGAAAGAAGCGGAGGCCAGGGAGCGGATCAGCAGCCCTGAGAATGGAAGACACGTGTCCTCAGACCTCAGACAGAGACCGGCAGAGGTCACAGGGTGCCCAAGAGAAAACTAGTGGGTGGAGGGTTGAGGTGATGAAGTTGTGGAGACCCTCCCTGGGATTTCTGCATCTTAGCGTGATTCACAGGAAGCAGAGTGACCTCTACGGCTTCAAGAGTAGCAGAGAAACTGGACCAAAGTGGCCTGCGCAGACAGGAACGCAGCTGTCGCGGCAGCAACACTGCGACTGATAATGAGGAAACAGCGTGAAGACTCAAGCACCTGGGACTCCCTGCTGTACTCACAGCATCGCGACGGGGTGGGGTGGGAGACGGAGAGACCCAAATCACCCGAGCCAAGTTCCCAGGGATGAGAGTTTCAAATAAAATCGAGACGGAAATATAAAAACATGAAGTTGTTTGTCTAGTATCCTCAATTGATGGATATGAATGGTATACCCACTGCCCAAACCTCTGGTCTGTCTTCTCCAGTTAGAATGTAAACTCCTCAAAGCCTCATTCGCCTCTAAGTATTTTCAGGACTTAGAAAGTTCCTGGTACATAACTGTTGCTCCGTAAATCCTGTAAAATAAATAAAATGGTGACTATTGTGCCGATGTGGGCAGTGAGTCTAACAGAAATTAAGCACCTTTTGGACAAAGACCCACAGCTAATAAACAAATGATGGAATAAAAATAAATAAAAGTTGGAAATTATAGCAAAACCCGAACCTGGAAAACGTGTCAGAGCTTTATTCAGAGCGCTTTGGGTCATTTCTCGACGGGAAATGGGGTTTGAACCTCAGCCTATGGACCATGAAAGATTATGACCTTAGCCTTAACACTGAAAACATGGCTCGGGACAAGGAGTTAGACACATGCTGACTTCAAATCAGACATCCCTTTTCTAGTTTCCAAAATTTGTGGTATCAATACATGATGTCCATCTGCTTTGGTGATCCTGGCAAGGAACTCTTTCAAGAACTAGGCTTGAACGACTATGAAATTATTATTTTTCTTAAACCAAAATGCAACTGTGAGATATTGTTGAAAACAAAGATATATTACTCAAAAATACACTGCTCATCAAGGTTAGTAGAACTGAAGACTCTTTACTTTCAAAGAGTTTCTAACTGTATTTATTTTTAAATAAATTTAGGACTGTACTGTTTATATTGTCATACAGTCTTTTAGTTTATTTTGTAAAACTCAAGTAATTTATTTATTTTCTGGCTGTGCTGCACGGCATGCAGGATCTCAGTTCCACGACCAGGAATCGAACCTGTGCCCCCTGCAGTGGAAGCACGGAGTCTGTACCACTGGACCACCAGGGAAGTCCCCTAACTTATTTAATAAATAAATTTACTTTTGTCGCTGCAAGAGAAAATAGAATTTGACTGTTTTGGGGGTTATTTTGGCCACTGACTTTAAAGGTCTGAAGTGCATTTCCCCTTCCTCTGTCTAAATGACTAACCATGTTGGGGGTGGCATCATATTAGTGCCTTGGAGATGTGAGTGCACAGTAAATAAAGAAACATTATAAAACACTGAAAGAGAAACCAAATCACCTTCAATTGTATTTTAGAATGACTGGCCTTCAGTATTTTCAGATGGCTTTCTAGCGTGTAAGTATAGAAAAAATTCGTAAAGACTGCTTAAATCGATGTATTTTGAAACCACTTACAAATGATGGCATTCATGTGAGGATGATTCCTTTAAGAATCATTACAGCCTCAAAACAGATATGTTAAAATACACATGGAAAAACCTCTCAAACATTAACTAGACTAGTAGAAAAGGTCTATGTCAACCTACTTTCTATAGAGAACACTTGGTTTCAGATTTGGTAGGAATCTGTCCATTTTTAGGTTCAGACAGGATGCCGTCTTTCCAAAGTCAACAATGTCCTTTCCACTGCAATACAGAAATTACCACACACTGACAAGTGTATTTTGTGACTTACCTGTATCTTTAAGTCCAGGATTTTAAAAAAACTGTTTCAAGCTCGAACACAATGCTTAGTTTAGGTCTAGAATTCCACAAATATTTAATAAATGAACAGATAAATGAATACTGGAATTCAGCTACATGAAAAGTATACAAGGAGTTTCCAGAAAATTCTTTTATCACCTAATACTCTCTAAGGTACCTACTCCTGTGTGTCATGATGGTCTTTCCCACCCTGAGACTCTTCACCCGTCACACAGCCTTGGGAATATGCTTCTCACATATCAAAAATTCTGCAAAAATTACTGTCAAAAACATATGCTCTTGACCCGGCATCCACATGAGGTTTGGAGAACAAAGACAGGGTTTTCTTTCCTTCTCAGACCATATTTGGGAATGAAACAAGTGGATCCTGTGAGAATATGCCCCATTGTATTCGGCGATAACGCAGAAGCAGTTTCCTTGTAACGCAGGGCATACCAGAGCAGCCTGAGCTTATTCTGATGTTCCTAATGATGCCCTGCACGGCACCTGTCTCCATTTCCGCTGCCATTTGTGCCACCACTTTCACTCTGGTGACAAATGAGAGATGCACACTTGAAGAGAAACTATCGGAGACTGGGAGGGGGAAAATCAATTTCAAAGCCCCAAAGGCAGCCGGTGCAGAAGGTCACCGAACACTAACAGTTGCTTTGTGGCTTTGGAACCTTGATGGGGGATTCTGTTAACAACAACAAACAGACAAGCACCGTGGAACCGCGTGGCACCATTAACTGTAACGCCGTGAGGCAGCGAAAACATAAATGGGGAGAATCACTCAGTATTAAGCACAATTAATAGTTGCTCGTTTTTCCTCTGAAGTTGAAAGATCCGTTTCTTTGTTGATATGCCTTCACACCAGCCTTTTCGTTTCAGCTTTCCGCCTTTGGTTCTAGCATATATTTCTAACTGACTCTGTGATGGCGCTTTCTCTAGGTCATGCCACAAATTTTAAATTACTGTCTAAAAAATGACATAGATGAACTTATTTACAAAGCAGAAAGAGACTCACAGACTTAGAAAACAAATTTATGGTTACCAAAGGGGAAAGCTGGGGGAGGGATAAATTAGGGGATTGGGATTAACATATACACACTACTATATACAAAACAGATCATCAACAAGGACCTACTGCAGAGCACAGGGAACTACACTCAATACTCTGTAATAACTTATATGGAAAAGAATCTGAAAAAGAATAGATACATGTATATGTATAACTGAATCACTTTGCTGTACACCTGAAACTAACACAATATTGTAAATTAACTACACTCCAATATAAAATAAAAAATAAAAAAGGAAATTAGTAGGGACACAGACTGAATCTCCTTGTCCTTCTTGCTGTCTCCATTCCCACCTTTTGGTCACCGTCGGTAACTCTGTCCTTAATGTTTCTCTAACTGACGAATTTAGGGGTAATTTTCAATTACCATTCTTTTCTGCCTGCCCCCTCCTCCCAACCAGTATTCAACCAGTCAGAGAATCTTGCATTCTTTCCTTTACAGCATTTCTCCTTTGCTTTTTTCTCTGTTTCATTCTTTTCTTTTCTTTTCTTTTGCCAGGGTGGAGAAGTTTCTCTGAGTTCTTATACCTCAACCTCCTCTTTTTGTTTGGCAAACACCAAGAATGGGCACAGTAACATTTTCATTTCACATTTCCTTCTACTCTCAAGTGAAATGTCATGTTTTAAGTACGGAACCTGCACAATACACTGAATTACTTCTATATGTCCAGTCATAACTTCTATCTACCTTTACCTCAGACCACGTACAATTGCTTTTGCTTGCTGTTTTCCTCAATCTCTCAGCAGGTAACTTTGTTCCTTGGTAACTCTTCACTTTTGATTGTTTTTGTCTTCCAAAGTAATCACCACAAAACTTACTATTGTTAAGATTTTTAGTGGAAAAATAATCAGATTTTTGGAGTAAATTTAAATGTGCCTTTCTATATTATATGTAATATCAATTTATTCACTGCTCATTTTATAAGATCCTAACATCAGGTACAAAATTAAACAACTTATAAAATACAATTAAATTGTAAGCTTATAAGCGTCACCAGGAAACAGGTTAATATTAGTCTTTTGTTCAGAAGCTTAACATAATCATGATACTCCTCTAAACTCAAGAACATGGTTTAGTAAGTCGGAAATTATAGGAACAGAATGAGAAGCATCCCTGGAAAATGTGTTAGAGCATCATTTAAAGCCGTGTGAGTCATTTCCTCAGTGGGGCATTAGGATAGAAGATAAAAGTCAAAAAGAAAGTGTGCAACCACTGAACGAAATTTTAATTAGATTAACTTCATAATTGGTTATCTTCATAGAAAAGAAGGTTTTTTTTTTTTTCCCATGTTTTATACAGTAGTAAAAACCTTTTGAGAGATGAGCAAACAAAGCAAATGATTAGGATGAAAAGAGAATAGTAGTGAGTGTTCAGTTCCTGTCCCTAAGGCACAGCTGAAACCTTCACTGGTGACACACAGACACCTGGAAAACTATTTCTATTGTCTAAAACCCGATACATCTTATGGGGAGAAAGGCTCCATTGCACAGGAAGTCATGCTTTCTTCCTCTTCTTATAGTCTTTGTTGAATAGAGAGAGTACTTTACATCAAACTAAACGTGAGCTGTTTAAATGTCTTGATGCCTTGCCTTCTATTTATGTTTCTAGGCAAATCAATAAAAATTTTACCCATAATATAGATTGCTTGCTGCAAACTGTATGCTCTGATTTCAAAGACAATGTGCCAGTAGGAAGAAAGACTGGCAATATTTGGCCAAATTTACAACACTTTCAGAATCCAAAGTTCTCACTTAAGAGCTAAGGATGGGCTTCCCTGGTGGCACAGTGGTTGAGAGTCCGCCTGCCGATGCAGGGGACACGGGTTCGTGCCCCAGTCCGGGAAGATCCCACGTGCCGTGGAGCGGCTGGGCCCGTGAGCCATGGCCACTGAGTCTGCGTGTCCGGAGCCTGTGCTCTGCAACGGGAGAGGCCACAACAGTGAGAGGCCCGCGTACCACCAAAAAAAAAGGAGCTAAGGAAATTTTAAGTTATAGGTTCTTTTTCCTTCTGGCAAAATATAACTTTCTGGATTTAAGAGGCTTATTAAAGGTCTCATAAGATTTCCTCAACATCAAACAGCTCTTCTGAAATGACATTTTCAGATTTAAAGCAAATGAATCCCACACTTGTGGATTAAATTTACCTGGTAATATATGAAGGCTAAAATTAACTACTGAGTTCAAAATAGTTTTAGTCACTTGATGATGCCCAAACAATGGATGGTTTGCCTGGAATTCATTTTAAGATAAAATACTTTCTAAAAAGATTCAAAATATACAAAATTTAATTATTGTGTTATCTTTCATATTGCCCATTATCACTCACTTAATTACCTGTAATCTATCATTGAGAGTATATACATTAAATATTGCATGAGTTAAAACAGACCCAAATATTTGTCAGTATTTATTTATTTATAAATTTATTTATTTCATTTATTTATTTTTGGCTGCTTTGGTTCTTCGTTTCTGCGTGCAGCTTTCTCTAGTTGTGTCACACAGGCTCAGTAGTTGTGGCTTGCGGGCTTAGTTGCTCTACGGCATGTGGGATCTTCCCGGACCAGGGCTCAAACCCGTGTCCCCTGCATTGGCAGGCGGATTCTTAACCACTGCACCACCCCCTGTCTGTATATATTTATAAGAAATGATAAAACTGAAAGATGATATTAACTATTGTCTGAGCACTTTGAACCTTAAAACCTGGGCTTCATTATCACAGTCTTCAGAATTTTCACTATCAAATTCCGATTTTTCAATTCCAAAGCCAAGTGGATTATCTGCTAAATATATACTTAGCAGCATTTGGTAACTGATTAAGAGGCTTGAAAAAGCAGTTTATCTAAGTGGTGTGCTTTAGGATAATGATGCAAGCAAATATAAAATTTGGGGCAGCTACTAAACAGAAAACTAAAGAAAGCAAGCGCGTGCAGAAAATTAGCTGTTTCTATTCAAGGCTGGGTTCCTATTGGTTTTCCTTACCTTTCAGCGACTGATTCTCAATAGATATCCAGAGACATCTGCAATTACTTACTGTGCTTAAATACCTAGCTGTTTGGAAAGAAACCTCCATCAGTCAAGGATGATGGCCCTAAGCAGTTCTGTGACGATTCCAGAACTAAGAGATTGCAGAGGCTGCTATGAATTTTCAGGGAGAAGCCTACCCACACTAACATCTGCGTGAGACTGCAAAAAGTATTCTACAGTCACCTATCTTTCTCATGGAAACGGGTCCATCAGACTGATGACGGACTCACAGATTTTGGTAGGGCCTTGTGAACTTACATACTCAAGGGTCAGGCCACCAACATGAGGAGAAAGGTACTTCGAGACCATTACATACATTAAAGCAATGGTTCTCAAACTTCAGTTTATATCAGAATCCCTTGGCAGACTTCTTAGAAAAGGTCTGGGGTGCAACTCCAGCAGCTAATGCAGCTGGTCCAGGGACCACGTTTTATTCAAGACTCCCATCCAGATTGTACAACAAAACAGAAAGTCAGTTCAAAAGACTCCTGCTTAGACAGTCCCTGCTGCTAGCTCACTTCAAGTAGTCAATTTAGAGCAACTGTAATTTGTACAATACGAGGCTCAATCCATCTGATCTCAGAATCAAATGGTTTAGATATTTCATTGCTTTGTGTCATTTCACTCAATTCCTTACTTCCAATACCCCCCCTTCATTGTTCCTCCCTTTCAGTTTCACCTGTCTGTTAAGAAATTGGTTGCTTCATCCTTTTCGATCTCATTGCTACTTTTAAATGTCTACCATGTTTATTGGCCTTTACTTTATCTCTAAATTAGACACCAGTATCCATTCTCTCCTGGCTCTTCCGTTTCCTAGAGGTATCTATATTTCCATGTGCTTATCAAACATTCAGCAATATACTACCTTATTTCACAAGTACTTTCTTTTAGGGAGTTCTTTCCTTTTCTCTTTGAACTTGACACTTGGACTTGTGAGTCATATAGAAGGCTAGCTGATAATTCACCTTGGGTATTTACAGCTTACCAAAAGGTTTCACTACTTTTCTTCACAGACATGATGCTATTTCTCTACTCTTAACCTTTTTGGTTGGAATTGTTTTTATATATTCTTTTTTTCCTCTAAAAACTTTGCTTCAATGTATTACCTGGATTAAAATCTATCTAGGAAAGAAACAGCTATCTCTACTCATTCTCTTTATCTATTAGAAGAGACTTCTGGAAAACTCAGTTCTAAACATTTAAAAAGCACTGTATACACACACACAAACATAACCTCCTTACTCCTTTACACATCTGCTGCTTTGAGGGGAAGGAAAAAAATAAGAGTATTTTCCCACACAACATGCCTTCTCCCTAAGTCTTCTCCTTTGAAGCAGCTGAGGACAAAGCAGTGACAATCGAGGTGCTGCCCCCAGCGCTGGCCACGGCGGGTGCCCCACCACACACACCCTGACAAAGGCTGCAGCAGTGGTAGCTTCGGATCCACAAAGCTACACGATGAAAAAAAATTGTTTCCCTGAAGTTCAGAGGTAGCAGAAATCCCCCACTGAATCCTCATTATTACGGGTGAAGTTTTTTCTTTCATCCTTTACATATTATATTAAAACGTGCTTTCAAGGGTGGGAGTGACAGAACCAGTGAAGAGTAGTACTTAACTGGTAGAAGGAAAGTAAAAAGTATTTGGAGGACTAGTGTTTAACTAACTTCTTCAATAACCACTATGGTAGCGGCAGCCCTGGTCAAAAGCTTTAACTAAGAATAAAAAATGATCAAACGGGACCTAAAACCAGAAGAGGCTTGTCTCAAGCGGGGATTAAAAAGGTGAAACAGTTAAGAAAAATAAAATTTACCTCGAGTGAGTTAATGATAAACTAAACCTCAATATTTTTTGACTTTGCATTTTGATCATTTAATTTCTGCTAATTTTTAAATAGGACGAGTCTAGAAAAGGTGATGTGTACATGTGTGTGGGTGTGTGTGTAAATTTTCTAAGAATTGGACAGGGCTCGTTCCAAATGGATTAATTGGGAGTTCCCTGGTGGAACAGTGGTTAAGAATCCGCCTGCCAATGCAGGGGACATGGGTTTGAGCCCTGGTCCGGGAAGATCCCATATGCCGCAGGGCAACTAAACTCGTGCGCCACAACTACTGAGCCCGAGCACTGCAACTTCTGAAGCCTGTGCGCCTACAGCCCGTGCTCCGCAACAAGAGAAGCCACTGCAATGAGAAGCCCGCGCACTGCAAAGAAGAGTAGCCCCTGCTTGCCGCAACTAGAGAAAGCCTGCACGCAGCAACGAAGGCTCAACGCAGCCCCCCCCACAAAAAAAAGTGTACTTTCTAAAAAAACCCCAAAAAACAAAATGGACTAATTATTTTGCTTCTAATAGAAGGTATTATTATTATAAATGTAATTGAAAATGCTTTATAGTATAATATACTGTGCATCCCTGAATTGCAAAAAAAGGAAATATTTTAGACTCCTACTAATTAAAATGCCTCTTCTTGTACTACCTTTAAATTAATTATGGTATGCATTTAAAGAAAAATATTCTAAATAAGAAAATTAAACATCCTCCAAGTGAGTAATCAGCATTAGAATGTAAATTACATATTTTGACATGAAAACAGAAAAGTATGTAATGATTCTAGCTGTGACAGTGAGTTAGTGAGGCTGATAAACTATTTCATGCTGATAGCATGTTGTGTTCTCAAATCTATTACACTTTTGAATTGATGTGCTATTATCTTTGGACAACTTTCACACTAGGAGGTGATCCCAGCAAGAAAAATGTCTTAAATGAAAAGCTTATAAACAAGATACATTTCACTGCTGTCACCTGAATTAATATGAGCTATTAGTGGTTGTACAAGAGGTTTGAGAAAAAAATTGTTTTATAATATTTTACAAAAAATTGCAGTATGAATGTATTAATAATTATACATTTTAGCAATTGCCTCTGGATCAATTTATAATCATACTGAATGTACAACAGGTACGTGGTAAGTACAGCATTATGTGTTAACTGATTTCTGAAAATTGGGAGGCAAAATTCTAGACAGTATTAAGGTGATTTGTGGGAAATATATTTTAGTGAATTCTCTACTGTCTTATACGTTCACTTTTCAGTCTTAAGCAAGAGACATAAAATATAAAATTTAAGTATAACCACAGCTGTAAAAAATAAATAGGTCTACAATAGGAGGCAAAGTGTTTTTATTATGACTTGTTTTAACTTAGACATGTTTATAATCAAGTAACAAGTCATGTTATACAGTTTGCTTGGGAGCATCAAGAACTGAACAACCAGATTAAATATGCAGACTTTTTTTTAACCATCATCAAGATGGCTAAAATAGTTTAATAGTCTTTGTTATATTTTAGTTATTTTAACTGTGTAGCCATGGTATCAAATGCCCAAATCTATATTAGATATTTTCCTACATGTTTTACGATATCAATTACACTGGGCTTCCCTGGTGGCGCAGTGGTTGAGAGTCTGCCTGCCGATGCAGGGGACACGGGTTCGTGCCCCGGTCCGGGAAGATCCCACATGCTGCAGAGCGGCCGGGCCTGTGAGCCATGGCCGCTGAGCCTGCGCGTCCGGGGCCTGAGCTCCGCAACGGGAGAGGCCACAACAGTGAGAGGCCGCGTACCGCAAAAAAAGAAAAAATAAATAAATTAAAAGATATCAATTACACTACTGTTGGCAGTTATTACATACTAAATATATTAAAATTAAGATGGAAATGAAAAAGATCTTAAAATTCCTATGTGCTGGGCTTCCCTGGTGGTGCAGTGGTTGAGAATCTGCCTGCCAATGCAGGGGACGCGGGTTCGAGCCCTGGTCTGGGAGGATCCCACATGCCGCGGAGCAACTGGGCCCATGAGCCACAACTACTGAGCCTGTGCGTCTGGAGTCTGTGCTCCGCAACAAGAGAGGCCGCGACAGTGAGAGGCCCCTGCACAGTGATGAAGAGTGGCCCCTGGTCGCTGCAACTACAGAAAGCCCTCGCACAGAAACGAAGACCCAACACAGTCAAAAATAAATAAATAAATTTATTAAAAAAAAAAAATTCCTATGTGCTATTTGAACAAGATTTAATCTACTTAATTATTAATTCATTTAATTATTGATGGCTTAAAATTGCTCAGCAAAGCTCTTTCTATAAATTTGAGAAGGAAGTGTGAATATAGGTAAAGAGAAGAATTTCAGGTGTCGATGTAAGTTGATGAAGAATAAAAGAATTCCAGGGTTGTTAAGAGATGTTGAAGGTATCCTAATCAATCAGATGTGTGACAGTGAACAAGAAGGATTTAACAAAACAAAACAGAAAACAACCAGTGCAAAGAGTGGTGAGTGGTTTAAATTAGGCTGATTGAGGACCTATTTACTGTGTACAAAGAAAAAATCATGTAATTTAAACTTCATAAAATCTCCACTCTGTGGGATTGTAAACTGCTTTTTTTTAAGATGAGAAAACTGAGCCTTAACTTGGCAAAGTTAGTACAGGGGCAAAGTCATGACTTTTTGTCCTTAAAGCTTACGTTTTTAACCAGTTATGTAATATAGTAGCAGTCGCCCAATGAGCTCTGTATCTTAATGCATGTGTAAAGCACCCTTCTATCTGCATTTATCTCGTATTTAAAAAATAAGATACCAGGCTTGTACGATATTGAATACACGGATGACTGTGGAGCTTACAGCCAGTCCTTTTGTTGGAAAGTCATTAATGTTCATGAGGTATCCTGAGACAGAGAAAAGAGCTCACCAAGAGGAGGGGTTACCAGTAACGTCCTCACCTTTTAGTTTTTGCAGCTTGTGTGTGACTGATGCAATACAAAATTCTTCACTCATTCTTTGGGATGAGTAGTGGAGTGATCTTGAAAATCTTTTTTAACCACTTAAAGGTTATCCAGCGAGCTCATGGCAAAGTACCGCCAAAGAGTTATAAACCATAAAAATGGGTTAAATATATAAAATGGGTCCAAATTTGCTGACCTTTTCGGTGATGACAAGTGGCTGTCAGTAGTATGCTACCAAGAATTTATTTTTGAAAAAATTATCCATGTCTCTTTAAGGTGCAGGTATTATTCAAGAATGAGTAAGAAAGTACTGCTGCTCTGAAGGAACTGTTAGTCCAGAGAGAATATTTTGAAAACGTGCATTTGGAATTATTTTCATTATAATTTTGTTGCCAAGAACGGTGATTGCTACCTATGCCAATTATCAGTTTTCTAAACTGCTTAAATGTCTGCAAAACATGGAATTTTAGTGGGTTTTGCCTTCGTTTACTTAAAAATGTGAAATTGCAAAAACATCCAATTACTTTGCTAGAAAATGAAATTAGCCAAGATACAACAGATACAGTATGATCTCATTTATATGTCGAATCTAAAAAAATTAACTTCGGGACTTCCCTGGCGGTCCAGTGGTTAAGACTCTGTGCTCCCAATGCAGGGGGCGTGGGTTCAATCCCTGGTCAGGGAACTAAGATCCCACATGCTGTGCTGCACGGCCAAAAAAAAAAAAAAAAGAAATCAAACTCATAGAACCAGAGAGCAGAATGGTCTGGTTGCCAAGACCAGGGCTGGGAGGCAGGGGAACTGGGGAGACACTTTCGGTTACAAGGTGAGTAAGCCGGGAGCTACTGTGCAGCCTGGTCATTACAGATAATAATACTATATTGTGTACTTGAAACTGCTAAAAGAGTAGATCCTAAGTGTTCTCACCACACATTACACAAAAGATAACTATGTGACGTGATGGGTGCGTTAATTAACTCAGATATACACACACACACACACACATATACAAAATCATCATGTACACCTTAAAAAGACAAATTGTACAATCTAAATATATACAACTTTTATTTGTCAAAAGGAAGTATATATAATTGTTAGATAGGATTGAAAAATGTTTAAAGTATGATGACTTTGATATGTAATTATTTCATAAGTGTATATTTAATAAATAATTTACTAAATGAACAAACTTAATAGACTTAAATAAAAGAAAATTACTTAAAAATATTATCGGGGCTTCCCTGGTGGCGCTGTGGTTGAGAATCCGCCTGCCGATGCAGGGGACACGGGTTCGAGCCCTGGTCTGGGAAGATCCCACATGCCGTGGAGCAACTAGGACCGTGAGCAACAGCTACTGAGCCTGTGCGTCTGGAGCCTGTGCTCCGCAACAAGAGAGGCCGTGACAGTGAGAGGCCCGTGCACAGCGATGAAGAGTGGCCCCCGCTTGCCGCAACTAAAGAAATCCCTCGCACAGAAACGAAGACCCAACATAGCCAAAATAAATAAATAAATAAATAAAATAAAAAATAAAAATATTATCTATTTCATTTCATCCTTTCAAGTTTTAGTTTTATATATGTATGATAACATGCATAAGATTAGTACATTGCTACAACTGTATAATTTTTAATTTGATAAATACATATATTTTGGAGTTGTGTACTTTATTTTTCTCTTTCATATGTAATAAAAAAAATGTGGAGACACTACAAGAAGAAAAGGTAATGAATTTGGAACCTGAGATCTAGCTGAATGCTAGTGACCACATGATCTCAGGCACTTTACTAAATCTCCATGTACCTTACAAAGAAGTTAATCTCTAAAATCAGTTCCCACCTTGAAATTTGCTCTGGAATATAGTCCAATCTTTTTCAGAAGCAGTCATACCTTCTACAGGTCCTCCATAATAAACTTGAGTTTTTCATATGGGTACATTTCATAAACATCTGCTGAATGAATGAATGCATTCAGGCTTTATTTTATGAAGTATCACTACTCCACCACTATCTCAGATAATTTCTTCCCCATATTATCACTGTTAGCTTTTTCTAAAACAAACCCAAACCCTGTCTTTGAAAATTTACTTCATAATTTATTTCCTCTAGGAAGTCACCCAATTAAACTGAGGATATAGTGATCATTCTCACAATAACAAAATACCTAGCTCCAAAGCTGAGAATGCTACCTAATTGCTCACAGCAGTTAATCAGCGTAAATTCCTGGTAATTGTCATTGCCTTCACTGCCTTGGTAGCTGTCATTTACCTTTATAAATGCTAACTCAATTATTTTATTTTTAAAGGTACAGCATAAGAAGAGAATAAAGAAAAAAGAAACTGAAATGCCAGATACTTTACATATGATATTTCAAGGAACACTTATAAAATGTTTGTGGAGTATCATCAAAGGTTATCAGGTTATCAGGTAAAAATGTATAAGTACTTGGCCCAAGGTTATATAGCTAGTAGGATGTTGAGATTTTCACCCAGATCTGGTGTCTAGTACACCATGACCAGAAAGAAGCAATGTTCTATTAGTGCAGGATGTAACTGGAGCAAGATGACTTCTGGTGGTAGCACTTTAAGTGGTTCAGAATATGAGGTGAGATGCTAAGAAATCATAAAGACGGTTTTAGCAGAATCAGAGGGGTTATCAAATAGAATTTACTAAACTTAGTTGGCTAATTGCATGTTCAAGAATTTAATCTTAATGGGCTAAGAAGAAAGGGTTCTGAGAATGGTGTAATACGACACAGACTCAGGTTTGCAATTAAGGGAGAAAGAAATCAAACAGGCACAAGAATGTCAAGGCAAAATGAAGAAACGCAGGAAAAGAAAAGCAATTGTCTTTGACAGGGTATATATTAATTGGTGATGAAACCAGGGGATGAAATTTTAGAGAGAAACACATAGTTTTAAAATTGCACAATAAATTCTAGGAAAAGATAAAATCAACATGTAGTAATGATGTTAAGTAGAGACAACAAACACACACACACACACACACAAAATCAAGGAAAGAGGACTGACACATATTTTCACAGACGACATTAGTGAAGAGTAAAAGAATTTTTTTAAAACTTCCAAAAACAGTTGCGAGGAAGAAGAGAGGTGTCTCAAAATGAGTGGGTCACATCCAGAAAAAGATTCTGATTAAATCACAGTCATTAGCTATGACCAGAGTAGTGGCACAGACGACCTTTTACTTTGATCATGTTCAGAGAAGCGACCAGAAATGTGCTAGAAGTAATTAAGAATTCATTACTCTAGATACTATGGAAATTCAGGTTATCATATATGAATATTTTATACAGATTGATGTTATCCAAAACCAAACATTACCAGAGTATACAGTATTTGCAACTGGTTGGAATTATGCTTTCAAAAATCATCTAAGGCCTACAGCAAATGATTAATACATACTTTCTTGGTATCTTAATTACTATTAAAAAAAAAACTGGTTCACCTCAGTTAAACAAAATAACACTCCTACTCTTTGGTACAGTAACTTCATCATACTCAAAAGATACCTAAAGCTTTAAAAACCTTAAATATAACTGGGGTCTAACTTCTGACTAATGTGAAGACAATGCATGTATCAAGGCTTTTATGGATTAATTCCAAACATTTATTACTTTAGTTAACTAAATGTTTCAGGGATATGAATAGTTGCCTTTCATTATAATTTGAAGATTTTTTTTTCTTCTCAAGAACAAAATTAACAGACTTGCAAAAATCCATGTACTTTTTGTTTAATGACAGGAATAGTGAAAAAAAAAAACCAAGAGATTTTATTCTGGTAAAACTATGGTTAAGGCTTGGACTACCTAACTCATAAAGATAAATTAGACATAATTATTCCAGTTAAGACAAATATGTTCTTCATTCCTGGAGAGAAGAGAGCTACTTAATAATAAAAGATATTCATTCAGCTGTTAAGCAATTGGGTTATCTAATCCTATGCAATGGTTGTTATTACTATTATTATTGTTTGGTCATATTTAGAAAAAACATTTATGAAGCACCTATTGCCAGATGAGTTGTTTACATTATTTCATTTAAAACAACACTATTATGAGTAGGTATTATTATTGCATTGGAAATTGACCTCAGATTTAAATAAGTAAATAATTTGTAGATGACTACGTGGAGAGTTTAAATGAGGGATCTGCGATTAAAACTCAGGTCTGGGGCTTCCCTGGTGGCGCAGTGGTTGGGAGTCCGCCTGCTGATGCAGGGCACGCGGGTTCGTGCCCCGGTCCGGGAAGATCCCACATGCCGCGGAGCGGCTGGGCCCGTGAGCCATGGCCGCTGAGCCTGCGCGTCCGGAGCCTGTGCTCCGCAGCGGGAGAGACCGCGGCAGTGAGAGGCCCGCGTACCGCAAAAAAAAAAAAAAAAAAAAAAATCAGGTCTGACTGCAAAGCACATGTTCTTCTCATGATGCTAAACTGTGTTTATATCTCTACTAGATCTACTAGGTTTTATTCGGGAATATATATCAATATTGACTCCTGGGAATGACCTTTACTTTAGAGCTACAATCAGCCCACAGCCTACTTTCTCATTTTAATTATTGGCATGATGCCTGCTAAACAACCAAATTGAGACTGTAGCATTGCAACAATCCTGTATTAAAAATGATGCTTTTGCAGTGGTTGAGAATCTGCCTGCTAATGCAGGGGACACGGGTTCGAGCCCTGGTCTGGGAAGATCCCACATGCCGCGGAGTGGCTGGGCCTGTGAGCCACAACTACTGAGCCTGCGCGTCTGGAGCCTGTGCTCCGCAACGAGAGGCCCGTGCACCGCGATGAAAAGTTACCCCCGCTCGCCGCAACTAGAGAAAGCCCTCGCACAGAAACGGAGACCCAACACAGCCAAAAATAAATATAAAAATAAATGAATAAATAAAAGATTACTATTAAAAAAAAAAGAATTTCTTATCCTAGATCCACATCTGATTTTGAAGTTTACGTTCAGTAACTTTAGCTTCTTCAGTTTTACCTCTTTACTGTATTTTGTGATTTTCTCTTTTCCCACAGGTGTCCTTGGGTTTCCTCAAACTATCTTTAACAAAAGGATATGGCATTACTCAGTAAACTTAAGTCAGTAGATTACCTTCCCAGGTATATTTTACTTACAGCTGTATCTTTAATTACGGAGGATCTTACTACTTACTGCCTTGTTAAAGGTAGCTGGTTACCAGCTTGTAGGTAAAGGTACAATTTTTCAACTGGGAAAGCTCTACCCTGGTACTATACGGCCAGGATGTGTGTGTTGCTGCCTAGACTTCTAATAGGCAAGGCTGACTCAGACCTGATTGTCTTTCCTTTTCCTCAGAACCATTTAGAGTGAAGATAAAAGAGGGGGGAAAAAAAGGAGAATATCTTACTTTAGTAAATGATACTTCTGTTTAGGTTTTTTTTAAAAAAAGATGTAGCAATTGATCTCACATTAAAGCAGCCCAAGACATCTTGATATTTGAATTAAAAATGCAATAATAAAAAGGTAATTTAATATGCAATTTCATACATTAATAATTAGCAAAGCATTGCTGAGCTACAAGGTAAAAAGCTATGGGAACATCACTAATGAACTATCAAGGCCAAAGTAGACTTCAATAAATGAGACTTTAATAAATCTTTTATTAAATAGCTACACGTGAACCACTTGGTTAACATCTAATAGGTAACTACTCAGCTACGTAACTCACATATGTAAGTGAGCAACTTGCAGGCAATTAACTTTCCAACTGCTGAAGGTCAGGATTCTCAATGCGAGTCTCCGTACTGCACCTTTAAGTGGCGCTATCCTGAGTCAAGTGTACACTTTTCTTCAGCCGCTCTGTATTCTGGTAGCAGCTATTATTATGTACGGAAGCAGCTGAAGTATAAAATAAACAAAGGATGAGCTATAGGCTATCGATGCCCTACAAATGAATTATACAAAGTACAAGAAATACTGAGCTCAAAGAAAAGGAGTCTTCAGAAAAGTTCTAAGCAAGTACTGGTGTTCCGTCTAGGCCCTGATTGTTACTTTTAGGAGATGATGAGATAATAAGAACATGCTTATAAATGGCAAATGCTTGTTCGCATCTTGATGTAACTCTAGATCTGAAACTCGCTGGAGATGGGCGACCAGAGCCACTCTGTTTAGTGGGTGGAAGTGCACGGTACACAGTAACATCGACCGTCTCCAGCGGCAGCAACGCTAAACGCATTAGGAAGCAAGAAACTGCTGGTGAGGAAACACGCTGTTTACTAACTCAAAAGGAACGCTACTGTTGAAACAGATAGACACGGAACGCTACTGTTGAAGCAGATAGACACATCTTTTACGTCTTTTGTACCAAGTTTAGGTGCAAATGACTTGAGATTTTCATGGATTATTACATGCCACTTGTAACCAACTACTATCAGGATATGCTGAAAGGAGAAAAGGGGAAGAGACAAAGAGAAAAAACACCAGAGATCCTTATCTACACAGAACTGAGTTTCCATCTTTATAGCTTACATCCTTTAAATGACAGTTTCAGAAAAGTGACAATCAGTAGGATGAGTCTATGTATAAATAGCAATAATTACCAAAGACGAAACTCTACACTAAATTAAAAAATAGTCAAAGGCAGACACGAGTCTGGATAAAGTCGTTAACATACTTGAAACTGAGAATCATGCTCAATAGGGAACCTTAACTAAAAAAGGAAAAATCAATGATAAATAAGACTGGTTGTTCACCTCAAGTTCCAGCCAAGCGAGACTATTAAAGAAACCACAGTGGCAATATGTCAGGACAGTGGGAAATTGTCACACCTCTGCCTAGGTTGATTCACTGAGTACCTGCAAGTTGAAATGCCATTTTTTTTGATTAGTAATATTATAAGATGTGAACATTGGAAAAGGAGAAAATAACAAAATTATACTACAGATTGAAAAATTTTAGCATGATGTACAATTTTCAAATTCATTATACTTTCTATATATGTGTGTGAGAATATCAACTGATAGATTTTCTTACTACGTCAATTCATAAAACTATAAAATGTAACTCCATTGATGGTTCACGAACGGTATTGCTTTGAAACGGAATTTCAAATGGTACGGCTTTGAAATCGCCCTGAGAGTGATTTCTCATACGGTCTGAACTTAGAGAAATCAACTACAGTTTCACACATAGCTACTGTGGGTTGTCCTCTAAGGAGCAACTTTCTTCCCTAACTTCCCAGCAACAAATATTCATTAGCAAAACGTGAGGAACAACAAGAACACACTTATCTTTCCCCCAGGTTATTCCAAATACCTGCTCTATAAGACGTGGCTTCAAGGAATACCAACTTTCCTATCACTGGTTTTTGAGGCTTTTGTGCTAACTACCACATCCCCTAAATTAAACACATTTCCGATGACCTAACTCGGCATATTTCATAAATATCTGTCAAAACAATTATTGTCAACTACAATGCAATTATCCATATTCAATTTGATGACTCAACTGGAAAATTACTTTTTTCCTAATAAATTTTTTTCCAAATGACAGTAGTGCATCAGCGTTGATTGTTCAGTGTGTGCTAATTAATGACACAGTAAGTTTAGCTCTGTGCTAAGAAGAAAATCTGTGTACGTGATGCTTTGCCTTTAAGTGAAAAAACCTGCTGTTGGCCTACTTCTCCTGCACTTTCTAATTTTTCCCAGAAGAGTGTTCAATATTACAAAATACATAATCAAACGCAACTACTCTTCGCTGACACTGTAGATGAAAAGACAAGGGCTCTTTGGAAACTTCTTTTTAGGTCAAGAGTAAAAGAAAAGACAGAAATACGTTATTGCTGACAACTAACTGTGAGGACATCCTGCTTGCTCGTCCTCAGGGCAGAATTGGTTTAGATCATGCAATTAATGGCAAAAAAAAAAAAAAAAGGAATTTATTCATCATGAGACCCGTTTCTTCACCCAGAAGCTAATTTAAATGCTGACTTTAGCCCGGGGCTCTACGGGGCAGGGCACCCTCCCAGGAGGTCCAGAGCCCTCTGGTTTCTGGCTTTACGTGGTGATGAGTCTTTTTCTCTGAACCTACTGGAACCTTAGGGCAGGAAAGAAATAAATACCAATAGGAGTGTTAGAGGAACACGGCCGCAAAGCTGCCAATAGGAGACCCATGAGTTAGGGCGCACACTCTTTGCTTGTGTGATGCGTGACACAAAGGAGATGCTGACTGTTGAGGTCCTGGCCAAAGGAAGAAGGTAAGGTTTTCTGTACCCGGAGATATTTAAAAATGAAACGAATTAGCTCAAAATAGCTCCTACTGACCTACACTCTTGTGTGAGCAGGTTGCTAGCTGTGGCCTGAGATGTGCTAGACGTCATTAAGAACCTCACTGAAGCACCAGCATGTGTCAGAGAAAGAGCACTGAGCTGGCGAAGGTTCTGGAAGCGAAGGGGTCCACAGGCCATGCCGAGAGCGGGCCATGCTGCAGAAACGGGGCAAAATGATTTTGTACAGTTACAGATTCTCAACTGCATGATGAAGACCAGAGGATGGAAATTTCAGGAATCATAAGGAAGAATTTTCGAACAGAATTGTCTAAAAATGAATGGAAATAATGATGGAAGGAACCTTAAAGGTCCCATCTCCCTCATATTGCAAGAAACGAAAATATCCTTAACAAATGGTCCTCTGACTTGTGCTGAAGCATCATCAGTGGGGGTCCACTACGATTTTAGGATGTGATGGACAAAACGGAGTCTGTGAAAAGCAGGGATGTCTGGAACCAAGTAGATGCTCAATATAGTCACTGAGTCATGGACTGAGAAACACATTTCCATTTCCATCCTTTTCTCTACGCGCCTGATCATCTGTAGATAAGAAAAAAATGGTAGCAAAGAAAAGTTTCACTGAAGCCATTTATTCTCATCTCTTGTAGGCTAAAAAATGTGTGAAAAGGATAGGAAACTTCATTGGTCCAGCAACTAAAAGAGCACCAGTCATCTGGAACTGTTTCTAGAGAAGACAAAACAGAGAGTATACAAGAATGGTGAGGAAAGGGTTGGACTAGTTTATCTTTCCATTTCGGATATTTAAAAAATATGGTTTGTTGACTGTTGTCAAACACGCATTCTCCATGCAGGTACATTGTGTGGTCCTAACAATCAAATACTCTGAAAGTCTCAACTTCAAGGCTTACCTGCTTTCCAGTGGTACATTACTGCCAAGGACCCAGCTGTCCTGCAGCTGGACGGACTCGGGTGTGGTTTGCAGCTCGGCGGGCAAAGCAGCCGGCGGGGCCGGACTCTGGTTCCTCCTATTGGTCAGGGAGTTTCTATTGAGAGAAGTGATGGATGGGTGATGCTGTGCGGAGTGTTGCTTATGGGAAGGCGGCAGAGGCTGCAGGGTGGACTGGCCTTGGTTGTTTGCAGGTTGCTCTGAAAAAAGAAATGGAGACATTATATTTATGTGTATATGCACATACACATCTACACACACTACCAGTTTCTTGGGGATCCACTGTAGATGAATTAGCATTAAAAACTGCATGCAGGGCTTCCCTGGTGGCGCGGTGGTTGAGAGACCGCCTGCCGATGCAGAGGACACGGGTTCGTGCCCCGGTCCGGGAGGATCCCACGTGCCGCGGAGCGGCTGGGCCCGTGAGCCATGGCCGCTGAGCCTGCGCGTCCGGAGCCTGTGCTCCGCAACGGGAGAGGCCACAGCGGTGAGAGGCCCGCGTACCGCAAAAAAAAAAAAAAAAAAAAAATGCATGTAAATCCATAACCTGATACACTTGCCTATTGTTCTATTAAGCGGGTGTTTGGTGACATTCTCTAAGAGTAAGTTTACCCTTGATACACAAAGTTCTAATTAATATACCACAGATGGTAAAATTGCTTTTGGTTTTAATTTGTTTCAGATTTTTTTTTCATCTGGTTTTATTAACACCTACAGAAAACAGCATCTGACAGCTCCCCTAATGTGCCCTTAGATTTCAGCTTTTTTAAACAAACCAACCCTGAAATTAAATGGGTAATTTCTGTAGAACACAAAGGTTCTGGAAATGCATATAATCCCTATAATTATTTAATGGAGTTTTTTAAGCTTTATTTAACTGCAATAACTTATTACAAGCTAGTTGCTAAACAGCAGTAGACGACTCTAGCGCATTTCAAATAAGGCAGAGCTGCACTGTGATCTACGAATAGACGCTAAGTATTCTTTAGCAGAAGGCCACTGTGTGAAGCAGATGTTGTTTCATGGATATTCAACAGACTGAATCACAGCTGATTACAACGTCAGAAGACTCATATACTTAATGACTGTTACATCCATTAGCACACATGCAGAACAGATTTTCCAATTTCACAGTATGCAGTAGAACTACATTTTGGTGTAAGTCATCAGAGCGACTCATGCCACTATGTCAGTGGTACAAATATTTTGTTCTAAACCGGAATCATAAAGGATCCAGCAACTTCAAAATATAAACACAACAGTGGGTTGTAACCAGGAAAAAATTCTCTAAAGCTAATAAGTCATAAGTTAAAATACGCAAATGAATGGAACATTTGAGACCCACTTCTCATTCTCATTACCTAGCTTTGGACATGCTAGAATGCACAAATACTACATTTTAGCCAACAGACAGATGACTCCTTAATTTAATGCTAAACTTATTATGGTTCCGCACACATAAGATGTCAATTTTTGACTAACTTCAGTTCAGAGTGCAATATAATTTTAAAGTGTTGTATTAAATCATGCTATTAATATAAATGCACATATTAAAAGAGAACAGGAAACACAGGGACTATCTTTCATCTACCGTGTGAACTCCAGCAGTGATTGTTAACACAGTCTAACATTGTAATTCTGGTTGCATGAAATGGATACATGATATGTAAGAGTTTGAATACATAGTATCAAACCTCTTTACAGGGTACAACAATTAAAATTACTCCTCCCACAGTGTATAATATTAGTAACACCATGTTTCCAGGCGTCTCTAATAATCTGTATCATATCATTTAACAACTAGTAATTTCTTACTCCTGAAATGAGGGACAGATATCACACCCAAATCTATGAAACAGAGTTGCTTCCTTGTACAGTCACTATTCTTGAAGATTCCCATTCTGGAAACTATAGAAATCTTACTTGGTCCACTGTTTTGGTGCTCATGAAAAGTTATGGAAGTCTAATTCTCAGTTAAAGTGAAATTAGCCTTTGAAGACATGGCAGGGTTAAAATAGCGCATACAGTTTTAATCGTGTGAGAATAAAAGAAACAGTTTAAAATTCATGTAAGATTTATTATTCAGGTATCATTTAACTACTTAGCTTTGCTGTTCTTAGCATCAGTGCATATGATTAGAATCTCTATAGGTGTCTTTAAGGAACATTTCAAGAAGCTGTTTATAAGATGACATATAATAAGCTACAGTTACGGACTTCCCTGGTGGCGCAGTGGTTAAGAATCCGCCTGCCAATGCAGGGGACACGGGTTCGATCCCTGGTCGGGGAAGATCCCGCATGCCACAGAGCAACTAAGCCCGTGTGCCACAACTACTGAGCCTGCGCTCTAGAGTCCGCGAACCACAACTACTGAATTCATGTGCTGCAACGAGAAGCCACCGCAATGAGAAGCCCGCACACCACAAGGAAGAGTAGCCCCTGCTCGCCGCAACTAGAGAGAAAGCCCACGCACAGCAACGAAGACCCAAACACAGCCAAAAAATGAATGAATAAATAAATAATAAAATTACTTAAAAAAAAAATAAGCTACAGTTACGAGGGCCTAGACAAGGTCGGCCTCATAACAAAGAGAGAAAGAAGAGAAACATTTCATACATAACAATACATAACAAGAGAAACAATACATAACAAAGTATTAAGACTGTGCCTAGAAAGAAGCAGATGACTCCATGTTTTTAAGTACAGCTCCATGAAAGAATGGTTTTATAGTATAGATAGGTTACATAGAATAAATGATATATGAGATATTATACTATGTCGAGGGAAGAGCAGTGTCGTAGAAGTCAGGGTACCAAATTTACTTCCTAACTCTGTCAGGCATCATCATAGTGAGCCTCTGTTTCTTCAACTGTAATGTGGGAAATATTGCTTGCCAGAAAGTTTGTTAGGGTTTTTCATAGCATCTTACGAAAACCCGAACGAACTTTTCGGACAGGCCAATACCACTGTCCCATCCAGGTATTAGTGCGGTCTAAAGGTTCAGTGAAAGGCACCCGTTTACTCACACACGTCGCCATGCATCCCACAGGCATTCATCAGCCTTCTACGTTCTAAGGATCTGCTAAGTCAGTAACAGACGAAAGCACCGTGTCGATGATAAAGCATTATAAATATTAAGATTGCTACTGAAACATTAAAAGATTTAAGGTCTGTTATATATTTCATTATGCTGAACTTAAGATTCTTATTCTTTTTTAGTTTTTTAAAAAAATTTTATTTTTTATTGAAGTATTGTTGAGTTACAATGTTGTGTTAGTTTCTGGAAGATTCTTATTCTTAAATCAAAATATAAATCGTGGGTTAAAACCTTCCATTTGAGGTTTTGAAACTAATTAGTTTCTGCTGCTGCTTTCTCTGGATTACTCATTCCTTTTGCAAGTATTCGTTAGGAACTTGCAATGTGCAAGACATCATGTAAACATCCTTCCTTTTTCCAGTTGTCTGAGGTTATTTCAGCACACGTGTTCTGTCTGCTGGGACCTCTTTTGATTTGACTACCTAATTAGGAGGCCTACCAATAACACAAATCCAGATAATGAAAGCTAGGTTCAATCTTAAATTTGATGGACGGCTTCCCTGGTGGCGCAGTGGTTGGGAGTCCGCCTGCCGACGCAGGGGACGCGGGTTCGTGCCCCGGTCCGGGAAGATCCCACATGCCGCGGAGCGGCTGGGCCCGTGAGCAATGGCCGCTGAGCCTGCGCGTCCGGAGCCTGTGCTCCGCAACAGGAGAGGCCACGACAGTGAGAGGCCCGCGTACCGAAATAAATAAATAAATAAATAAATAAATAAATAAATAAATAAAATTTGATGGAACGGAATAAGTGCAGAGTCTGAGCGAGATGGGGTGGATGGCCAGGAATTTAAATCCTGACGAATCACAAACAGAAGCAAATCCAAGGATCCGGTGGGAGGTCAATGCTAGTTCTAGAGATTCCGGCTTACAGGACGTGAGAAGCAGCTGGCGTATGCATTTATTTTTACCGACTTAGTCAAGATAGATTACTTTCATAAAGTATAACAAGATAAAATACAATTGAACATAGTCAGAGAGGAAGATAGAATAAAAGAAAACTGCAAGTGGGAAAGATAAAGCCAGATACGAGGCGAGTGGACAAAATGCCGCTGTATATGGCTCTACACATCTTTGGAGAAAGGTACAAACCTGGCTCTAATTACCTTGTTGCAAAGAGGGAAAAGAGGAAACATGATCAGGTACATGATTTGAAGTGTTTTTAAGATCAAAAAGTTTGCTTAAGAAAAGTACTGAGAATAGAGAGAACATTTTCTTTTCACCTCATAGGAAGACAGATGATACCCAGGGAAGTTCGATGACCAAGGTCCAAGGTGGGCACAAGGAAACAGAGAACAGGGCTTGGACTTGGAGACCAGCACTTAGAACCTAATAGAGGTGGGGAGATCCACCCAAGGACAGCCGAAACATCAACCGTAGCCTTTGCTTTAAGCTAATCCGCTGATACAGGCTTTGCATAGGCTTGAGAAGAAGTTTCAGATGAGACCTCACAGAGTCACCAAGTTCAGTGTTTCTGAAACATAGCTCTGAACATGTCATTTTATTCCTGGAAAACTACAAAGGCGTTTTGCCTATAAAACATAAAGTGAACTCTAAAGGCAAATGTGATCCTTGTTCAAGGTATCTTTGCAAACGCTACCCCCATGAATCTCTGCATGTATCCCTGTTCCAGCCAAGCTTGCTGTACGCACTATATCTCCACCACAGCTTTCCACTTCTGTGCAGTGGCTTCTATTTGAAACACATGTTCCTCCAACTTTCTATATCCAAACCCTGTGTATTTCAAGCTCTCAGAATGATGACAGCCCTTCTGTTTTCTTCAAGTAGAAATCAGTTATTTCTCCTGAGTCTTCTTAGAGTCTTTTATCTTTCTTCTCTTTTTCTTTCTTAAAATAAATGTATTTATCTTATTTTATTTATTTTTGGCTGCATTGGGTCTTTGTTGCTGTGTGCAGGCTTTCTCTAGTTGTGGCAAGCAGGGGCTACTCTTCGTTGCGGTGCGCGGGCTTCTCATTGCGGTGGCTTCTCTTGTTGCAGAGCATGGGCTCTAGGTGCGCGGGCTTCAGTAGTTGTGGTTCGCGGGCTCAGTATTTGTGGCGCACGGGCTTAGTTGCTCTTTTATCTTTCTTTTCCACGGCTCTTTTCACTTTTCCCTCTGTATTATACTACTTTTATAGGTTTCATGTCCCCTGTTAGACTCTCTATGGAGAGTCACCTTGGAACCCCTAAGGACCACACGATGATAGATACTCAGTAAATATCTGTTGAATGAATGACTATTGGTGAAGAAGTCAATGAAGGGGGAGTTGAAGTAGAAAGTGGGGCCTGCTCATATTGCCTTTTCTTTTCTTTTACTGAAATATAGTTGATTTACAATGCTGTGTTAGTTTCAGGTGTACAGCAAAGTGGTTCAGTTACACATCTGTATTGCCTTTAATTCTAAGGTAATTTGCAAACATGTCTTATTTCCCCAACTAAATTCTTAGATTCTGAAAGGCAGGGACTCTAATTTAAAGCTCTTTGGATTTTTCAGTACCTTCACTAAGCCTTGTGCTTCAAAGACTCCTAAAAATATGCTGAATGATTGGTGATACTTATGAAAAAACAGGACCTTGGGAGGGGGGTGTCATCTCATTCAGGCAGGTACCATGTAACTCACTACAGAAACTGGTTTTTCAGAATATTTCTTTTGAATCATGGCAGATGTTCCCATATTTAAAATCTACCTTTTAAGATGTGTGAATAATAGAGCAATTACCTAAAATATACAAGAATATGTAAGATATAAATATATAAGATATGAAACAATACATAAAATATGTATTATAATTTGCCAAGTATAGTACGTTTTCCTTATATGTTAAAGCTTATGATTAAAAATCCTCCAAATTAGGTATTTTAGAAAAGATGTAGGTTATTTTTTCCAAGTGGTCTTCCCCACTTTTTTTAAAAAAAATTAAATTCTTGGCACTATGCTTACCGGAAATTATACACTGTACCTAACTAGTGCTGTTTCTTTCAGCCTATCTTTCTTTGTTCAACTGCCTACCGCTCATATAACGTTCATGAAAGCCTGACAGCTGCTTGTTTTTATTTGATAAACTGGACACAAATGATAGCAGATCTCTGTTGAAATTCACATTATAGTAATAAACATTAGACAGACTAGACTTCACTCATTGTGCTCAGCTCTTTGCCACCAAAGAAGTTAGCTCTTTGACAGAACATTGAAGGCCATCCCATTAAACCCATCAGCTGGGGGTAAGCCTGGATCATAACATACACAGTAAGGTGTGCCGCCTACTAGACCACAAAAAGCTATTTGACAATGCAGTAGATTCCAGTTTAATCAAATTATAGAACCCAATTCCAAGCAAATGAAGGCATATTCACTGAGCTCCACAGGGGGAAGAAAAGAAACTTTTGACCACTTTCCTGGATAGCAACTCTGCTGTATGAGCCAGTGAGGTGGAGGGGCCGTAGAGACAAATGACAATAAACATGGGAGACTTATTTTTCATGGGGTGTTTTCTTGAATAAGTTACATAGCTCTCTGAGCTTCATTTATTTTATAGTGCTTATTTAAAGGAATCTAAAAATACAGGGCCTGACATACAGTAAGTGCTAAAGGCAACTTATTAAGCTGGAAGAAACAGCCATCTTCAGGGCAGAACATCATGAGGGAAAACAAAGTAACTCAAGAGCCTTGTCCGCGAGAAGCAAGAACACACTATCCAATATCTCTGAAGAGGAAACGTCTTTCCTTTAACAGGCAACAAAGCAAGAATCGGAAATATCACAGGCATCAAAAATAAACTACTGTCTTGGCAGTTCCCAGAGAAGAGGGAATCTGATCTCTTAGTCATGAAGTTCAGCGGGTCTCTTTTTTCCATCTACTATAACCACAGAATCATGACAAGAATTTGAAAAAAAAAAGGAACATCTTTTTTTTTTTTTTTTAACCTAACTGGGCATATTTGCTGGTTTGAATTTTTTTTTTTTAATTAAAAGCCACTACAGGCAGCTTCCGGACAGCTAGGTGCAATTCAGTCCAGCTCTCTCTGGTTCACAGCCTTGGGCTGAGGTCTTCGGGGGCCAGAGTGGAAATGGACTTTCAAACAGGAAAGTGGGGAGAGAAAATAATAGCTGCTGGGAGATACAAATACCTTTGTGTGGGTGCATGTCCACATGTGCCCCTTAAGGCTTTGGCGGGCTGGCTACAAATGTCCCCAGGGAAGAAGCACTCTATTTTGGAAGGGAGATGGAAGGCTAGGGGCTGACAGCTGCGCTGCTTTAAGGTAATTGTTTGCAGTCTGAGTGGACTGTGCTAACAAAAAGACAAATGGGTGATGGAAGATGGAGGGCTGGAGAGAGGGAGGGGGAGGGAGGGAAGGGAGGGGGAAGGAGGGGGAGGGAGATGAAGGACAGGGGATGAGGCTGGGGGAAGGGAAGAGAACCAAGGAAGAACAGAAACGTTTTTAACTTGACTGAACTACTAGAGAACCGGAGAAGCATTCCTCCTGTGGCTTGAGAATTCTTGGATACCAAAGACAGCGAGTTGAATGTATGAATAAACTCTGGTTCTGGGCCCCCCAGGAATTTACAAGATGCATAGACCGTGTAGAACTAGACAAACATTTAGAAGGAGACACACCCGTTGACTGGGGATTAGCAATGGTGGGGTTAAAGCCTTTGTTTCTCTACCACCAAATTCATTCATTCTCACTTTACTTCCTGGCTGTATCTTTACCTTCTCCCACCTGTCTCAAGCAAAACTGAAGTTTCCTGCAAAACTGACCTCTTTCGTAAAACAGGCCACCAAAACAAAACCTGTAAAACACTTTGCTGTTGTATATTTTATTACCATATTAATTTTTTTTACTGAAGTACAGTTGATTTACAATATTTCATTAGTTTCAGGTGTACAGCATAGTGATTCAGGTTTTTTTTTCTCTTTTGCAGATTCTATTCCATTATAGTTTATTACAAGATATTGGTATAACTTCCTGTGCTATACAGTAAATTCTTGTTGCTTATCTCTTTTATGTGTAGTAGTTTGTATCTGTGAATCCCATACTCCTAATTTGTCCCTCCCTCCCTCTCCCCTTTGGTAGCCATAAGTTTGTTTCCTATGCCTGTGAGTCTGTTTCTATTTTGTATATAGATTTATTTGTATTATGTTTTAGACTCCAATAGAAGTGGTACCATAGAGTCTTTGTCCTTCTTTGTCTGACTTATTTCACTAAGCATAATATTTTCTAGGTCCATCCACGTTACTGCAAATGGCAATATTTCATTCTTTTTGAAGGCTTAGTAATATTCCACTGTAGATATATACACCATCTTCTTAAGCCAACCGTCTGTCAATGGGTACTTAGGTTGTTTCCATGTCTTGGCTGTTGTAAACAGTGCTGCTAGTGACCAGGGCTTGGAGTGGATGCTCCAAGTATATAAGGACCAAATCATAGATAGCTTTTGCGTTTGAAAATCCCAATGTAATTCTTAGATTTAGTTTATTCTTTTGTTCCATTATCAACTAACTCAGTGGCCTTACAGAAGTTGCTTTTCCTTGATTTTCTAATGGTAAATTTTTCTACTGGTAAAAATGGTAAACACCTTCCTCATCTGGCTACATTTCAGGAGCTATTAGGAAAGGCATATTATAAATACAAAGTATTTTATGACACTGAAAAGAGGACATTACATTAAAAATATCTCCTTTGCTCAGAAAATATCATATACATTGCAGACATTTAGTTGACATTACATCCCTATGGAGAAAAAAATTAAGTAGCAAGAATGTTCCTCATAAATGGGAAAAACTTGAGTTAAGAAAATATGTGTACTTAGTCATACCACAACTCAGTGGAGCCCAAATTGAACGAAAACATTTACATATTCAAGGTGCTTTCTTCTCCTCTCCTTTCTCACCCCCATCCTCCATACTATAATAAAAAGATAAGAAATGGTATAATGGAAATTAGAGAAGAGAGACCTCACCTCACTCAGAAAATCACTTTCACATAAACCTGCTCCTCTGGTTCATTGTTTTATCTAGCGATTCTCACACAAGCTAGGTATTTGGAAGGGAACTGTCCATTTACATAGCTCTGCAAGCCTTTGGTTAAAATACGGCACTGTGTAAAAACTGTCACCACAGTATCTGTCACTGAAACATTTCTGACAGTTGCACACAAATCAAATGAAAATTTAAAATGTGCTTTAAAAACCATAAAATACTATAAACATAAACAGCATTGTTCTCATCACCTTCACCATCAGACTACTGATTGTAAGGCTATTTATATAAAGATATTTGAGTATGAAAAACCTTGAAGATACACAAGAAGATGTAAAAGGAAGATTTGTACTGGCCAGAAGGCATTATTTAATCAGCACACGTGAACTGGTTTACTGTTCTTACTGAGTTAGTGAGAATTTGGTTCCGTTTCTTTACGGTCATTCCTTGCAATGAGGATTAGAAGAAATCATCAAGGGCTGAGTCTTTTCAACCTTTGTATTCTTTTTTCTTTGAGAGTCCGCTGTATTTTCTGTTTCTAGCAATGTGGCAACCTGGATTAGCTGTCAACTCCCTTGCTATGAAATATCCAGAATTGCTGGGTGAAATATAGTAAATACCTTTTGGACGATTTCATTCAGTGTATCTATTGTCTAACATTTGCCAGGCTCTGTTGCAGGCATTGAGGATATAGCAGTGAACAAAACAGCCAACAATCTTAGCCCACCAGTGGAATGTGAACTTGATTAATATAACTGAATTAGAAAGAAAGGATGGGCCAGAAACAGAGGGCAGAGGAAAACTGTTGAGTGCACATGAGGCAACACTGTAGCTTCCCTGGGGAGACCTGCCAGTCTCTGTAATATTTCAACGTACAAGCAAGCGTCAAGAATTCATGCCTCAGCTGCTACTGAGACCCCTACATTCAGCCTGGACACGTAAAGTGCTATACCCTCAGTCTAAGAGTAGACTTAAAAAACCTTCTCATTGCAGAAAGACAATAAGGAATCTTGCTGTGCTGCCTTGAACCCGGATGGGGAAAAAAACAACTTGTAAAAATTTCAGCCGGTAGCCTGGGCTTCTCTGGAGTCGGAGTATGAAGTTGAAACTTTTACTATCAACATAGTTGTGGGACCCCCAAGCCAAGAAATTAATATTAAAAGTGGTGCTCCTCAGCAACACTACCCCCCTCCCCCAAGGACCCAGAAGAAGCAAATGCAAAACTTGTCTGGAAGAATATGCTCTCAACTCAAGTCACAAAGGATTTCCACAGAAAAAACCCTACTTTCAATGAATTTACTGTCTAAAATTACAAAACTTAAGAGGAAACATCTACCTTGAGTCAAAATCTACAGACAAAACAAAAAGCAAAAATTTATCTCCCTGAACTTCCGATAATATGGCCATAAGATAAAACAATAAGTATGTTTAGAATGATTGATTACAGATTTAAAAGAAATTAGGAACATGAGAATAAGAGACCATGAAAAAAGAAGGAGCGGTTACAAAAAAAGGTAGAATGTGTTTGCAGACACTGAAGTTAGAAACTTACTGGGTTGTTCAAACAGTACATTAAATACAACTGTAGAGAGTACCAGTGAGTTGGAAAAGAGATCTGGGAAAATCACTCAGATGGCATCAGAAAGACCAAGACTGCTTAAATATGAAAGAGTAATTCAAAGACAAAAGAAGAATGGAAGAAGGCTCAATACACATTCAGTGGGAATTCCAGACAAAAGAAGAATGGAAGAAGGCTCCATATACATTCAGTGGGAATTCCAGACAAAAGAAGAATGGAAGAAGGCTCCATATACATTCAGTGGGAATTCCAGACAAAAGAAGAATGGAAGAAGGCTCAATACACATTCAGTGGGAATTCCAGACAAAAGAAGAATGGAAGAAGGCTCAATATACATTCAGTGGGAATTCCAGACAAAAGAAGAATGGAAGAAGGCTCCATACACATTCAGTGGGAATTCCAGACAAAAGAAGAATGGAAGAAGGCTCCATACACATTCAGTGGGAATTCCAGACAAAAGAAGAATGGAAGAAGGCTCCATACACATTCAGTGGGAATTCCAGACAAAAGAAGAATGGAAGAAGGCTCCATACACATTCAGTGGGAATTCTAGACAAAAGAAGAATGGAAGAAGGCTCCATACACATTCAGTGGGAATTCCAGACAAAAGAAGAATGGAAGAAGGCTCCATACACATTCAGTGGGAATTCTAGACAAAAGAAGAATGGAAGAAGGCTCCATACACATTCAGTGGGAATTCCAGAAAAAAGAAGAATGGAAGAAGGCTCCATACACATTCAGTGGGAATTCCAGACAAAAGAAGAATGGAAGAAGGCTCAATATACATTCAGTGGGAATTCCAGACAAAAGAAGAATGGAAGAAGGCTCAATACACATTCAGTGGGAATTCCAGAGGCGGGAATAGAGTTTTCTTCGGAGCTACTGAAACAGCTTTCTACAAAGTCCCTAATATCACCCACATGGCTGTCAAATTCTAGAGAACGTAAATGTATTCCTCTCTCTTTCATGTCGTAGGAATTATCTCTGCTATTCTCTTTTTTGTTACTGTCAAGCACCCTAACCTACTTTAGTGGGTGGAAGCAAATGGAAATGGCTATCTTCTGCTTGTTAAAGTAGTTCCTCTTTCAATATACTTAACGCCAATAATGCCACAGACACATTATCCTCTACAGAATTCTTAGTTTTCCATAACCATTTTTTTTTACAGAATCATACATAAAACTTACATATGCATAGAAAAATGGATCTAAATACCTTTTGAATGTCTCAGTATACGTTTCAGGATATCCTTCTACCCATTTAAAAAATATTTTACCTGAGAGAGTAAGCAAAAAAGGAAAAATCTGTCCCAATCTTGACAAGGAAGAACCGCTGACATACAATCAACAGACGCTTTTCTCTCCTCTCTGATTTCCTAATGGACATTTGATTTTAGTGCAATTAAATTTTACTGACTTGAAATGGAGTATATGGTATGATATGAATAAAGCACATTTTGGAATATGGATAAGAATAGGCTGGAAGGCAACTAAAAGCTATTACTATGTGATAATGGCTTACAAAGAATAAGAAAAGCGAACTGAACGTCCCACGTAATGCAGAATTTGTTATGCTATTCAGATAACGTATTCTTTATCACAAAGAAAATGTCCGGTATAGAACGAAAAGTACTAGAAAAGGAAACAGGAGACGTAGGGTTGAGTACCTGCTTTATCCGACTAAACATAACCACATATAAACCAACTAACTTCTGAGCCTCAGTTTCTCTCCTCCTCAAAGAATAGTGCTGGTGGCGGGGCGGATGGGTCATGCAGTGAATTCTAAAGCTTTTAGCTTTATTTCAGGCACTATACAATATTTTCTTGAAACATATTAGTGTATGTTATAAATATTAAAAATTTAAGGTAATTAAAAAACCTCATCATAGTATCTTAAGTTATACACGTAAAACATTTAAGGGACATATAGTAAAAAAAATTACTTCACTTCAAATGTAAACACGAAAACTCTACCATATTAATTCTTATCATAAATACTCTACCATATTATCTTATGTTATAAATACTGAAAATAATTTTTTTTCTAAATAAAACACTGTTACCTTATGTTGTAACTAGTAACATCTTAAGGTACATATAATTAAAATCATTTTATACCAAATTTCAATTTACTTCAGATTTCAATTGTTAAAACTGCTTGTGAAAACAGCTATGTAAAAAGTCAGAATGGAACTTTCAAACTTAAATAAAACTGACCTGTTTTTGAAAAGTTATGATGACAATTATAATACATTTAAAACATTACAGCTAATTAATCAATTATGGGAAAAAGATTCAGCCTACTTTACCTGAACCTTTTTCTAATTTTATTTTATTTATTTTTTTTTGCGGTACGCGGGCCTCTCACTGCTGTGGCCTCTCCCGTTGCGGAGCACAGGGTCTGGACGCGCAGGCTCAGCGGCCATGGCTCACGGGCCCAGCCGCTCCGCGGCATGTGGGATCTTCCCAGACCGGGGCACGAACCCGTGTCCCCTGCATCAGCAGGCGGACTCTCAACCACTGCGCCACCAAGGAAGCCCTAATTTTTATTTTTTAAAATATTTCCGGAACTATAGGAAAAATAAGTGACTAGAGAATACAGAGAAAGTACCCAGCAACCCTGCTGCTCTGGTCCCCCCCTCCGCCGCCAAATATTAATTTTGCCGTTGATCTTCTTCCTTCGCATATTATTTGATATCATATTTGTTATGTGGTAGTTTATTGAGTCCACATTGTCTGTCGATGTCTTACATAGAAATAGAATCGAATGTTTAGTTTCCTTCCAATCATATTATGGCCTCTAAGCAGAGATGTATGTTATCACAAACATTAAACATTACCTAGAGGCAACATGGACCGAATGGAACCCACTGAATCCTTCCCATTCTCGGCATTTGCAATGAGGGTGATCTGTTAAGTGGAAACCATGCTATGATGCTCTTTGATTAAAAAGGAAATAGAGTCATAGTTTAAGCTGACATATGCATACTTGCTGAATTCCCTTCTCTGTCATTATTAATTTGGGGATAGTGTGTGTGTGTGTGTGTGTGTGTGTGTGTGTGTGTGTGTACGCATAACACTAAAAGCCTCTTCCCAATAAACATTTTTCTGCTGCTTTAATGACTGAGCACCAATGGAGAGCAGGATGGTAGAGTGAAAAGAATACTAAATCTGGGAGATATAATGAAAACCAGTATCAAAACGAGATCATGCATAGGAAAGTGTTCCATAAACTGCAAAGTGAGGCGCTGTTATTGTTTGGGAGATCAACGATATGTATTTTCTGAGGCTTTGTTGCACCTTTAAAAATGGTGAGCATGAAAAAAGAAAAAATGGTGAGCATGATTTGTTCAGGCTGGAAGCCTGTGTCTTCCTATAGGATGCGAATTGCCTCTAGAAGCCTTCCTCTCAAAATAGAGGTTTAAAAAGAAGCTGGTGACTGAGATACCCTCTCACAGATCTTCTGATCTTTTATTTCATGAGTCTACAGATTTTTTAATGCCAGTTGATTAAAATTTTCCATAGAAGAGGTAAGTAAGCAATAGATTTACAGCAGAGAAGAATAAGAAAGACCTGGACCATTAGTCTGCTCGTGCTGCCATAACGAAATACTGCACATGGGGTGACCTTAGCAACGGGAGTTGACTTTCTCACGGCTCTAGAGGCTAGAAGTCCCAGATCGAGGTCCAGCAGAGTCATTTTCCCGGGAGGGTTCTATTACTGACGAGCAGGAAGAGAACCCTCCTGTGTCCTCACAGGGCTGGAGAGAGCGCTCTCTGGCGGCTCTTATCTGAACACTAATCCTATCAGATCAAGCCTCACCCTTACCATCTCATTTAACCTCAGTTACTTCGTCAGAGGGCCTATCTCCAAATACAGTTATGGGGGGGGCTTAGGGGCTTACGAATTTGGGGGTAGGGGAGGACACGAACATTCAGTCCCTAACACCTGGGTTCAAGCTCCTTGTCTGATATTTAGTGACTGTGCAACTCTGAGCAAATCAATTTCGTGTTCCAAATTCTCTGATTCCTCATCTCTAAAACGGGGGTGAAATGTGGGGATCAGAAGAGATAATGTCTCTTAATTTCCAGACTTTACCCATTTATTCAAATAAAGCAATGAAATTATTTTAATCCTTTTTTTTTTAGGCCAGAGAAGATGTTTATGTGTGAGTATGCCCATAAGGTAATTTCCTTCTACAGGGATGTCTTTAAAAACATTCTCTTCTCATTTCTAAATTCATAAAGGCAAATATACACCTAATTATTTTTCTATAGTGTCTCTTAATATCATTCAATTAGAGTGTTTTCTTAGGATAACGTATCACTAGCATAAAAGATGGAAAGAAACGTACATCATTAGAGAAATAATTCCCTGTATTTGCAGGGCGGCTGGCTAAAATGTATTTCGATCCTGTAGACTGAACTCATACTTTAAGTACTGAATTGTATTCTTTGCATTTAAAGCAACACACTAGGAAATGATGTTCCCACGGAAACACGTGAAAATGTAAAGATGAATGAAACAACTTTATGTTTTACGGCATTTACTTTGAAAATCTGATTAAGATAGATGTCTTCAGCTCATAATTCTTCAATGTCACAGTCATAGTTCCCATCAGCAAGATGTTTTAAAGGCTTTCGATTAATATTGCATGCCAGAACTGAAATTACATCCTTTGTCGTTTAGTTCTTAATGGTGCAAGTGATAGCTATCAAGCAGTGTTATATGAAGCGTGTGTGATTTTTATTGCAGGCTGTTTTCACAAATCTTTATCAGGTTTCACAAAGGCTGCTTGGGGTTTACAATAAATATGTCCTTCTGCTGAAAACCATACTGATTCTTAAAAGTGAGGTGAAACTTGGATTATTAGAATTTACTTATCGATAAAAAAACTACTCGGATCTGCTGTATTGCCATTTGCAAGCAGTCTTGAATATATCTGCTTTTACCCAAATCTTTTAGTAAATCACTGTTATAATATATGCAAAGCACGTGTCAGATACACGTAGCTCACGAAGCCTTTTCAGTAAGCAGGCACATTACGTGCCTAGTAAGGAGAACACAGCTGGACGCGGCTGCAGTGCACACTAACTACTGAACGCTGGCTGGGATCGTGCCGCAAAAGTGTATGTTTCATTTTCTAAAATATAATTACTAATTTATTTTTAAAGAGGAACCTAGGGTCCTGAAAAATAATTTCAAAATTTCTGAAACTCAAGCACATCAAAGACAACTCAACTTCATTTATTAAACACCCAGACTCATGAAAGAATCTTATATATAGATTAGAAAGATACAGGTAAAAAAAAATTCTTATATTGATATTTTATATATACATATTTTTTGTTTGTTTGTTTTTTGCTTTGAACACAAGCCAACATATTTTGATCCTGGCTCTATCATTAACACATTCTACTCCTTCAGTCTTGGTTCCCTTTACTTATAAAATTAAGGGGTAGATTATGATTTCTAAGGTCTTTTTTCCAGTTTAAAGAAAATTCTAAAATCCTAGAGTGTTTTAAGTGTGTGTACGTACATATATACACACACAGTTTAAAGCTTCGGTTGCTGAAGTCTCAACTGCTGTTATGCCTTGTACGTTGAGTTTTACAAAATACACATCTTCTCAAGATAAAACAAGTGATCAAAAACATTACAAAGGACAACAGCAAGGGGCTTATTCTGGGATTTGTCTCCCTTGGGCAGCATCTACACAGTTGATGTAAGAGAAATCTGGCTGCATCTCTCCTGAGTGATCTGTGGGCTTTAGGGACCTCCCAGACATGGCTTTTGCCAACTGTATGTCTATTATAAAGGAGAATAAAAATATTAACATTAAGATCGACGTTCTATTCAGCAGCGCACAGCACATTCGTCTTGTCTGGATAACTGCACATATAAAATTAGAGTCTCCTTACCTGGCTCTAGACATTAGGGAATAACGCACATGTAGAAAAGGGTTTTCGCAATTCCACTTCCCCATATGGCAGATCACTGCACTTCTCATTAATTCTATAAGGAAGAGCTTGCCTTTTCTACTATGTTTACTTGAATTTTTTCTACTGTATGTGGTTGACTGAAGGAATGGCAATAGTTCACTTTAAAAACATTCTCTCCATTAGCTAGGATCGATATTTTTAAAGCATTCCAACATGTCCATATCCACTCTGTAACAATTCCTTTACAGCTGATACTAAAAAATATTGTGTGCTTAAAAGAGAATGCTCTTCAGGTTAAAAAAAAAAAAGAAAGAAACTACATATGTTCCCTCTATTTTACGTTTTTTTTTTTTGCTAGCTATAAGTAAATTAGTTTTACCCAGTAATTCCAGAAAGAAGTTACTAAAAATCTAGCCTCAATGTAAACTTATAGATCCTAAATGCCAAAGAGGGGTTGCGCAATGGAGAGAAAAATGCACAAAGGAAATTTATACTCACTAAAGCTTATTAAACTGTTACGCTCTGTGCTCAATATACATTATTTAATCTCATAGCCACCTTAAACTGTCAGTATTTATTCCTATTTCACAAGCAGGGGGGAGAAAAGTTCTGAGAAATTGAGAACTCCGGCAATGGTCACAGAGTATGACTCCAAAGCTCTTCATACTAATTTACAGGGGAATAATTATTTTTGTCAGTTTTGTTTCAGGCATGTTGTCAAGAAGAAAATGAAGAGGAAACGTTAGCTTTAACATAGGTCTGTAGAAACTCGATATTAAATGGAAAAACAGCTTGTTTTATTCTGAGTGTGGGGATGGACTGGTGTAGAGACCAAAACCCAGCAGCAGCAACAAGGATTCTTTTTTAATAAGGAAACCACGCAGCATTTTACATGGGGAACATAGATGACAAAATTATTTGAGTGTTATTTTCAGTTTTACAAAGAGTTTAACATTTTTTAGTATGTAGGCAGTGTTTTGTCTCCTTTTTAAATTTTCTGAAGCCGGTTTATCTCTTTCATGCTAAGAAACAAAAATATGTTAGGTTTAAAAAAAAATCTCTAAAAGAAATGATTAAAAAAAATACAAGATCTAGATCGTACTGTTCTTCCTTCCTGTCCTTATACTGTAACTTGGGGCTGGCAGGTTACTTTTACACACTCATAATAGTTGCTGATGTCAGCATACGGTATTTCTTCTAACATTTTTAATGGATTATTAGAGTTATCAAATCAAACAGTACTACAAAGCACAATCCCATAGGCTCACCTTTGATTATCACCACAATTTACTGAAAAATATTTGAGGCAGCATGATTAAAAGTTACTGGCCTTCTGGTTTATAAAGAACTGTTATCTCTTTAATTTCTTACTTTCATCATATACTGCCAGGTTTCTATTTTTGTGAGGGCATCAAAATAGGGTCAAACAATTTCACATATTATATTCAAAACAAAATAGTATCTGCTTCCCATTATAACTTCTTACTTCTTTCCTGTTATCTTAAAATAATGGATAATTTTGATTCTTCCCTGAATGCATGATCCAAAAACCGAGTATGAGAACAGAATACAAGTATGGTTTATATTAACATGTTTAGTAATCGGCGTTTTGCACGTCAATGCGATTACACGCTTTAAATACGCAATTTGACTTAAAAAGCACCCACCACAATCGAGTGAGAAAGACAGATGCAATTAAATGATTATTCAAGCAAAGAAGCAGATATTCTAACAAAGAATACTAATTAACTTTCAAGCAATGAGTATTGTGAAATCGAAGTTATACACTGCACATTACTGCACGCGTAAAAATGGAAGGGGACCGCAGAGCCACTCTTTAAATTCAAAAATGTACCGCCCATAATTAGCAATCAAAGCGGAATCATGAAGTTCCGCCGTAAACATTTGCCCTGGCGCTGGGTTAAGGCAGCTAAGTTGGCTGAAGAGGCTGTGACGTCTGCCATGCCACCCTTCACGCTTGCTGCTCACACAACCAGCAGAATGAAAACACTTTCTGATTTCAAGGCAGTCAGAAATACGAAGATTTATAACTGAGCAGATCTAACGCGGCTGTCACAAAGGGAAGTTACACTCACAATGAAACGCTCACATCATGATCTAGTGTTTATCCTAATTGGGGAAAAAAAAATTCTTTGGGAAGAACCCTGCAAATGTTGTTGGGAGAAGAGACTCACAATAAAAGAGGAAGGGGAAGAAAAAAGAGAGCTCGGGGAGGGGGGGGGCGTTATTTCTTCAAAGAATTACTGCTGAGGTCACAGATAATGCGGTGCACCAGAAGACAGGGAATTTAGGATAGCACCTTCCTTTAAGTGCTTTATTCCTCTTCATTTAGAATGGAGAAAAGAGTCAGAACAAGACAAAAGACAGCAAAAGAACCAAACTTCCAAAATAGCATTACACGACATCATTAATAGTGTCGCACGAAAGAGAAATGACAGCTCTCAAAAGAGTACTTTTGTCTCTACTTACTTTAATTAAACTCCCTAAGCTTTAAAGTGAAGTTGAACCTTTTCTTTTTTAAAACAGAAAAATACATCCAGGCGGATTAAGATTTGATTTCTGTCCCCTAATGGTCCTCAAGCATCGTTAGATCCTGTTTAAAGCAACAGAAACAGCCACAGCAAAAACAAACCTCAACAGCATGCAATTTTCTCAAAAGAACCAGGATTTCATCCTCTGCCTTTTCACAGGTAAGTCAGCGCCCAGTGCGCCCCTTCCTTTGCGGCAGGTACCGACTCATTAAATTTGAAATGAGAATTACAACAAAATTATACTAGTATGAATGTTTCAATTAACTTACTTTGTACCGGAGTCCCCTAACAATCTTGCTTTAAAATAAACTAATGTGATTTTAAAAGATCAGGGTAAAGTGTGATCCATGAACATGAGTCCTGATGGTACATTCCTACTGGGGGAAGAGAGTTTCCAAATTTGTGGCCACAACTGACAACACTCCATTGTAGCCAATGTAATGTCACTATTCTTATTCCAAAACACCTTAAAGGAAACCTATTTCTTTTTTTTAAACTTTTTATTTTATATTGGAGTATAGTTGATTAACAATGTTTTGTTAGTTTCAGGTGTACAGAAAAGTGATTCAGTTATACATATACATGTATCTCTTCTTCTTCAAATTCTTGGGATTGACATGTACACACTGCTCTATTTAAAGAGGATAACAAACAAGGACCTACTGTATAGCACAGGGAACTCTGCTCAATATTATATATTAACAACCTAAATGTGAAAAGAATTTGAACTTGGAAAACCTGTGTCTTGCCTTCTCACCATGCATTGTTAATCTGCCCAAAATTAGGTTCACCCTTCTCCTCCTATATACCTTGCCCAGCCCAAATCCTCTGTCTCAACCTTTCCATTCTTCCACTGAAATCACCATTTTCTCCTCGAAAATTTGGTGATAGTTTTTTTTTTTTTTTTTTTGCGGTACGCAGGCCTCTCACTGTTGTGGCCTCTCCCGCTGCGGAGCACAGGCTCCGGACGCGCAGGCTCAGCGGCCATGGCTCACGGGCCCAGCCGCTCCGCGGCATGTGGGATCCTCCCAAACCGGGACACGAACCCGTGTCCCCTGCACCGACAGGCGGACTCCCAACCACTGCGCCACCAGGGAAGCCCTGGTGATAGTTTTGACTCTTAGTTCATCATCAAGTTGGTTGTTAGTTCATTCAAACTGTACCTTGGTTTTGTATTTTCCCCTGGATCACCATTGCGTCACCCTACCTAGACCCTGATTTATCACCCTTCCTCTCCACCTCTCAGTCATTTGATAAAAATCCTTGCCTGTTGACTAGGTATAAGCCCCGTGAAAACCTCTGCGCTGACATCTTTGCCTGCTGACTCTCCACTACAGTCTCCTGCATACAACTGACAGCTTCATTTTCATAAATTTATTCTTTCTTGACCCAAGAATGGTTCGCTGCTGGCAAGTCACAAGTCCACATTTTATTTACCCAGTAATGTTCAAGGACCGTGGAGATACAGAAGGAGAAGATAAGTTTATTGGCCTAAAGGAGTTGATGCATTTTTTCGAGTTGACACACCTGATGCAGCTAGAACACAAATCTCAGGCGAGTGCAACGAACAAACAAATACATTCGAACTGTCTGAGGAAACGGAAGGGGAAGCATTTGCTTCGTGCAGGGGTTAGTTTCGAAGGCTTCAAACCAACCCCTTCAAACCAAAGTGTAGGCTAACCTTTAGCTAAACTTGAAGGGAGAAGCAAAGATTTAGCAAAGTCAAGGTGTGGGTCACAAGGAAGCCTGTAGAGATCAGTAGTGACACTGGTTTGGAAAAGCAAGAGAGAGAGTTCTGGATAGACCAAGTGGCGACAACTGATGGCTTTAAGTCCAAGCGGGAGAATCTGTACTCGATTTGGGAAGCCATGCAGAGGTCCCTTGGAAGGGAGAGGAGAGAGGCCAGAGGAAGATTATCCTGGATGCTCTTCCAAGGTACAAGGACCTTGTGGCAGCAACCTGGCTGTGAAGTGATGGCCATCTTTTTACGTCTGGAGCTGAGTAGACTCACTGGTAATGGTCATTCACTCACTCCACACGTATTTATTGAGCACCTACCATTGCATGAGGGATACATCAGTTAAAAAAATACTGAGTTAGGTTTTAGCCATGTTGATAATGGTTTAGAAATGTTTACATGTTAGGATATTTTGGTGACATAGATTGTTGAGAAACTGTGAAGATAGTTGAAACTGGAAAAAATAAGTGCTATTATTTATGTGCATGATAACCATAGCTATTGATGTTAATACAAAATATATTCCCCCAATTTATATATTCTCTTCCAGATTCACTAAATTTTCTATGTTGTTAACATCACGGATCCACTTGACGATGACTCCACTGCTACTTCTGAAATTAACTCTTACAGTCTCCTATGTAACTTACTGAATGGTTAGAAATCCCCTTTAGATATTCATTCCTTCATTATAGCAATACTCCAGAAGGGGGTCTTCATTTAAACCCTTAGTATGTTTAGAAAGGCCTCTTGGGCTGTTATCCTACCCAATTCCAAAGAGTAAGACACATTCACCTCCTCCCTCCCTTCCTTCGTTCCACACATATGCAATAAACTCCTCCAATATTTCAGGTACATGCTGGTACTAGTAGTTCGATGATGAGGTAAGTACTCTTCTGCCCTTTTGGAGCTTCCACTGTGTCTGACTCCAGAGTTGTTTTTCCTACTCTACTATACTGCCCTCCCACTCTTGAGTATAGAAACATGCAAAGAGATGAAATATTAGCTGGTAAATAAGAGATGAAATAGCCTCAATTCTGAAAGGTTCACACAAGGCTTTTCTGATAATATAATGCTTGAGTTGTCTCGAGCAATGCCAATTTCAGGCAAAGAACCTACGGGAAACTGGGGAAATGCAAGAGCATGGAGGTGAGGCAGAGTGGAATGAAGCAATAGCTCAGATCAGCTGGAGCACAAAGGGTGTGGGTGGGTGCTGCGGTGGGTGCTGGGGTGGGGCGGGACGGCAGCAAATGAGACAGAAGTGAAGTGGCAAAGACAGGGAGGAGGGAGATGTTGATGGGCTTTGCCTTCTGCACCGACTACAGAACTCTGCGTATTGTTGTATTAGCAACAGGGAGCTGCTGAATGGTTTTAAGCAAACGAATGACAAGGCCAGAGATGGATTAGTGAAGACTATTCTGGCAGCAGCTTGGAGGACAGATGTGGAGTGTGTGTGGCTGAGTGGTAGGTGATGAGAGTTAGTATGGATCTGCCGTAAATATCTGTATTGAGTACATAAATGAAAGCCCTGGGAGTGGGGATAGAGACGCAGGGTCAGAGTCGAGAGATAATCAAGAGGTAGAGTAAACTGATTACCTTTAGTAACACATTAAATGAAGGGGAGGGTAAAAGAGAGGGACGAGCGTAGAATTTTCAAAATATTTTCAGCAATGTCTTTCATCTTTTAAAGTCACTTAAAAATCACAAGATTTCATCATATTAACCTTATTCGGCTCTAACCACGCTAATCATTCTGGAAGCCGACACAGGACTGGCCTATGTTTCTGTTGAACTGTGGTTACTGAAACAGTTCTTTTTACACACCAGGGTCTGGTGGTGCTTGTATTTGCCTCTTCTTTTAAATTGCAAAGTCTGTCTCGGGAACACTCCACGGCACCGAGTGAAACTTAATACACATGTCTTTCTAAAGCAAATTCTTTTCTTTTTTTAAATCCCACATTCAAGGTATTTTTCCACACAAGCTACTCACATTAAAAACAGATGAAGAAGCAGAAGGAAAAAGAAACAGACTGGGAGAAAGAATTTGGTATTGACGGGAAACTGAACCTGAATGTTTAAAGCTAAGCTCAGGACGTGGTGGAATGGGGAGAAAGCAAAGTTAACCCAAAGCCCTACAGAGTAAATGTAAAATCTACTGAACAAATACCTTGTATAGTGGATTTTCTGAACACTGTCTGAAACATAGGCCTGAGTGCACTCTGACTTAATTCTGCTTACAGTAATGCTTCATCACACTCTGAAAGGGAGAGTAATCGAACCCAGCCTAAACTCTTCCAGAGGAAATTCAACTCTTGGCCAGAAGAGATAAACAGAAGCAAAAGTAAAGAAAATGGCTATTTTTCAGCTTAGAACCTTACTCTTTTAACTGTTTACTATTCGTGTTTAGAGATGAGAATTTTAGGAGAGAAAGTTCATGTTATTTCTTCCTTTTATATAATGCTCTGTCTAAAAAGGATTTCTTATTTTCTTAAGACAAGTAAATTTATTTTGATTTCCCAATATCCAGAAACATGATACTGGACTCCCCTGGTGGTGTAGTGGTTAGGAATCTGCCGGTCACTGCAGGGGACACGGGTTCGAGCCCTGGCCCGGGAAGATCCCACATCCTGCGGAGCAACTAAGCCCATGCACCACAACTACTGAGCCTGCGCTCTAGAGCCCGTGAGCCACAACTACTGAGCCCACGCGCCACAACTACTGAAGCCCGCGCGCCTAGAGTCCGTGCTCCACAGCAAGAGAAGCACCGCAATGAGAAGCCCGCGCACCGCAACGAAGAGTAGCCCCCACTCTCCGCAACTAGAGAAAGCTCACGCGTAGCAACGAAGACCCAACGCAGCCAAAAATAATAAATAAAATAACTTATTTAAAAAAAGAAACATTATACCAAAGCAATGCTTTGCAGAATATTTAAAATAAACTGAAGTGTATATGTATACTTTACATATAAATACTTATGCAAATTAAGAAAATTATAAAGACAGATCAGCTTCAAATTACAGCGTTACATAAAATAAAACAGACTCACAGATATAGAGAACAAACTAGTGGTTACTTGCCTCTCCAGTGGGGAGAGGCAAGATAGGGGTAGGAGATTAAGAGGTACAAACTACTACGTATAAAATCAATAAGCAACAGGATATATTGGACAGCACAGGGAAATATAGCCATTATTTTGTTATACCTTTAAACGGAGTATAATCTATAAAAATACTGAATCACTATGTTGTAGCTCACACTAATATAATATTATAAATCAACTACTCTTCAATAAAAAATTAAAAAAAGAGCAAAAGAATTAATAAATATATAATTAGCTTTTGTTACCATTTTTTTTTTCCTGGAAGGGAGCAACAGATAGAATATTAAAAGCGTGTGTTTCTTTAAACCTGAGATCTGCAGAGAGCAAGTGTGCTCTGCCCTTTTCTATAAATAAAATTTCAAAGGAACACAGCCACGCCCACTCGTTTACATTTGACTGCTTCTCTACTACAACAATGGATTAGCACCTCCAGTCCCCATAAAAGCCTCAAATATTTACCACCTGGCCCTCTAAGAAAAAGGTTGCCAATCAGTTGTGTTTTGTTTTGTTTTCTGGTAACTGAAAATTTTATTGAGACAATGCAGATTCCCATGCAGCTTTAAGAAACAATATAGAGATCATCCATGTACCCTTTACTCAATTTCCCCCGGGGATGACATCTTCCAAAATCAATACATCCAGCTTTCTTAGTCAGACTTCCCCAGTTTTATTTGTGTTCCTGGTTGTGTGTGCGTGTGTTCAATACAATTTTACTACATCTTTATGTTGACCAGTTTTAAACAAACATAAACTTGTTTCCTCAGTAATGAGGGCTTTTTCTTATCATTTGTTTAGAAGGTAAAAATTGCAGTTCTAAAAGCAAAAATTAAAAAGTTCGTGTTAGTGTCAAGTTTGGCAGAAGTTGGCAAGATAAAATGGGGTAAAGACAGCCAGATTTAGGGCCTATCTGTAAAGTCATTTTAAAAAAGGAAACATGCTCTGTGTCTGTGAACAGAATAAACCGTTTTACCATCTGCAATTGCACTGTGAAGATTTTCCTTTTTGAAATAAGTTTTATTGAGCAGCTTACTTTCTTACTACCAAATCTTGTGGGAAGGGAGGGTTACCAGGGCAGTGGCAGGTAGAGAAAGAGAAAAAGGAAGAAAAAATGTAACCAAATTTAGGTGTATTAATAGTTGTTTGTCACTTAAAATTAAAGTTTTATCTATATGAGTCACTTGAAATTATTATCAGAAAGGCAAAAATAATATATTTTACTATGCGTTTGAGTTAAAATACATAATAGCATCTATAAATGGCTCAATGAAATGTTCAGCATTTTAAATAATTCTTTACAGAGTGGCTCGGGAGAATTCATTTGCTTAAAGATGCCTCCTTCATTTCTAAAGCAAGGAACTAATAAAGCACAAGTTTCATAAATACAATTTAGTTGAGAAAGCAATAAATAAATGCATGAAGTAATGCATACCAAATGAAAACAATCCTTAAGTAAATCCTTCCTGTGAATATCCTCTCTGGAATTAAATGGAGAATAAATTAATGAATAAATAAATAATAAATAATAAAGCTGTGGTAAATTGCAATTCTGAAAAGAACAGAAATCTACATGTTACAAGAATCAATTCGACATGACAAGTCATTTTGAACGACTGATAAAAGGCATACGAAAGAATGTAAATTTCTAGCCTCACATAACCAAACTGAACTGTCAAGTTTGTTGTAATAAAAAATACAAATTTTTTGTATTTGTATAAATTGTGAGAAAGCATTTCAAGTCATAAATGGAGAAGGAAGCATGTTCAAAACTACGTCTGTTTGTGAATTAAAATACTTTTCTGTGCTTGAAGTGGAAAATATATTGAGCTAAAGGTCCTTAAGAATTCATTTTAGTTGTTATTTTATTATAGTTAATCTATTTTTATTACTGAAAAACAAGATGTTTTCAGCTCTAAAAAATAAGGAGTAATAAATAATGACAAATGTGAAAAGAGTTTCTGCTTAAGTACAATCATTTCAATGATGTGTGAAATATGAATCTCAATATTTTTCCTTATTAATAAATAAAACATTATAACATTTGGGACTATCTGGAAGTAAACTATAAATAAACTTTCTTTTAAATATTAAATCACACAAACAATTCAATTCTGATATAAAGCTTCAGCACTCCTTTTCCTCTGTTTCTCTAGTACCCATCTCAAACCCTTGAGAAAAATCTTCAGAAATTTTAACAAATACACTGTGTTGAAGTCATAAATATTTATGGCATTCATTCGATATGGAAAACTAGGCTAAAACACAAATATACTGGATTTTCACTATTTCTTTTCTCTTTTATTATATCCCTGTTTCTTTTTACAAACAATTGTTTCTGATGGTGTCAAACAAAACTTCATCATTACTGTACTATTGCGATGCTCTCCTAAAAATATTATCGAGAGACTTGATTTCCACGTCAAAAAGCTTACTTAAACCTTTATTCAGAGGCATATACTTGAAAACTTGTCAAAACGCTTTGCAGAAATTTCTTCAAAATGTTTTAAATTGATTTGATACATTATGTTGTAAATATCAGAAAAGTGTTTAGTTCATGTGAGTGTAACACACATTACTGGCTATACAGTTGACCCCTGAACAATGGCTTTGAACCACTTGGGTCCACTTATATGCATATATTTTCCAGCAGTAAATACTACAGTACTCCATGGTCAGTGGTTACTGAATCCGTGGATGTGTAGGAACTGCAGACACAGACCATAAATTATAACTCGGACTAACCCCCCCCCACCTTGTGCAAGGGTCAACGGTGTTCCAAAATATCTCATCATGCAGGCGAGTCCTGCCACTCGAATCTCAACAGTACGGAGGTGCACAAACTAAGCAATGTCTTGGGAGTCTGGTCAACTTGGCTTGAGGCTCTGAGTCTCATGTTTCTAATGTAGAAAATGTGGACTAATAGCTACTACCTCTTGAGGTTCAAGAAGGATGAAATTCAATGAAATAATACCTGGCACAATTTGTAACTGATAGAAGATGATCAGTAAATGATAGTTTTTTTTAAAAAAATGACTGTCTGACTTAAGCAGAATCGGCAAAGCCATGCCTTAGAGAAGGGCTGTGTGAAGCCCTCATTACTTCCCTTCCCATCCCCGCACGCCCACCCGCGGTCTATGACCTTAACAGCTACTATTAATATATATGGCACTCTTGGGCACCAATAAGGCCGTACAAATTTCTCAAAATCCTGAATCAGGCAGTTACCAACAATGAGTTTAACTTAGTACGTGAATGTAAGCCTCTTGATCAAACCTAGGGCAACTGTTTCTACCGTCTTAAAGCCACTAAAATAAGTTTCCTGAAGCTGAATACTTCTAATTTTGTTTTTTCTACTTAGTTCTAAATAGAAGTGATTGAAATATCAGTTTGAAATATCAATTTGGTAAAATTCAGGAAGAGACAGGACACTGAAAATAGGTACACCCATCTGAAAATAAGTAAGGTCTCTCAACATTGACAATGTCATTAAGGTCAACTCTACTGCTGGATTTATTCACGGGCATTGTGATTCTGAAGATACTAATTTACTAATTAAACGCAGACCTGTGCCCAAGATTACCTATATAGTGCTGTAATAAGTGACTCGGTGCACTAAAGTACTGTACTGCTGTCTTTGGCATTTAAATATATGCTCCTCCAGACTGACAGCTACTTATGTGGGGCTGAAAAGACCAACTGGATAGATAAACAAACTGTCTTTACAACAATGTTCTCCTTTTAAGACTAATCTTTGGTTTATGGCTGTTTATAAAATATGCTGTTGTGTGCAAGCCTGCCGCTCACTCCACAGTCCAGAGTCTTTGTTTTCAAACGGGTCATATCATTCCCAGTTGCTGTGTGCCAGAACGACCTTTGGTTTTGGTTTCATAGCAATTTATACTGATGTCATACTGTTTGAAATTTTGCAGTCTTGTGTGTTAATTATATACATCAGAAGAAAACACTCATTCTTAAAATGCTCATACCAATGGTTTCTTATATGGTTACTTTTCAGTGGAAGTTTACATTGTCTGAAACATAGACCATATCACCAAAATATATCAATATTACCAGGAAAATCCAACCCGTATAACCAGAAGTCTCAGTTAACTGGAATTTTTCCTATCCTTCAAATTTTAAGAGAGAAGAAAATGCAAAGAAAACAACGTATGATTTCTAAATATGAAAAAAAACCATGTATAGGACCTGTCCTTGTTATAATACAGATTCATCTCCACAGCCTAAGATAGGAAACACAGCAACAGTTGTTACTTATTTAGCGTTTACTACGGGCGCTCTCCTTTACACATATTTATTTGGAGCTGTTTGTACAAAATGGCACAGATTTTGTAATCCTGCACTTAGTTAAGAATCATTCACTTCCAAATGAACCCTGCCATTTCTGATTATTGTATTCCTGGCTAGTCTGTCAGTTCTTATAGCAAACTATAACTACGGTATACAGCATTCTCGCAATGTGACTCAGAATAAGCACACCCGTCACTACTTATAGAACCCAAACTATCATTTGTTCACTGGCCCTTCCCGAAGTTTTAAATCATTTAGAACCACTGCTGGTATGGGTCTAAATCCTGGTTCTACTACTTTCTAGCTGACTGATCTTTGACAAAGTTAGTAACCTCTCTGGGTCTTAATTTCTTTCATGTTTGCAGACATTAAAGTCAAGGGCCTGAAACTCAAGATGTGGTATTACCCTCTTTCTTCCTAAACCCCGAACAAATCTGCTTCTTTTTTCCTGTGTTTCCTCTAAGGTGGTCTATAGCATCCCATCCCAACCAATATTATCCAAATAGGGCATTTTAGAGCAATCTCTGATGTGTCTCGCTCCGTAATCCCTGCCCCACCAAATGTAAGCACTGACCCTGGCGCATCATTTCTATCCTGAGAAACCTCTCTTGGGCTTTAACGCTCCCGCTCCCCTCCTGCCACTGCACGAGTCCAGAACTTCATTAGCTTTGGCCTCGACTATGGCAATGAGTTTAACTTCTCTCCACGCTTCAAGGCTAACACTGTCCAAAGAAATATAATGTGAGTTATATATATTGAATATATATAATTAAAAATTTTCTAGTAATCAAATTAAAGAAAGCAAAAAGAAACAAGAAGTTAATTTTAATAATACATTCTGTTCAACGCAATATATTCTACCTGCACTTTCTCTGTCTACTAAGTTGCCACTTTACTCTTTGAGGCAAAGTTCAAACCTCACCTCTCCTGAGAAGAGTTCCAGAAAGACACAAATACCCTAGGCTCCAATTTTCTCCCTGACTTCCCAAGTAGCAGCTATCAAATTTATTCACCCTTCATCACAACACCACGCTGACTGCTTCCACAGCAGCTCGGTCACACCGTCTGCTCCAGCCCGGCCCTCACTTCTGCTCACTAATACTTTTGTTTTCTCTTGTTAATTTCCTGTCACATTCCTTAAAGTGGCTGCTCTAAGCTTCTTCTAATCTTCCACTCAGATCACTCAAGCATGAAGCTCAGGAAATGACTGAGGTGTCTTACTTTTCTAAGATTTGAGCCATGGCATTTGAGTTCCCGCATTTCCCTTCCTGTTTATCTCAGAATCTCGCAATATATGCTCAGACATTTTTATGACGTATGTTTCTATTGAGGTATAATTAACACACAATGTAGTGCACAGATCTTAAGTGTTCAGTTCCATGAGTCTGGCGACTGTGTACACCCATCTACCATCACCCAAAACAAGATATATTTAAGTATGTGAATTTTTTTTTTTTTTTTGGTGAGGCTTAAACAACAGCAGCTTATTTTCTCATAGTTAGAGAGGCTGGAAGTCCAAAGTCATGGTGTCAGCAGAACTGATTTTTTTCTGAGGGCCTCTCTCCTGGGCTTGGCTTATAGATGGCTATCTTCTTCTGGGTGCAAAACAAGACAGTGAACATCTTCTTCACCCAGAAAGTTTCCTTGGGCCCCTTTCCAGATAATTCTCTTCCTCTTCCCCTAACCCTCCACCCGAGGCAGCCACTCTCTGATGTCTGGCATCATATATAGATAGTGTGTATGTTCTTGGGTTTTATATATCTGTGTAATTGGAATCATACAGTATGTTCTCTGTCACATCTGGCCTCTTTTGCTTAATGGGATGTTTCTGAGATGCATTTAAAGTGTCGTGAATAGCAGTGGTTTATTCTTTTTTATACCATTAACCAATTCTGTTGATGGACATTAAAGCTGCTTCCAATTTTAGGTTTTTATGAATGAGGCCGCATATAAATATTTTTGTATGAGTCTTTTTTAACACATGTTTTCATATCTTTTTGGTTAAGTATCTAAGGGTGCAATTGCTGGGTCATAGGCCAGATGTTTAACTTTAGAAACAGCCATCAAACAGTTCTCCAGGGGGTTTGGACCAAACTAACTGCTCATCAGCAGCGCATGCGAGCTCCGGCATTACCTTCTGCCCGACATTTGGTGTTGTTAGTGTCTTTGATTTTAGTCCGGGCTGGAGGGTACGGGTGCTCGGCCTTTCTTGATCTTCTTAAGGCCCTCCCCACAGCTTCAAGGAAAAGGCTGCCCTGCTCGTTCCCACTCTTTTCTCCTTCTGGATCTAAGCCTCGTTAGCCTCCTTGCACTTCCCTCTCCATTCATTATTCCCGCTCCCCTGCTGCTTCCCGTGTTCTTCCTCCCCGGATCCTTGCATTCCAACTCCCTGTGCTGAGCTTAAAACACGGTGACCAGTAAGGAAGAGCCAATCCAGGCGAGAAATGAGGGTGGCTTATATGAGTGCAACATGGCAGACGTGTGAAAAGTGGTCAATTCTGAACATCCTTTGCAGGTAGAGCTGACAGGATTTGCTGATGGAGATGGTGCACGTGTCTCCCCTAACTGCACCTATAGCCCTATTGTCTTTTCAAGCACTACTGCTTACTTCTAAAACTCAATAAGACAACACTGAATTCATATCATTCCCTTAAAACCAATTCCCCAACATCACTAGCTCTTTTGATTCAATTCATTCTCTCAAGAAGTATTTCTGAGTTGTTCCTGTGTATGTGTCAGGTGCCGTTCTGGGCATTTGGGTTTTACCTCTGTGAACAAAACAGAGTAAACCTCTGTCTTTTTGAGGGTTCCATTCTTCTGTGGGAAGACAGCAAATAATAAATTTAATTGCAAGGTAAAGCATATGGTAACTTAGAAGGCAATAAGTGCTTTAGAAAACAAAGAGTAAACTAGGGTAGGATGTCGGGTTAGCCTCATTGAGCAAAGGCTGAATGAAGGAGATGAGAGAGTTCAACAGGGAGAACTCTGGTTGAAGGGTTCCAAAGAAGGACGAACTAGGACAAAGGCATGCCTGGTGTACCCCAGGACCAGAAAGGAGGGTCAACGAGCCCAGAGAGGTGCAACCACGGGGGCAGCGGAGCAGGAGAGGGGCTCAGTGACAGCAGGAGCCAGACCACATGGGACGGTGCGAACCATTAGCAAGATGAGCCCTTACTCCGAGCGAAAGAGGGAGTGAAAGAGGGAGCTGGGGAGCGCTGTGAGGCGATGTTACATTTTAAAAGAATCACTCAGGCCACTGTCTTGACTACAGATAGGGAGGCGGTGCCAAGGGACCCCCTGCAGATAGAATCTTCTGCAGAATCCAGGTGAGAGATGATGGCGACTAACACGTTAGCCGTAGAGACGATAGGAGAGTGTTGGATTCTGATCCTAGGTTGACTATAGAGCCAACCTACTCAAAATTTTAACTTACAAGTCATTCCATCACACAAAAAGGGAAAAATCTTTAAAAGCAACCTCCACTTTAAGCTCTACTACCAAAAATTAGACTTTAAGGGCACAGACTAGATTGTGTCTCTTATACTTACCGCTTTATTTAGAAGTTATTATTTTATTTCCCTTCCCACATACCCTCTGTGGTATGAAGTAAGGTATGCTTTATTTCTCTTATACATCTTTAGGGGAAAAAACACCCCTTTCCTCACGGTAAAGAAGAATATGGTCTTTCTAAGTCTTAAAATATGTCACAGTATATACCAATAAATTTAATTTTGAAAGTAGTGAAATATGATAGAAAAGAACAGTGTCCAGGTAAGCAGTTTATTGTACACCTGCTATAAAGGGAGCTCAAAAAACATTCTGACATCCACTATTTTAGAAAAACAGCTTTAGATCCAAAATTTGGTAACTGTGCAGAATGAAAGCGTATTCCAGACAGAATATGTCATCTTTGCCACTCTACATTGGTAGTCAATGGAAAGGCTACCTACAAACGGAGAGCACCCCCTTGGCCGAATTCAAGGGCTCATGGGCTAGCTGTATAGTCTGCCAGTTTGACTCAGTACATTATGGTCTGGGAGAAAGAAACAATAAACACAACACCAGCATGATAATTCAGTGCTGTGATCTATTTGGAAGTAGTTGAGATGCGATTTTCATCTTCAATCATTCATACCATGCTTCCTGGAAGGGCCAACGTTCTCTGCATTGGCTTCATTTTGGTCATTTCCTGAGCTGGGTGTTATGCCAGGTTAAGACTTTATTCCATGGTTACAAAAAGTCAGGAAGCACAACAGTGAGAAAACCTTCCATGTAATTAAAGCCTTTGATTGGGATGCACAGCTCCGGGCAAACGTGTTTCTGACAACTCGAGCAAATCATGCTGCAGACAGAGAATCTGTCCGCTTCCCTGAATCTGTTTTTCACTGACTCCAGAGATCATATGGGCACTGAAACATCCCTGACTCAGCAACAGAAGTGACAAAAGCAATCATGTACAAAGGCCAGGGAAAGAGGCCCCGGGGAATCTTAGCACCCACCAGAGGAACACACAACTGGTAGCAGAGGTTATTCTCAGAGGCATGATGAAATCAGAGAAAGACACCCTGTCTGACCTTTTATAGAACATTTCAGAAGCAGAACAATCAAATGGGGAATGCTTTCCATAACAATGGTGTACAGAGTAAAGGAGTGCCTTTGATCAGAGTGGTGGAACTAGGTAACTGAATCGCCTACCAGCGATTGAAATATGCAATAATTAAGGGGCCCTTCAAGTTTACTTCAACAGCTGGTCTTAAGTTGAAAAAGGAGACAGAATTCAATCTTACATTCTAATGATTATTTAACAGATGTGAAAATCCCACTGTTCTCTCTTCCTTCCTTCTTAAGGAATGCCAAGAAGAATTTTCTTTAAAGCGGAATACTCTAGATGTTTAATCCATTTATGTATGGAAGCAGGAAATGTGTTTTCCAAGTGTTTTACTTAAGAGAGTCATCTGGATGCCTAAAAGGGCACTATAAAAATAGACACTGATTTAAGACAGAAAGTTTGAAAACATACTGATAATGGCAATTGGTATGAGGGACACGGATTTCAAAGATGCATAACATTTTAAAACCATTTTCTCAGACATTTGACTTTATCCTTTTCTTTTAAAGATTCTATTGTTGAATAACTAACATAGTTGCAACACTCCATTAAATATTTACAGAGAATCTGAAATAGCTGCCTCTGAATAATAATTGTTAAGAAATTCAACTACAGAAAATTCTTCATTATTTGTGATAACTGGGTGTGGATATGATTTAAAGTCACATATAATTTAGTGTGTAGCCTCGATCTTCATAGCCTATACACCTTTACCAGAGAAGAATTAACTGACTTACTACTTTCTCAGCTTTTTTGGTTTTATCATCTTGGAGGTTAAAAAAAAAAAGTCTATAGACAGCAGGATAAACAAAAGTAGGTAGTAATCAAGACTGATTTCATCAGGAATGTCTCTTTTAATTCTGTTCTATTCCTGTATATGTGTGCTTTATAAATTGTGTAATTGAGCATCTTTACTAATGATATAAGTGAACATATTAATAAAGGCGTATTGCTTCATCCTAGTGACGGACTAATTATATACGAACACTAATGAATACTGGAACTTTTCACACACTGTGGGGAAAAACTCAAACGGAACGGTAAACGTTTCAAATATAGGAGATAAATAAGATGACACATATTCATTTAAGGTATTTATACTGTAATGCTGGAGGCTGTTGAAAAACAAAAGAGACAAAACCAAAGAGACGGAACAAACTCACAGATTTAAAAATACCTTGGCAGAGACATATTTGACATTTCTGTGAAGCTAAAAGAAGAGAGAAACAGATGTTACATCATTGCAGGAGTTACTACAGACCACCTACCAGATGGAGGATATGTATTGAGGCTTCCTTTACAGATTATAAAACTGGAACCAAAGCAATACTGTGATGTCGGGGCATTTTAACCATTCATTAAGTCAGGAAACAAATAGGTGTTGAATGCTTGCTGTGTGTCAAGAATTGTTGTAGTCTCAGAGATACATTAATGAATAAAGCAAGGAAGGAACTGGGGATGCCCAGCCTGGTGAAGAGAATTGAGGTGGGAAGACAGACATTCTTATTTTTGTGGAACGACTGTCACTTAAAAGAAAGAATGGACTCATTTTAACGGAAGTTAAAGGGATGCCTTCGGTAGAGCAGTAAGAAGGAACTTCCCAGCTCTTTAAGCTGGCTAAACATAGGACAAGCTGCCTCAGCTAATCTCTTACCCACCAGTTCAAGGCAAGGCTGGAAAATCATGTGCCCGGGATCCTTCAGAAGAGATTCCTGAACTATGTGAGGCTCTTTCAATTCTAAGGCCCTGAGGATTATATGATCCAAGCAATATTTTAGTAAAATTAATTGGTGTGAAGCATGTACTGGAGAGAATAAATAGCAGCAGGGAGGGATAGGGCAGTCATTGAAATATGACGCCATTAAGACCAGGATGAAGGAGATATCTCTGGAAATGAAAGGATGGACACACACTTTTTCAATGGAGAAGTCAATCAAAAAGTAACCTTGGAAATGCTTTTTAACCAATAAGGGCTTAAAGAAACACTCGGCATTATTATGACATTTTTAATAGCTTCTTTCCCAGCATGTGCCTTACACACTGAAGACGTTCATTACATGCTTGCCTCCCATTTTTCTTCCTTGTCCTAGATCAAAGATACATATGAAACTTATGGAAGTGGTTAATTTTTTATTTAAAATGGATTATTATTATTTTTAAATATTATAGAATTATATAAAGTAATTTCTTTCCCCTCTTTAATAGTAAGTTCTAAAGATAACCAGTTAGGGGCTTCCCTGGTGGTCCAGTGGTTGAGACCTCGCCTCCCAATGCAGGGGCTGCGAGTTCAATCCCTGGTTGGGGAGCTACGATCCCGCCTGCCTCGCGGCCAAAAGAGCAAAACATAAAACAGAAGCAATATTGTAACAAATTCAATAAAGACTTCAAAAACGCTCCACATCAAAAACCATCTTAAAAAATAATAAAGATACCAGCTGTACCGGAGTAATATTTTGCAGTATTAATCAAGGTTCCTAACCATCACCACCATTGACTTTTTCTCTTGTGTCTTTCTCCACATCCTATGAGTACACAGTACCTTAGGAAAAAGTTGTTAACACAGAAGTAGAATATAAATAAATAAACTCTTGATCTTTGAGTTTCAACAGCTTAGACTTATGCAAGAAACAGAAAGGTTCCAGAAGAATTCTTGAGTATTCAGAGAGTTTTTCTAGCACCCACCCTTCCCAACCCTAGCACTTGACTACTAATGCCTACCTGGAGTAGAAGAAAAATAGGCGAAGGGTTGCTTGTGTCGAGAAGGCACTCTGCTCAATGCTGGCCCCTTCCAAGTTGGATACAATAACAGGAACAAACGATGGATCCAAGAGCAGCAAAATTTCACCCTCTCCCCAGCATGGTGAAGTAGGATAAGACTAAGGATGGATGGGTAGGGCATTTAGGCAGATGAGACAACTGAGACAACTTCAAAGAGACAATAGATTCTGGCCCCCAAGCCTCCCCACACCTAGTGTATCCTAACGGGGCAGCCATACACTTTCTGTACATCGAAGGGTCATGGAAATCCCTGAGAGAGGGCTAGCATTTTAAAGGTCTTGTGGTTAGTATGGACTTATGAGGCCACAGTGATTGTAACAAACTCATAAACAAAGGTACTGATAGGTTTCAATGTGCAAAGCGTGAAAGAAGACCAGATGTTTCTTACTGTCTTGGTTAGCTCAGACTATGATAAGAAAATGCCACACACTGGGTGGCTTAAACAACAGACAATTGTTTCTCGTAGTTCCGGAGACTGGAAGTCCAAGACCAAGGTGCCAGCCAATTTGGTTCCTGAAGAAGGCCCTCCTCCTGGCTGGCAGGTGGTCACCTGTGTTCCTACATGGTGGAGAGGGTGTCCTGGTGTCTCTTCTCCTTCTTAGAAGGGCCTTAATTCCACTATGCGGGCCTCACACCCTAACCGCATCTAAAACTAATTATCTCCCCAAAGGTCCTACCTCCAAATACCATCACATTGCGGGTTAGGGCTTCAACATGGGAATTCTGGGTGAATGTAATTCAGTCCACAGTATTTTGCTCCTGCCCCCCAATTCACGTCTTTCTCGCATCCAAAAATACGTTCATTCCACCCCAACAGCCTCAAAAATCTTAACTGCTCTAGCATCAATTCTGAAGTCTAACCTTTCATTTAAAATCAGCTAAAGCAGGAGCCTGGTGCAGCGTCTCCGCACACGGCCCGTCGCCTCCATCCTGAATTGCGGTGTCTCGCACGGCGCTTCTGCTCATGGTGTGAGGTGCTGGCACAGCCACATTACATAAAGAACTCTGGTCTGAAAGGCTCGGTGAAAGTCTTTGCACGCAGCACCCTAGGAGCAAGTAAAACTAGACTGTGCACACAGGAAAAAAAGTTAAAACTCAGTATCTTCGGGCCTGAACCAGGATGGCGGAGTAGAAGGATGTGCTCTCACTCCCTCTTGCGAGAACACCAGAATCACAACCAGCTGCTGGACAATCGTCAACAGGAAGACACTGGAACTCACCAAAAAAGATACCCCACATCCAAAGACAAAGGAGAAGTCACAATGAGACGGTAGCGGGGGCGCAGTCACAGTAAAATCAAATCCCATAACTGGTGGGTGGGTGACTCACAGACTGGAGAACACCTATACCACAGAAGTCCACCCACTAGAGTGAAGGTTCTGAGCCCCACGTCAGGCTTCCGAAGCTGGGGGTCCGGAAGGAGGAGGAATTCCTAGAGAATCAGACTTTGAAGGCTAGTGAGATTTGATTGCAGGACTTTGACAGGACTGGGGAAAACAGAGACTGGGGAAAACAGAGACTCCACTCTTGGAGGGCACACACAAAGTAGTGTCTGCATCAGGACCCAGGGGAAGGAGCAGTGACCCCAGGGGAGACTGAACCAGGCCTACCTGCTAGTGTTGGAAGGTCTTCTGCAGAGGAAGGGGTGGCTGTGTGTGTCACTGTGAGGACAAGGACACTGGCAGCAGAGGTTCTGGGAACTCCTCCTTGGTGAGAGCCCTCCCAGAGTCTGCCATTAGCCCCACCAAAGAGCCCAGGTAGGCTCCAGTGTTGGGTCGCCTTAGGCCAAACAACCAACAGGGAGGGAACCCAGCCCCACCCATCAGCAGACAAGTAGATTAAAGTTTTACTGAGCTCTGCCCACCAGAGCAACACCCAGCTCTACCCACCACCAGTCCCTCCCATCAAGCCTCTTAGATAGCCTCATCCACCAGAGGGCAGACAGCAGAAGCAAGAAGAACGACAGTCCGGCAGCCTGTGGAACAAAAACCACATTCACAGAAAGAGAGACAAGATGAAAAGGCAAAAGGTTATGTACCAGATGAAGAAACAAGATAAAACCACAGAAAAACAACTAAATGAAGTGGAGATAGGCAACCTTCCAGAAAAAGAACCCAGAATAATGATAGTGAAGATGATCCAGGACCCTGGAAAAAGAATAGAGGCAAAGATTGAGAAGATGCAAGAAATGTTTAACAAAGACCTAGAAGAATTAAAGAACAAACAAACAGAGATGAACAATACAATAACTGAAATGAAAACTACACTAGAAGGAATCAATAGCAGAATAACTGAGGCAGAAGAACGGATAAGTGACCTGGAAGACAGAATGGTGGAATTCAGTGCTGCAGAACAGAATAAAGAAAAAAGAATGAAAAGAAATGAAGACTGCCTAAGAGACCTCTGGGACAACATTAAACGCAACAACATTTGCATTGCAGGGGTCCCAGAAGGAGAAGAGAGAGAAAGGACCAGAGAAAATATTTGAAGAGATTATAGTCGAAAACTTCCCTAACATGGGAAAGGAAATAGCCACCCAAGTCCAGGAAGCACAGGGAGTCCCATGCAGGATAAACCCAAGGAGAAACATGCCGAGACACATAGTAAACAAATTGGCAAAAATTAAAGACAAAGAAAAATTATTGAAAGCAGCAAGGGAAAAACGACAAATAACATAAAAGGGAACTCCCATAAGGTTAACAGCCGACTTCTCAGCAGAAACTCTGCAAGCCAGAAGGGAGTGGCATGATATACTTAAAGTGATGAAAGGGAAGAACCTACAACCAAGATTACTCTACCCGGCAAGGATCTCATTCAGATTTGACGGAGAAATCAAAAGCTTTACAGACAAGCAAAAGCTAAGAGAATTCAGCACCACCAAACCAGCTCTACAACAAATGCTAAAGGAACTTCTCTAAGTGGGAAACACACGAGAAGAAAAGGACCTACAAAAACAAACCCAAAACAATTAAGAAAATGGCCACAGGAACATACATATCGATAATTACCTTAAACATGAATGGATTAAATGCTCCAACCAAAAGACATAGGCTTGCAGAATGGATACAAAAAACAAGACCCATATATATGTTACCTACAAGAGACCCACTTCAGACATAGGGGCACATACAGACTGAAAGTGAGGGGATGGAAAAAGATATTACATGCAAATGGAAATCAAAAGAAAGCTGGAGTAGCAATACTCATATCAGACAAAATAGAGTTTAAAATGAAGGATGTTACAAGAGACAAGGAAGGACGTTACATAATGATCAAGGGATCAATCCAAGAATAAGATATAACAATTATAAATACATATGCACCCAACATAGGAGCACCTCAATACATAAGTCAACTAATAACAGCTATAAAAGAGGAAATCAACAGTAACACAGTAATAGTGGGGGACTTTAACATCTCACTTACACCAATGGACAGATCATCCAACATGAACATAAATAAGGAAACAGAAGCTTTAAATGACACAACAGACCAGATAGATTTAATTGATATTTATAGGACATTCCATCCAAAAACAGCAAAATACACTTTCTTCTCAAGTACACAAGGAACATTCTCCAGGATAGATCACATCTTGGGTCACAAATCAAGCCTCAGTAAATTTAAGAAAATTGAAATCATAGCAAGCATCTTTTCTGACCACAACGCTATGAGATTAGAAATGAATTAAACAGAAAAAAACGTAAAAAACACAAACACATGGAGGCTAAACAATACGTTACTAAATAACCAAGAGATCACTGAAGAAATCAAAGAGGAAATCAAAAAATACCTACAGACAAATTACAATGAGAACACGATGAACCAAAACCTATGGGATGCAGCAAAAGCAGTTCTAAGAGGGAAGTTTATAGCTATACAAGACTACCTGAACAAACAAGAAGAATCTCAAATGAACAATCTAACCTTACACCTAAAGGAACTAGAGAAGGAAGAACAAACAAAACCCAAAGTTAGCAGAAGGAGAGAAATCATAAAGATCAGAGCAGAAATAAATGAAATAGAAACAAAGAAAACAACAGGAAAGATAAAAAAAACTAAAAGCTGGTTCTTTGAGAAGATAAACAAAATTGATAAACCATTAGCCAGACTCATCAAGAAAAAGAGGGAGAGGATTCAAATCAATAAAATTAGAAATGATAAAGGAGAAGTTACAACAGACACTGCAGAAATACAAAGCATCCTAAGAGACTACTACAAGCAGCTCTATGCCAATAAAATGGACAACCTGGAAGAAATGGACAAATTCTTAGAAGGTATAACCTTCCAAGACTGCACCAGGTAGAGACAGAAAATATGAACAGACCAATCACAAGTAATGAAATTGAAACTGTGATTAAAAATCTTCCAACAAACAAAAGTCCAGGACCCGATGGCTTCACAGGTGAATTCTGTCAAACATTTAGAGAAGAGCCAACACCCATCCTTCTGAAACTCTTCCAAAAATTTGCAGAGGAAAGAACACTCCCAAACTCACTCTATGAGGCCACCATCACCCTGATACCAAAACCAGACAAAGATACTACAAAAAAGAAAATTACAGACTAATATCACTGATGAATATAGATGCAAAAATCCTCAACAAAATACTAGCAAACAGAATCCAACAACACATTAAAAGGACCATACACCATGATCAAGTGGGATTTATCCCAGGGATGCAAGGATTCTTCAGTATACACAAATCAATCAATGTGATACACCATACTAACAAACTGAAGAATAAAAACGATATGATTATCTCAATAGATGCAGAAAAAGCTTTTGACAAAATTCAACACCCATTTATGATAAAAACTCTCCAGAAAGTGGGCATAGAGGGAACCTACCTCAACATAATAAAGGCCATATACAACAGACTCACAGCAACCATCATTCTCAATGGTGAAAAACTGAAAGCATTTCCTCTAAGATCAGGAACAAGACAAGGACATCCACTCTCACCACTATTTTTCAACATAGTTTTGGAAGTCCTAGCCATGGCAATCAGAGAAGAAAAAGAAATAACAGGAATACAAATTGGAAAAGAAGAAGTAAAACTGTCTCTGTTTGCAGATGACATGATACTATACACAGAGAATCCTAAAGATGCCACCAGAAAACTACTAGAGCTAATCAATGAATTTGGTAAAGTTGCAGGATACAAAATTAATGCACAGAAATCTCTTGCATTCTTACACACTAATGATGAAAAATTTGAAAGAGGAATTAAGGAAACACTCCCATTTAGCACTGCAACAAAAAGAATAAAATACCTAGGAATAAACCTACCTAGGGAGACAAAACACCTGTATGCAGAAAACTGTGAGACACTGATGAAAGAAATTAAAGATGATACCAACAGATGGAGAGATATACCATGTTCTTGGACTGGAAGAATCAATACTGTGAAAATGACTATACTACCCAAAGTAATCTACAGATTCAATGCAATCCCTATCAAATTACCAATGGCATTTTTTACAGAACTAGAACAAAAAATCTTAAAATCTGTATGGAGACACAAAAGACCCAGAATAGCCAAAGCAGTCTTGAGGGGAAAAAACAGAGCTGGAGGAATCAGACTCCCTGACTTCAGACTATACTACAAAGCTACCGTAATCACAACAATATGGTACTGGCACAAAAACAGAAACACAGATCAGCGGAACAGGATAGAAAGCCCAGAAGTAAACCCACGCACCTATGGTCAACTAGTCTATGCCAAAGGAGGCAAGGATATACAATGGAGAAAAGACAGTCTCTTCAATAAGTGGTGCTGGGAAAACTGGACAGCTACATGTAAAAGAATGAAATTAGAGCACTTCCTAACACCATACACAAAAATAAACTCAAAATGGATTCAAGACCTAAATATAAGACTGGATACTATAAAACTCTTAGAGGAAAACATAGGAAGCACAGTCTTTGACATAAATCACAGCAAGATCTTTTTTGATCCACCTCCTAGAGTAATGGAAATAAAAACAAAAATAAACAAATGGGACCTAATGAAACTTAAAAGCTTTTGTACAGAAAAGGAAACCATAAACAAGACGAAAAGACAACCCTCAGAATGGGAGAAAATATTTGCAAATGAATCAATGGACAAAGGATTAATCTCCAAAATATATAAACATCTCATGCAGCTCAATATTAAAAAAACAAACAACTCGATCCAAAAATAAGCAGAAGGCCTAAATAGACATTTCTCCAAAGAAGATATACAGATTGCCAACAAACACATGAAAGAATGCTCAACATCATTAATCATTAGAGAAATGCAAATCAAAATTACAATGAGGTATCACCTCACACCAGTTAGAATGGGTACCATCAGAAAATCTACAAACAAATGCTGGTGAGGGTGTGGAGAAAAGGGAACCCCCTTGCACTGTTGGTGGGAATGTAAATTGATACAGCCACTATGGAGAACAGTATGGAGGTTCCTTAAAAAGCTAAAAATAGAACTACCATACGACCCAGCAATCCCACTACTGGGCATATAACCAGAGAAAACCAAAAAGACACATGCACCCCAATGCTCATTGCAGCACTATTTACAATAGCCAGGTCATGGAGGCAACCTAAGTGTCCATTGACAGAGGAATGTATAAAGATGTGGTACATATATACAATGCAATATTACTCAGCCATAAAAAGGAAAGAAATTGGGTCATTTGTTGAGACGTGGATGGATCCAGAGAGTGTCATACAGAGTGAAGTAAGTCACAAAGACAAAAACAAATATCGTATATTAATGCATGCATGTGGAACCTAGAAAAAGGGTACAGATGAACCGGTTTGCAGGGCAGAAGTTGGGAGACAGATGTAGAGAACAAACGTATGGACACCAAGGGGGAAAAGCTGCGGGGGGGGGGGGTTGCAGGTGGTGGTGTGATGAATTGGGCGATTGGGATTGACATGTATACACTGATGTGTACAGAACTGATGACTAATAAGAACCTGCTGTATAAAAAAATAAATAAAATAAATATCATCTAAATCAGATATGGGTGAGACTTGAGGATTCATTCTGAGGCAAAATTCTCTCCAGCTGTGAACCTGTGAAACCAGACAAGTTACACACTTTCAAAAATACAATTGTGCGACAGGCACAGGATAGACAGCCCCTTTCCGAAAGGGGGAAATAAGAAAGAAGAAAGGAGTGATGGGTCCTAAGCAAGTCCAAAACTCATTAAGGCAAATTCCACCAGATCTTAAGCCTCAGGAATAATCCTCTGTGGTTGGATGGTCTCCCTCCCAGACCCACGGGGCAGTGGTTGGGTTCCACAGCTCTGCTGGGTGGTGGTGGCACCCCCAAGGCTCTGGGTAGCCCTGTCCCCAGCGCTTCACACAGATGCCCTCTGGCCTGTAGAAACCTAGGCGGCGGCCCTGATGATCTCTGAATTGCTTTCAGCGTCCTTTTTCCCTTTTCTTGAAGAACAGTGCAGGTTTCTAGACCACTGGCTCTGTATTCCAGTAGTGTAGGATATAAGAAGGCGGACAGTCTTCTTTCATCTTATCTCACTTTTCCTGTCCAGTTAGTTTAAACTGGTATAACCCCGACTCTATCCCTGGCTTCTGCTGAAATGGCTGACTGAGACCTTGATTCGCACCCATGGTTTCTCTATCAAGTGACTGTTCAGCTACACCCTTAGTGGCCCCTTCAGAACAAGCTTGCTCATTCTTTGCATTATGGGTAGGCTGAGCATTTTCCACATCTTCAAGTTCTGATTGCTTTCCGCCTAACAATTCCTTACTCGATTTATCATCCTCTTTTAGCATTTTTCTCTAAGCACTGGAAGGAACCAAGATGACACTTCAACACTTTGCTTAGAAGCCTCCTTAGTTAAATACCCAATTTCATCATTCAGAAGTTCTACCTTCCACAAAACATGAGAATACAGTTTAGCCAAGCTTTCTGCCACTCCATAACAAGGATCCCCTTTCCTCCAGTTTCCAGTAACATGTTCCTCATTTCCACGTGAGACCTCACTCCTATCGATCTTAACATTCATATTTCTAGCACGGATGCAACTCAGAACTCTTCCAGCCTCCACTCAATACCCAGTTCCAAAGCCGCTTCCATATGTTTAGATATTTGTTACAGCTGCACCCTATCTTGATACCAAAATCTCTACTGGGTTGCTACAACAAAACACCATAGATTGGGTGGCTTAACAACAGACATTTATTTCTCACAGTTCTGCAGGCCGGGAAGTCCAAGATCTAAGTGCCAGCGATTGGGTTCTTGGTGAGGACCCTCCTCTTGGCCCCCAGTCTTCCAGACAGTTGCCTTCTTGCTGTGTCCTCACAATACAGAGAGAACTCTGGTGCCTCTTCTTCTTCCTATAAGGGCGCTAATCCCATCAGGAGAACTCTACCCTCATGACCCCATCTAACCTCAATATCTCCCCAAAGCCTCATCTCCAAATACCATCACACTGGGATTAGGTCTTCAACATATGGGATTTTGAGGGGGTAATTCAATCCATAGCACTCACCATAATATGACATTAACATCATCATATTCCTAGGATGAGATTAGGAAATGGATAAGAAACCCTGATTTGACTATATCTGAAGAGTTGACTACATCTGAAGAGTTTCTACCATCTGGTGAAATGGGGGCTCAAAATTAAAAGAATAAAGACACTCATAAACTTACATAGCATAAGCTTGCGTAGACACGCACACACATAGATTTTTAGAAAACGAAATCAATCTTCATACTTAGTTTGGCAAAGTACCTTTTTATCCACTCCACAATAGACCATAGGTATCTTTTCAAGTTAGTGTGTATATATCTATACACACGTGTGTGTGTGCATACAACTCACACACACTCTTGTTTATATACATATATACACAATATATCTTATATAATATACTTTTAAAATAATAACTGAATAGTATTATTACATAGCATGAATGGACATTTAGTTTGATGGACATTCTGATGGACATTTAGTTTGCTTCTAATGTCCACTGAGTACTTATACTTGCAATCACTTACATAACTATTTCTACAGGATACATCTAGAGAAATGAGATACTGAGTCACAGCTCATCCACATAAGCAATTTTGATAGGTACCGACCAAAAACTTTCTCATTAAATTAAAAATTTTTTTCGTCATAAAAAATGCATGTGCAGTATAAAAAATGGGAGAAACAGAACTACAGAAAAATAAAGAAAACTAGGAAAAGGAAAAAACAAAAACCATTCATAATCCACATACCCAGAAGCATTTTTGTTTCTTTCTTTCCTGGCCTTTTTTCCTTGTACAAATACGGTCACAATTCAGATCATACTGTATTGTTTTGTTTTGCTATTTTTTATGTATCATCATGTCATAAGCATTCTCCTATGTCATTAAGTATTTGGAAGAATTTTTTAAACTGTGAAGCACTATGAAGATATGAGCTACTTTTTGAACACTTTTATTTAGATATCATTTATATACTATAAGGTTTGTAATTTTAAAATTTGAATTCATAAATTCAACAATTTTAAACAAATCTACAGAATTTTACACCCATCAGTCAATCCAGTTTTAGAACATTTCCATCAATGCTGTATTACAAATGGAGAGATAGTTGAGGAGAGATATCCTATACTACTTAGAAAAACAAACCAACATTATATATATATATATATACACACATACATACATATATATCTCAACACTCAGATTTTACTAATTGGAGAGACTATTTCTAAATCAATGTCTAAAGCATTGTCTTCTCTGACAAGCTGCATCTTTGCCCATTTATTTTTCCTCTGCAATGCCGTTTTTCATATGGATGTTCTTGAATGTTTTCTTTTCCCTTCCTCTTTCCCTTGAGCAGGCTATGTTCATTTATGATACCCTGCTGCCTTGCTTCCTTGTGGTACCATCAGAATTGCTGCTTTATATGTGCTGTGAGCCCTTGGGAGCTGGAGAAGCAGCATGAAACAGATGTGATACTTGTCAGTTTTATTCCTGCTGCTCCTGAGAAGGAAGCCCTTTGTTCAAGAACAGAGCAGGCATGACCACCCACTGATGGCATTAACCATAGGAGAGAACAAGAGAAACAGCCCTGGCTCTCCTTGAAAATCTCTCTTCCCTATTAGCAGAGGGAAGAGAGATTCTGCTTCTGCTGGTATCACCGGGAAATCATCGATTGAAGGAGAAGCAGCAATGGAAGTGAACTCGAGGGAATAACCAAAGTTTTGAAATTATTAAATGGCTGAATCATCTTCACAGGGTATCATTCTCAACTTAATGTTAATAAACAAGAAATTTGAGACAGAGTTGTGGAATATGTATTATCATTCCAATTATCCTTTCTATTTTCCAGTTTTTTATCTTTTCTTTTTTAGTTTTTAAATGAATAGAAGTGCGTGAGTGTATGCAATTGTGGGTGTTTTCATTAAGATACTTCCTAATTCTAATAACTTACTCTTGTGCACTGCAATGCTGCCAGGGTGAAGGGGTGTGTGTGTGTGTGCGCGCGTGTGTGTGCGTGTAGTGTAGGGATAGCTTCTCTTGATAGAATGTATGAGGATTCCCAATTCTCCATTTCGCAAATTAAATTTCAACAGAAGCATGTGCTTTCAAGTAATTCTGAATGAAATCAAGCTTAAAGTGACCAGTGTGGAGTGGAAAAAAAATTTATGAAATGAATACAGCAGAGCTGGGGCAGTAAAAAAAAATCCATAGAAAATCTTCAAGTTTTATTATAGGCTTCTTGCACATGGCACACATTTTTCTTTTCATTCCAGGCTATCATGTTGCCAGTTTCTGGCTTTGCTATTACAAAGTAATCCTAGAAAGGCAGGTAAATCTGTTCAAGAGAAAAGTTTGAATTCTAAACAGAACAAAGGATCTTTTGATTAGTGGTTACTATTTTATTGTAATTAAGCAAAAGTAGCGAGATCTGAGCGAGGACCAAAGAACAAGGAACTCCTCATTTCTATGGCAACAAGGAAAATTACTCCTTTCAGAGGTTTTAGGGAACTCTTTGCATTACACCACTTTTGGCAAATTTAATTCAAATAACTCAATCCTGTGTACTGTATTATCCTCAGGATTAATAAATATATATAAATATAAACTGCTTTTAAGATATTATTTAATGTAAGCACCATAAAATCTTTTCGCTGGATTGACATAAAGAGCAGTGATTTTCCAAACACAAAGCTAAGATACGAAGAAAAAGAGAGAGAAGAGAAAGAAAGCAAATAAAATAGAAAATGCTGAGAATAATGTTAAATAAAGAATAATCTAACCTGACTGGAGACTCAGTGGTCACAGCTGACACCCTGGAGAATTATGATGCCAGCTGAGTTGCATTAAGCTCAAAGCCTCAATGATTCTGCCTTAAATAACCACAAGGGTGGATCCACATTGGACATGTGGATTATTCTTATGATAATTTTGCATATGGTACTTTTCTCTAGCGAAACTATCAATTTTACCCTCCTCAGTATTATAACATCTCAAATAAGGAAACATTAGGCTTTAAAACTTCCCTGGAAGAAGCATAAACACTGATTTATATCTAATAACAAATCAGGACGCGGGGTCTGACAGCTCATGCTACAGAAATACAGAATTTTTGTTTACATTAGGGGAAATACTTTAATGTGTGTCATTTTGCACCATGTTACAATCGGATTAAAACTGTTGCTCATTCGTGTTGTTTGCACTGATGAGATTAATATCAACAGTCTTTACTGAAGAACTAACAAGGCTACAGTGGCTTTTTATGCATTTACATTCCCAATCTACTTCCTCTTTCGCAACTGACGTACAGTATCTTTTAAGAGACAGCATCTTTCAGCTTTGCCATTTTTATCACCTTCATCTCGAGAGCCTGCTGGCAAGTCAGCGGCATGTCAGAAATGGGTGACGAACATGAAGATATGCAAGTGTGAATTCCACGAAGCACGATGCTCCTTCCATGCCATGTATTTTTGGCCACTAAAACACTGTGAGTACTTAGCTTCAACACCCCATGTTGTGCATCTCATCCCAGTAGCAATTACAGCTAGAGTCCAGCTGTAAAAACCTGATGGAGATGCTGTGCGGATTCAGCGAAGCAAAAGCACAATTCATTAGCAGTGCTTCCCTTGTTTTCTGAAGCTTTTGCACTACAGGCGTGTACTGACAGGGCAGGTCATTTCTATTCCTCCCTCTTCTCCACTCCAACGAGGGCAAACTACTGAAAAATAACGCAGAAACTCAGGACCACCTCAGATGCCATTTAAATCTTTCCTTAATACGTTAAAGGGAAATCAGATTGCAGCCACAGATGAAAGCACGGCGAGGTAAAGAGGCAATACACCAAGCCCATCTGCAAGTTCTCTCTTTCTAGTTACTCTGAAGAAATGGAATCAATCCGATCAGACTAGCAGTGAACTTGGATTGCAACTCAGCAACGGGCAGGTAACTCTACTGGAAACGTTGATAGTTATACGTATTTATCCAGAAAGAAATGAGTACAATTATGTATGAGTGGTACAGACACCTAGGTAACAGGGTTTCTGATGCACATGGAGCCTTTTTATGCCCAAGCACACCTGAGGGACACCATCAGTTCTGAAGTTTCTCTGCCTCTCGGCTGGTGTGGTGACACCACAGTAGCTGGAGGCTGGTGAGGAGAAGAGAGGTGAGTGCAGAGGCAGGGAAAAGAGTGCATTTGCATCTGTCTGTCCCAGGTGTGACGGGAGACTGCAGTTCCAACTCCAAGTCCCATGATTTTGCGCCCTGTGGCTTCTCTTTGAGCATCGCTGGGTGGAGACTATACCGAGATTAAACAGAGCAGGGGGCAAATGCATCAATAAGGAAGACTGTTAACACGTGGGTTAATAAATTAAACCCCTTGCTTGGGGCTCTTTGCAAATGACGCTCATTTGTTAGCTTAAATAAGATGCTAGTCCTTTATTAAAAGAAATGAACATTTGAAAACATTGACTAAGAGCTGAGCCCTGGCTTATTTAACAAAAATGTGAAAAATAGACACAAATGCAGAAGTTCAAATACAGATTATCGCTTACTCATAGACAATAACTTTAATGAAGCTCAGGGTGCCGAGTTCACAAGTGACCAGAGTTGGCCGGTGAACAGTAAAGAGTCCCTTTTAATAAGTGTGCTAATCAATTTGTACAGTTTTGATAACATCCTTTTGAAATGTGCAGTTGGGCCTAATATAAAGAATCGACTTATATACAGATAGAGAGAATGTTCAGTGGAAATGAGAAAAGTCATTTCATTTTACATTTTATGTGAGTTGTTATAATTTTAAGGTTCTCCCCCAAAACCCACCAAAAAAACAGACAGAGACCTAGGAATCTTAGAGAAAGGAGGTAATGTCTGGTAACCATATTTAACAACTCATTCTTAGCATATATTAGACGTGTGATAAAATCTGGTCGTTGGGATGAATGAATCATTGATGCATTCAGGCAGCTTCCAGGCTGACGTCATGCTCAGCCCTCTTGCCTTTCCTTGCCTGCTTCTAGGGACTGAGATGAAGTAGAGAAACCCAGTGGGTGTGCAGTTTTACCTATAGCTCAGCAGGCATCAGGATAACTAAATGCTCTGTCTGCCTATATGATAACATGGGGCTGGAGTGGTCACCACTTCATCCTATGAGTGGCTCATCCTCACTTCAGTGTTTGCCTGTGATGTAATGTGCATGTTTATGCTTCTCCAAATTAACTCGATGCAGTGTTGGCTACAGTGGAGTGGGAAGGGAAAAGAGATATTTGTAAATGGAGGCCCTTAAACCTCAACACTTGAGTAAGAAAAATCTTTTAAAGTTGTCATTCTCTAAATAGTGATTCTTTGGAAAAGAAAACCTTTCCTTTTAAAATAGGACAATTCGTGCTTATGAATTCTAATGACTGAATGATTTCACTAATTGCTTTGTTGCATTCCACTTGGAATAGTTTGCATAGTTGAGTTTGTAATGCAATAAACTATGCCTGAATGGTCTGTTTACTCCACTGCAAGTTACAAGGAAAACTCTTTCCTTAAAGGATTCCTCTTTGAAATGCACAAAATGGCAAAAAGCCAAGGGAAGCTGGTGCTTAAGCAACCAAGACTGAGCAGTGCCTGCGTGCATTTCAATCCCAGCCAACTGAAGTAACTGTTATTGGAGCTTTTGTGCTGTAAAATTGCTGCTTTCATGCCCACTGCATCCGACAACAGGAATCCTGGGTCTACTAGGAAGGAGGGAGGCTGTTCTACCATCTAGCCAGATTTCTACATTCCTAAGAAGAGGGCCAATGACACTCAGGCTGGCGGTGCAACTGGCTGGAGAGAGAGACTAAACAGAAAAAAAAACAATATTACTATTATTTTTTGAATTAAGCACTGGGAGCCAGAAAGTTATTCTTTCAGAACAACTCTTTAGCATTTGTTAAAAAAATTAATTTGGGAGAATACTGGGTTTATGAATTACATTTTAAAATTTAATTTTCAGAAAATTATAAAAATATTATAAGTGTCATAAAATCAAGATCAGTAAATACATTATTGAATTTTGAAGGGTAACAATTTAAAATTCATATAATGCATGTAATTTAATGTCTGCATTTGTGTTTTTTTGAGATACTGAACTTTCCTTGCCATGCTATTTACTTGTATGCTGTTTAGTTTATATTAATATTTTATTTATTAGGACATTCATTCAAGGCTCATTTATTGAGCACCTAATATGAATCAGCCATGGAATTTCATTTCTAATGTTGCACTTTAAGCCCCAAATCTATGTTTAAGCTCCAAGCCATACAGATATTTTTTTTCTTAAAATTACTGAAATACTTTTTAAAAAGTTTCTATTGCTACCACCAATTTTTCAGAATTATCCTAACATAATGTCTACCATAAAAGCATGACATCTGAAATAAGACAAACAGCATTACAGTTAATGGGGGGAACGAGTCAAACAATATTTCTTGATTTAAAAAACAACTTTACAATAGGTTGTCAGTGATTACAACACACAGTTATATTTATACCTGATATCAAAAGAGCTGCAGTAAAAAAAAAAAGAATTGTAGTGAATAATACACAATGATTTGGCATCCCTTACCTCATTTAGTCATAGACTAATTCTAGTAGAATGGTTTATGTTACTCACACCCTTACTTTGCATTAACCATACATTTTCAGCATGTACTCACACGGCCATTAATGTGAACTAAGTAAGTAACCACATTCACTGCCTTTTTTTTCTTTTTGGAAGACCAGGGATATTACGGCGTCCATTGTACACGTGAGGCATAAAAAATAGACCGCAGTAGTTCTGCCTCCCTATTCTCTCTTTTCCTTAACCTTTTTAAGCTGTTCAGTGCTTTGGCTTTAGAAAGGGTGAAGAAAAAGAGAAACATAAATCATGAAAGAAGAAAAAGGAAGCTTAAAAGGAAAAGCAGGGAAGTGGAAATAGAATTCAAGCTGCAAAAAGACAAATCAGACCCCGTTCCATGTCTCCCAAGTCCTCATCATAGGATGAAGTGGGCTTTGTTTCAGAATTCTTTTGATTACTTTTTTCTCCATGGCTTTTAGATAGATCTGCCTCTTAACTTCCAATTGATAATCCTATGACCCTGGGCAAGTTATTTAACCTCTCCATGCCACAGATTCTTCATCTGTAAAACAGGGTTAATGATACCAACTCCTCAGGGCTATGAACATTAAATTAGATATCACACACACACACACACACACACACACACACACACACACACTACCTGGCATACTAGCTTCCTCACAGTAGGTACCCAATAAATGTTAAAAACATCTATCTAGGTCTTCCCTGGTGGCACAGTGGTTGAGAGTCCACCTGCCAACGCAGGGGACTCAGGTTCGTGCCCCGGTCCAGGAAGATCCCACGTGCCGCGGAGCAGCTGGGCCCGTGAGCCATGGCCGCTGAGCTTGCGTGTCTGGAACCTGTGCTCCACAACGGGAGAGGCCACAACAGTGAGAGGCCCGCATACCGCAAAAACAAAACAAAACAAAAAAAAAACATCTATCTACATATACACATACACACATATAAAATAGCAAGTATTCCATTTCTCAAATCAATAATTTTTTTAAATAATCTTGTTTGAAAGAGTCAAGAAACATGTTTACAAGTTAGATTAAGAATTAAGCTGGTTTTCCTAATTACCCTTTGAATAACGGAGGTTTCTGAATTATATTTTTCCTGCGTGTGATTTTTTAACTGCACATTTCAGAATAGCATAAATAAAAAACATGAATAGGTAGCAAGAGTAGTATAGATATGCATTTAACTTCAACTATCCGTGGAAAGCTATCTGGAACCAAGTTTCTGGATCCTAACCTAGTTGATATTTGGAGACAGTTTTGTTCTTTAGTTTAAGTGTTGCTTTTTAAAATTCTGAGTAAACAACACGTCTACTATAGAATCAATTATGCTCTTCCCAGATTCTTTTGGATCTCACATTTTCTTATTACAGGTTAATGGGACTATATCTTTGGATATTATCATGCCTACAGTATGTTACACTTTATGCAGGTTGGCCCATCCTGGGAGACAGTCTCCTTGCAGAAGGAATCATTTGTCACTCCAAACCTGTTGATCTGTGAATAGGCTGAAATGATTCTTCGAGAAAGATATGCAGTTAATGATAAACGTGCAGACGACACGTTTCTCTGAAAGCAGAGAAACCAACATTCAAAGTGAACATAACTGGTCTTGTCTCAATCATTAAGAAAAAAAGGTAGAAAACTATAATTCTTGGAAGAAATATGAATAACAAGGATAAGGTAGTTCAACTAATTGTCCAACCACACCATAAAAATGGTCAGTGGTTAGATGTGACGAGTACAGTAATTACCTTTTGCCAAAAGTTGGAATACTTAAGTGAGCAAAGGTAAATTCTTTGTATGTTAGAAGAATAGTACAAATGGCTTTGGCATTGCAACTAAGGAATAAAAACACAAAAGAGATTAATCAAATCGGAGATCAAGCAATTAAAAAAAATTGGCTAGTCATCAGAAAACCTTTTTACGTTTAAAATGTTTCCCTGCTCACCCAAAGCATGAGAAAAAAAATGAATAGCTTTTGACCTAAGGGATATTCACCTTTCCAGGCTAATTTTTTTGGTCAGGTACCCCAGAGGTACATATACTAGTGCCTAAGATCGGCCAAAAGTAACATGATACAGATGGTTTTTATGAAGACAAAATTGAGACACCTTCCTAATCTATTCCTGAATATTAGACTTCAGGGGCAGTATGGTAAGGGAGCAGACATAAAACTGTTCGTTTGGCAAAGAGGAAAGATTGAGTTAAGGGGTCTTGTGCTTTGAGGAAATTTGGCACCTGAAGTGAAAGGGTTTAAAAATCAGAGGCTTTGAAACAAGTTAAATCACAAAACAGATGGGCTCTTAACTCTCCATTTTCTTTGAAGATTGGGATCCTAACACAGGTTATCAAGCTGCTGTAATTTGAAAAAGTGCTGTAAAAGCCAACAGCATGAATGCCTTTCAATTCTAAATGAGCGTCTTTAACTCTTTAGTTTACCTCTTCCTAAGCTGTAAGTAACTGAGTCAAGGAATGACAGACTATTTAAAAATAAAGTGTCATCATTAAAAGGATCAGCATCTTACCCTTAGGTTTATTCACAGTAAAACAGTTTCAATTTTCTAAATGAGTTGTTAAGATTATAAAAATGAATTAGGATGTACTTCTTATAAAGGGCTGCCCTTGCTGCGAACCTTTGTTTTTTACTGATTGAATGTCATGTACCTCCTGGGACCAGGTGCTGGCGTTCTCTGTGGTCAAGCTCTACAATTTTCTGAAAGACTACGGAGAGTGTTGAACCTTCTGTAGTTGATCCCTAAATTCAATCAAGATTCAACTTGGGGAAACAAAATATATTTTATACAATTTTTAAATATCTTTTAAGTTTGTCTGGAGTACATTCATTAATAGGACCCGTATTAAAATAACTCACTTGGTCTTAAATCTTCAAGTCTAACCTAAATACCTCATTCTATAGTTTAACCTACTTTTTCTTTTTCCCATCTTTGGCCAAAACTAGGACCAGATGGTCACCATCCATTACATCTTCAAAAACGATTAATACATCTCCCTTTAGCTTTCTTTCCTCTCTACTAAATAATTCAAGTCTTCTTGAGTTTTTTTCACAAGAGTCTCATTTTCTATGCTTCTAATTAGCTTGGTGGCTCTCAGAACACTCTTCAAGTTTCAGGACGGTGCAGCAAAACTGAATTCTGGTAAAGGTCCAACCAACGCAAAATAAAATGGTTTAAATATCACATAGCTAGACTGAGAGGTCCCTGGGAGCAGGAAGCAAGTCTTAAACATCTCTGTAGTACCTGAAACATACCAGCTATTCAATAAATGATGAATTAATGGGTCGGCAATCATCAGAGCTCAAAATGTCACCCACTACTGGAAAGCAAATCAAGAGCTTTTTTGTTGTTGTTATTTTATTTATTTATTTTTTTTGTTATTTTTAAGCGATGGTAGGGAAAGGGAAAATGCTAACACCGGAAAAATGTCTGCCAAGGCCCAAGCTAATGAACAGTCTTGTCACTCCCAAATGTCACATACCACTTAACTTTAAACACAGTAACAGATGCAACCTTAGAATACTTCTGCACAATTATCAGATTTTACTAGTCTGCATAATGAACAGGGGGTCACATTAAGTCAGTTACAAGAGTGATGATATTTTGAATGAGTCTTATTATGTTTCTATTAATTTTATCCTTGTAGTATGAATATTGTTTCCCTCCCTTAGTACACTTTATAATAGATGCAATGCATTCTATCAGTAGCACTTCTAATCACCAGAGTCTGAAAAGTTATTTCTTCATGAAAACTCACTGGAGTTTGTATTTGTACAGTTCACAAGAGTTATCCTGCAACCCTTGCTCTTACATTTTTATAAAAATGATTATTTGCATGAACAGAATATTGTCAGAGTCAGAAAAGTTAGCTTGAGAGCTCTGTTTAAAAGAAGGGGTAGTTTATCATCTTTGTCTTACTGAGGGGGGAGGGAGGTACAATTATATATAAAGATTTTTTTAACAGAAACTCCTTAAATCAATTCCCGCCTGGCTTACTCTCTGAAATATTGCTCAATCCCTGTAGCGAATGTTGAAATAAAAATCTTCCATTCCCAGTCCTCAGGACATGTTTTCATTCAACAAACACTTACTCAGTAACTACTCTATGCTAAGCCCTACATTAGGTATAGGGATTACAAAATAGACACCTTCTATCTTAACCTCAAATAGCTTACATGACGAGAGGCAGGATTTATAGTAATAGAAGAGCTTCCAACTACCCTAGTGTTAGGGGTATTAATGACCTGCCTCCGGTGATGCAAACCCAGGGAATCTGAAATAAACATTTTAAGCAAGCTTCAGAAGTTAACAAAGCCAGAATAAGGTTTCACAGAGCAAAATCAAGAACAAATCTGCCAGATGTTGAAATTATTAACATCTGCAAAAGATGTTATCACCTGAGAGAAAAGACACGGTTTAATTAGAGCAGGAAAGAATAAGAAACTCAGAATTATTTCAGGGACTGTGACCCCAGTGTTTAGTTTTAGTAAATAGAAGCTACTGTTCAGCGATATATGATATTACTCTGAGGATGAGCCCTCAACAAACAGGCCTGTAAGTACAGCTACTTTTCATTTATCTGTGGATCAAAGTATACTCAAATTCTCAAACTCTGTATTTAAATTTATAAACCCACATACATACATACGTACATATGACCACTTGAGCTATTTTAGCAATCCCTATTTTCTGCTATAAAACCCACGTTAACGCTGACTTCTTTTAAAATTAAAATCTCTAAATAATTTTATGGTCATCTTGGATAATTTTTAAAAGTTACTCCTTGTAAAACAGTAAGTGTTGGGTTTCAGTAGAATCTTTATAAGTCCTTTAACTACTTTCATATACAAGTAAGATTTCAATACATAATTATAACCCCAAAGAAGGATTCCCACTTTGACTTCCCAGTACGTCTAAAAAAACAAACTGCAATTCCTAAATGAACCCCAAATTTCTTGTTTTCCTTGCCTAGGTAGATTTCACTATAGCCGGACTAAATTAAAAGGAGGAGAAAAGCAGATTTTTAATCAGACTGCAAAGCTGCTTCTTTTCCAGCCCTCGTTCTATCTGTTCTTAATGCCCTAAGGTTTTCAGCTATACTTGACAGATTACAAGTATCGTATGTTTCTTTATACTATCTGAAAGACTAATTCTCCTCAAGAAGAATGCATGATATTTTAAAAAGAAAATACTTCTTAAAGGATCTCAAAGGTGAAAATGAAGCAAAGAAAATATTTCAGAAGCAGGCTCCTCAGTGAACAGTGCTGAGCTCTGGAAGCGTGACTCAAACAATGACGGAGCTGCTTCTGTGCTTCTGAGATGCCGACAACCCTAACACTGGCCTTCCAGTTCTTGCAGAGAACTCACCTAGCACGTACCCGAATCCGAAAAACACCAGAAGCGAAGCACTTAGAGTTCTGAGATCCCACAAGAAGAGCTGGAAAACTCAACACATTCCTCCGTATCCCGAGGGCTTTTTATGCTATTACAGACTTCATCTTAGAATGGTAACTACTCCACCCATCTTTTATTGGAAAAGAACTAAAGGAAAAGGCTTTATTTTTAAAACACCAGTTTCCAAATCATGAATCTGCCTTTGAACAGAATTAATTCTTTGAAGTGAACTTTTCTGGTCTACAATTACTATGCTGACATTTTACCTGATTGTAACTTCACACACACACACACACAAACAAGCACGGCACACTTACACACATACACACACACACAAACCAGAATAATACGTAGTTCTGGGAGAATTAAAATTTTCCGCAATGTCACTTGGACACATTAGAATTATACCTGGGACAGACTTCCTAAATTTGTACCTTACCTTACCTACTCTCCTGCTCATTTAGGTAACTTACTGCTGGGTTGCAATATAAAGAGAAAAAAAAAATCACATCATCTCTGTTTTTCATTTTGTAAAAGCAGGTGACGGATCCTTTAGAAAATACCATGAAGCAATCGTGAAATCAGAGTCTAGTTGCCATGGTGGGGACAGCAGTGGAGTGAGAAGAGGAGACAGGATAAGAATAACTTAGAGCTAGAAGGATTTCAAGGAGTGCTGATGCTTCCTTCGTAAAACAAGGTTGGCAATTGACAGTGATTTGCTGTGTTAAGAAAATCCAAGCCTGCCTAGGAAAGACCGCCATGATCCATGATCAGTATCTGTTACAAGCATCAGAGGCGGGAATGTTAACATATATGCCACACACTTTTCATCTCTGGAGTAGAAGATCTAAGTCAGGTGACTAACCAAAGAGCGCCAGGATCAACAGGCTACCCACCCAGGGCCATGCAAGCGCCCTTTCCCCAGGGGAGCTGCAGAGGCCTTTCCACTCCAAAGTATCAGCAACTTGTGTGGGAGTTGTGACGAGTCAGTGTTACCAATACAGACATTCTTCAAGTTCCTAAAACTCATGTGTCTACTGTGAATACTTTACAACTGAAAGCATCTCATATTTTCCTAAAACAAGAAGAAAATCTGGGTTTGGACTAGAGAAATTCTGAATGGTGAGTCACGGTTGGTCCCTTTCTCTATTCCAATCAGATACAGGAAGGAAACTTCTTTTTTTTTGACAGGAGATGGCAAACAGTTGGGTTAAAAACCCTGCTTATATGGCTACTATAAGGCAATTATTTCTTCTCAGACCCTTAATATCCTTAATTACAAAATATTCCTAGGAAATTTGATATACAGAGGTATCAAGTAACAAGTTTAAAAAAAGATTTTGGTTTCTTACATGATGTGAGAAACAGAGAACGGAGTCAAACTACCAACAAACTGTCATCTTCTTGCCATGGAGTGGAACTCCAATGGAAACGGCACCAATCCACATTAGACAGGGGTGGTCGTGTACTCCACAGCGGCATCAAAACGGCCTGGATAAAACCAGCACTTAGCAACAACCTCTGGTTGTCACGGAGATTGGAGACTGGAGGAGGGGAATGCGTATATTCAGTAACTGATGGACCAGATAAAGAAGATGACATGGAAGGAACAAGGTGGGAAAAAAAAAAAAAAAACCACTGAAATCCGGGCTAGGAGATTGTATCCGGGAGAGTGCTGCACAGGCTCACCATTTTATTTTGAAGGAATGTTATTCATTAACATTTAAGAGTAACAGATTCACATTCAAGTGATAACATATGAACAGTTTATTAAACAGTTAAACAGCACAGGAGAAAAGGTAACAATAACATAGTTTAGAAATAAATCTGTAACATCGTACCCAAGAAAATCTAAAATTAAGAGCTCACAGCAGGCTCTGCACTGAGGAGGGAGAGGTGTCTGCAGAGCAAACACACGCCCCTGCCCTGTTCCTAGGCTTTCCTATAATTCTCTGCTCTGCTAAACAAATAGGCAGATGTAAGTAGCTACAGGTCAAGATCCTTGCTTGCTCGTGAGAATTAATCACATAAAGCAGACCCGGGGATGGAAAAGGAGATATTTATTTTATAAAAGCATGCATATTCAAGATCTGGAAATGAACACACAGGATTAATTCAGCAGGGATCATACAGATCAGATTTTACAAGTGTAAACATGCTACACGTCTACAAAGACTTGAAATCATACGTGTTCAGAGATGTATTAAGTCATACGTGTTCAGGTTCCAATAGGAATGCCTGTTGAAGTGATCTCTCCTAACTAGAGGAAGAGGCACGTGTAGAACCTTCTCAAACACAGACGCCTCTTGGACATTCTTTAGATGGCCCATCAGTAATGCATCCGTTTTCTAGACGATCTGTGGACAAATTAAATCGCTGGTGGGCTTCCCTACTTCTTTGTACATTTCCAGACCACCTATTTCAGTTGCCTGGACAGTGTGGGTTTTTGGAGATTAAAAACGTATTTTACTTAACTGAAGCAAAACACAAATAGGAAGGTAAATGTTTGATTCACTCAAGGATTCAACAGCCACTTGTAAGGCACCCACTGTGTTCCCGACGCGGTGTCTGGTGTTGGGCGGACAGTAGGAGAGGGACAGACATGGCCCCTGCCAGCAGGAGCTTCAATTTTTCTAGAAGGAGAAACAATTAATAAACAGGGGAAAAAAACCCCAATGTAATTGTTATGAAAAGTAACAAACTGGACAAAGAAAAAGATAAATATGGGGACGCCCTGCACTCCGATAGGGGAGTGAGGGAAGATTTACTCCATGAAGCTGAGATCAAGACAGAGGATGAGACACCACGGCAAGCCAGAGGGCGGTCTTCTGGGAAGCAGAGACCCACTGCCCCACAGTGCTGGGGTGGGGAGACCTGGGTAAGCTTTAAAGTCAAAGGGAGGTCAGAGGGCAGGGGCAAAGGCAGAACAAGACAAGACAGCAAGGTAGGCAGAGGCCAGCTTAGGCGGGGTCTGGTAGACCATGGATGGTTCTGAACAGCATAGAACTAGGAAGTGGCTTTTGATTTTAAAAACATTCTGTGGGCTAGAAGCCAAGTCAGATGGCAATCGCAGTGGTCCAGACAAAAGGTGACAGTGAGTGGCACAGACCCGGATGGCTGGAGTGGGACTGAGGATGATTTGGTAGCTTTGAGATATATTACAGAGATGCCAGCAGCAGTTAGATGTCTCACCTATCAAAAACTACGCAGCTATTAATGAATTACTACAAACCCAAAAGGAGAATTTCCATGCAAATCACAGGCACATCAAATAAACTGAATTTTGTTGTTGCTGTCGTCGTCTTCACATTATTTTCTCAGTTTTATTTTAATCGTATGATAGAACCACAGCTCTGTCACGGAAAACACTGAATTGGATGGAATCTTAGATATCATCTTGGCTAAAAACCACACCTATTTTATGAGAAGTAACCACTTTCCATTACTTTTTATTTCTTCAGAGACTGTGGAGCAAGTGTTAACTTAGCCAAAAGAAGTCTGGCAGGTTAAGTTTTCGGTATCTGCTGTCAGATGCTGGTGTCCCGGGGTTCAGGGCTTCAGACCTACCCCAACTCTTGCTCCGGTAAGAAAACTGATGCCAGGAAGTGTTTAGAGATTTGCTGACGTCTACCCAGAGAAGAGCTAATCATATATTAAGCGAAAGCAATTTCATCTATGCCACAGCTTCAGTTATCATCCACATAAGATCACTGTAGAATTTATATCTACAGCCCTGACATTCCGCTGGAGCTGCTCAGCTATACAGCTAACTGCTTAGATGATATCTTTGCTCAGGTGCTCAAACTCGGCATGTTCCAAACAAAACTCATGACCTTCCCCCAGCCCCGTATGTCATGCTTTCTGAGTGTACTGAGTCAGAAAATGCCACGACGCACATCCTTCCGTGCAGATCATCCGTGTAGGTCTCATCCTGGAAACCTCCTTTCCCTCACTCTTACATTCAATCTATGCTGATATCTTCTCATAAATACCTTCCAAGCCCCACTTGCTTTCTTCATCTCTACTACCACCTCCTTGCACTCTCCACTTTGTTCTTCTACATGATAGTCCAAGTAATATATAATAATAGTCAAAAAGATGCTAATCTGGCCACGTCCTTCTGGCAAGTCCTTACACACAGCACGCCATTGCGTTATGTCCCCTTTGCTATGCTGCAGCCACAATGGTGGCCTCTCAATTCCTCAAACATGTCATGTCTACTTCCCTGCTACCCTCACACACGCTCTCCTCCTTACCTGCCATCGCCTTCTTTCTCCTGCCCTTCCGACCCATCCGTATCCCACCCACCCTTTGAATCTCAGCGTGGGTGAGAGCTCCTGGGTGAGCCCTATCTCAGTGGCGACGTTATTTGTGCGATCATTCCACTGACGTGCCCTGTTAGACTGGAAGCTCCTCAAGACACGGGATCCTCGTCTGGACTGGCTGACCCGTCTCCTCAGCACCTAGCAAAACGCCTCGCGCTTCTTGGCGCTCAACAAACGCTTGTTAATAAAATGGTTTCATCAAACTCTTCCTGGGTAGACCTTTGGCCAACCAGCTGTATTTCTGCCCATTCCAGTTTATTGCTCTAATATGCCCAATCGTGGACATGCACCTACCAGTCTGACGAGTGAATTTAAAAAAATACTATACAAAAGTTTATGTTGGACCAATTAATTTCTATATTGCCTTGGAGATATTGTGGGTTTGGTTCCAGACCACTTCAATAAAGCGCATATTGTAAAAAAAAAACTAAAATAACTAAAAAATTGTAAAGGCCAGTGGAAAGTGCACAGTTAAGCTACTGGGAAGATGACAAAGGATGCAGTTCTGAAAAGAGCGGTCAGTGTGCGGCAAGACAAGTCCTCCGTTCCACCACAAATATATGTCAGTTTGCACCTGTCCACACATTCAGAGAACACTGTGGGCGCCAGGAAACTGAAGAGGATACTGCGGTGCAAACCTAACAGAGACAGGCACACAGATGGACCCACAGGCAGGCACACAACACCATCATTAAGGCACAAGCCTAGCAAGGTAATTAAACACAAGTGGGAAGGTTAGAATGACTACAGGCAGCAGTGACGAGATTATGCAGAGATGGCCTCCTAGGGAAGGGAAGTTTTGAACAAAGGCAAAAAGGGTCTCATGTTGAGGAGAAAGGCAGGCATTCAGCCTGTGAGTGGAAAGCGCTGGCGAGTGCAGAGGCCAAGAGAGAGGAGAAAGCAAACGGTGACAGGAAATAGTAATAAGAGGTTTACCTGACTGAAGCTGAGAATCTAGTTTAGTGCAGGAAAGGACCACGAAAGCAGAAGGATATGACAGCTGGTGCAAAGAGTTGGTGAAAGGCTTCAAAGTAACCGTTAGAAGATGGCGCGAGAGGACAGTCTTACAGAGAAGAGACAGAGGCCAGGGCTGGCTACACGGTGAGAACTCACGTCTTGCACTTGCAGGCTTTGGCTCACGGTGAACTGGATGCGACAGCCCTTCCGAAAACTGATTTAAGAAATCACCTCTGACACACTTTGACTTATTACAGCGCTGAGAGAATGAAAGAAGGACGAGACGGGGAACGTCTAGAAACATAAGGATATTCTTATAACCTGAAGCTGAAGTGTCAGCTAGGGATCGGAGCTTCCGGGTCACTTTATCCACTGTACTGCCTCACATTCCTGTTTCTCCTTTTCTTTTTGGTCGCACAGCGCGCCATGCGGGATCTTAGTTCCCCAACCAGGGATGGAACCTGCGCCCCTCTGCAGGAGTCTTAACCACTGGACCACCAAGGAAGTCCCTCATAATCCTGTTTCTCTGCAACTGAAACATCCAGTTAACTGTACCTATGTCTCTCATTCTCCTGGACACTCCTTCACAGTATCCAGCACATCGATATCTTGCCGACACTCAGGCTTTTAGTGAATAATCATTGAATGCATAAAACGTAAACAAGCAGGGAAAAAAAGAGGTTCCTTGACATACAGTGAAAGAGTAGTTAAGATATCCCACCGAACAAGCAACTGAAACAGCTAACAGTTATTTGAGCTACACTCAAGCTTTCTGAGACCGGGAGAGGCAATAGTGAAATTTTGCGGCACGTGTGTTAAGAAGCAGTGACGTCACAGAAACTCCCACGGTAAGCTCGCAGAGGTGGGATGGGCTCCGTGCTAGGGAATGATGGATGCTTACAATCACAGGAAAGGCTTAAGTGCGCGCAGGATTCTTCTAAGTCAGACAGGAAAGCATGGGAGCCCGGCCTGCGGAAGAGCCATGGTCACCTCTGCTTATTTCTTCAGCAAGTCGGTGGTGTTGTCTGTTGTTGTTTCTTGGCAGAAGGAAAGAAACAAAAGTGGACACTGTCCCTGGCAGCCAAGATCTGATCCTCTGACCCTCTTGTGAGCTGTCATCAGCCACTAAGAAACCTCGCCGGGTTTGTAACGGGAATTTCACCGAAGTTAAAAAGAGCGCGGCGTGCATACTGGCGGCTCTTTTGCTCAGCTACCCAGTGGGGGCACTGGCTGTGACGTTTGCATTCCGTGGCCTTGCATCTCGCCTGTTTAGCGTGGCCACGCTGCTAGAAGAAAGGCTTGACAAGCTGCTGGGATGTTACTTTTATAAGAATGGTTTATAAACCTCAACCAGTTTTTCCCTGGACAGTGCCACCGGACACCGTTGCCCCAGCAAAATTACAAGTTGCAAATTTGATCTGGCCAGAGGGAAAGCTTGCTGTCAACAGGAAACGTGGGTAGAAATAATAATAATAGAAACAATAGCTGACACATGCAAATCTAATGTAAATAAAAATACACTGTGTGTGTGTGTGTGTGTGTGTGTGTGCGCGTGCGTGTGCGTGTGTGCGTGTGTGTGTGGCGTTTATCTACCTACTGGACAGAATTCCTCATTGTTGTGAAGTCCACATGCTGTTTTAGAAAAACTGATAATAATAATAAATACTTGTATAGAGTACCTGTCCATACAGCCACTGTCCAAAGTGTTTGACACATACTGACTTACTTTAACTCATTTAACTCTCACATTTGTTCTGACAGGGAGGTGCTATTATTATTGTTAACATATAATAATACCTAACGTAATTCATTATGGATCAAACACCATCACACAAAAAATGTAAAGATTTATAAGGATAAATCTTTGGCCTATATATTTGAAGAAACATGTCCTAAAATAAAATAAAATAGCAATAACAACAAACAACGGTAACTTGAGAGACAGTTGAAATGGGATAAGATTCTCCCCTCTGCCCACATTCTCGCCTAAGAAGTATTCTCTCTTTTTTTTACTAAATTTTTTAACACCTTTATTGGAGTCTAACTGCTTTACATGGTGTGTCAGTTTCTGCTGTATAACAAAGTGAATCAGCTACACATAAACAGATATCCCCACATCCCCTCCCTCTTGCCTCTCCCTCCCACCCTCCCTATCCTACCCCTCCAGGTGGTCACAACGCACCGAGCTGATCTCCCTGTGCTATGCGGCTGCTTCCCACTAGCTATCTATTTTACGTTTGGTAGTGTATATATGTCCATGCCACTCTCTCACTTCGCCCCAGCTTCCCCTTCCCCCTCCCGTGGCCTCAAGTCCATTCTCTATAGAAGTACTCGCTTTTTGCTATAGAGTCTTTGAGAAGAAGAGTCATAATATTGATTATTATAATAATCGTAAGATGCTTACATGCCACTGTCCTTCTCCAACTCCCAGGTTTACTCTGAGCTTTTACTGTTCCCTCCCTGCATCCCCATAAATGGAACTCATGTTCAGTCCTGCCCTCAGGCAAAGGAAAAAAGATTTGAATTGAATACCTGCTCAGCCACGTACTGTGTAATCCTGGGCAAATTATTCAATCTCTCTGAAAATTTGTGTTTTGGAATCCTGTAGAGTTGAATTCTATCTCCCTTGGTTATTTTCTCTGCATCCTTGGGTAATTTACTTAATATTTCTAAACAATAGGTATTTCATCTATAAAATGGGGGGAAATAACACTACCTCCTTCACGGGTTTTGGGGAAGAATGTATACAACGGACTCCAGCGACCAACTGTCAAGCACATGTAATGCTGTCTATGTCACGTGCATACATTAGTTTTCTCTCTCCAATTAGGTTTAAAAACGCAGCAAATTTAAACCATAGTATATCGCTGACCTGATATCTCCCTACTTTTCCAGCCTTGCTTTTTGCTGTCCATGTGACGTTCAGCAAAAACAAACCACCATAGTACCACCAGCCCTCTGCCCCTCGTCATTTTTTTCTCAACTTTGTGCCCTTACATCGTTCCTCTCTGGGGGAAATGCCCGTTGTTCTTAGATGACTCCTATTCATGCTGTAAGATTCCACCTTCATCTTCTGCAGGTAATTTTCCCAGATTCCTTCTCAGCTGGGTTAGGTCTCCCTCACTGACCTCCCTGAGGAGCTGGATATATCCCTGTCACTGCACTTTTACAGGTGCAATAGTATTATAATACAACGTCATCATTAATCATCTCCTCAACCGAACTGCAAGTTCTTTGTTGCTTTTTCTTTATCTTTGTCTTTTTAGAGTACAAAAGCACACAGCTGGCTTAGGAAGTATCTATTGAAAAAAATGACTCAGTGAGCCAGTCATATGTTACTTTTTATCACTCAAAGCACTTAACGTAATGTTACACATACAGTGACGACTCAGTAAATACTTAGTGGCTCACAGATTACAGACTATAACACATCACTGAAAAGACAACCTTTCATGTGAAAAAACTAGTACTTCAGGAGTCAAGTAATTTTTCCAAGTGAGTGGTAATGATTTTTCCAGTCTACCTGGAAAAATATTTGAGTCAGAGATGTAAGTTTAAGAATTGATTGCAGGTGTCTATTCATGAGAAAGTAAGGGTCACTCCTGAATAATTAAACGCTGTATTAGAATTTATGGTAGAAACACAGCCATGGGGGACGGATAATATACACATTACAGAAAGGCAGGATTCCTGCCCACACAAAAGTTTACCTGCGGGCTTCCCTGGTGGCGCAGTGGTTGAGAGTCCGCCTGCCGATGCAGGAGACGCGAGTTCGTGCCCCGGTCCGGGAAGATCCCACATGCCGCGGAGCGGCTGGGCCCGGGAGCCATGGCCGCTGAGCCTGCGCGTCCGGAGCCTGTGCTCCGCCACGGGAGAGGCCACAACAGTGAGAGGCCCACGTGTTTACCTGCTACAATACCATGAGACATAATTCTCTTCAGTGCTCACACACTTGGGGAGACACATCAATAGGACTGCCTAGTACTCAGACCTTAATCAGGGAATCACTTGTGCCCTCGGAAAACGATGCCCTTCTTGTGCACTGTGTAGGATGCATTTATTATCCCCATCAGATTTTCTATATTATATAGTGAACACCAATACCTTAAACCCCCTTAGGCTTGTGAGTGAACTCACCCTACTTTTCATTGAGCTTATAATGTCTATTAAAAATAAATAACTGTATCCAATATTTCATTTTTAAAGAAAGTGACAATTATAGGAAGGGAAACATTTAATGTAATGAGACAGATCTGATAGTCAGAAGGTGGTAAACGGCTCAGTCTGCTGGTGCCTTATTAACTCTTTCTGGTCACTTGGGTAACATTTTCAGCGCCATACTAAAAGAGGTAATTTACTAAATGGTACCCGAATGGCCAGAAAGAGTTAATGTGGTAATCAAAAATGAGCAATTTACTTCTCATCAACTAATCAAGCTCAGTAAAATTTTTATTAAAATGCCTCTGATACTGTTCAACTGAAATTTTAATTGAAAAACTGAAAGCCATTTAGCTGAAAATACTGTAGGGTGGATATTACAACCGATTAATCCAAGAAAAGAAATGGTACATCTAACCGTAGAAAGACAATAATAAAGCAACAACTACTACTGCAATTATTAACAGCAATATCAATGCCACCACTATTTTTGAATGTCTATTATGTGCCGGTCACTACTCCAGGCATTGTATATATCTCATGGAATCTTCAAAATGGTAGGTTTTATGACCAGAAATGGAGGTTCAGAGAGGATATAAGTAGCTGAGCTGTGACCAGAAGCCAGGTTTGTCCGCTCTCACAGCCTGTGATTGTTTTATTATATGCTAGACTGCCCCCCAACACACAGCGACAACGTTTCTGGCCCACTACCCAGCCAAAGGACCTGGAATATGCTGGAAAGGGTTTATTAATCAAATGACTGCTCTGGAGAAATTCTGATTAGTCTCAGTGCCAACAACGCTTGTTTTTTCCTGGGCTTTGGCCTGTGTACAAAAAAAGAGTGAACACAGCAGGCCTGAGACGGTTCTCTTCAGAAAGACCTGCCGGCACGACTGGCCCTGGGCTGGCACCTGGCAACGCAGAGTCTGGGAGAGTTCCCACCATTCCCCAAACTGATAAAAGTGGCTCACCATGCTTAGGCTGTTTTATATAACTAGTGTGGTTCATGCTGAATACATGCTTTCCTTCTGTGAGTCTGGTGTTTTGGTACATGCGAGGCAGAGGGTGACTTCATGACCGGCCCCCTGCATGCTGAGTGTCTCATGAATTTCCCTGTTAGACAATACTTCACACGTGTTGTCATAACTCATTAATAGGGTTTTAAGTGAGCCCTGTGTGACTCCGTTAGCTGGGGACTCCTGGGACCCTACGCCCGGCCTCCTTTAGCATCACCCCAAACACCTTTGCCCTTTGCTGCTTTTGCTCCGGGTCCTTTCACCACAAGAAATCTGAGTGAGTCTATATACTGAGTTCCGTGAGTCCTCCTAGCAGCTCATCTAACCTGGGGGTGGTCTTGGGGACCCTGATACGGTCTGTTTTTATTTTATGGTCATTGTGAGTGTAGATAACTAACACTGGCTTTTACAGAGGAACGCTGAGAGCCAAGGTCTGTGGCACACCCAGAGCCAGGGTTTAGGTCTTTGCGATTTGCAAATTTTAGCATTTTAACTTCATTTCCTAGTCCATTTTGTGTCTCTACTATTACTACTGTCTTTTTATTTGCTTTGGGACCTAATTTTTTGCAAGCTAAAAATAATTTTAGTTCTTTATAATAATAAAGTAAAAGCTAGCATTTCGTACTGAACGGCTCAGAAGCCTCTGACACAGGTGCATATTCCATACAGTACCCTCCCTGGGTTTCCCCAACACCACCATCTCCTGGTTTTCTTCTCGCCCCATCTCCTTCGCTGGTCAGCCCTCCTCTGACCACTCAGAGCTTGACTCGGAGATCACTGTTTCCCTCCTCTATCTACACCCTCTGCCTAGGTGTTCTCATCTAGTCCAACTGCTGTAGAAAATCCTCCCTTGAGCTCCAGACTAAAATTCACCTGTCCACTCGACATCTCTTTGGATTTCTGATACACATCTTAAACTCGGCGTGTCCCACTCAATCCAAATGCTTTGGTTTTCGCGTGTCCCATCCGCACACCACCTGTGCCCTCTCCGTCACTAGGAGCAACACTCCCAAGCCCTGAGTCTGCAAGCCAACCACCTGGGACTCATCGCCCGCCCTTGCCTTTTCCTCAACCTCCACGAGGAATCCACAAGCAAGTCTTGCCACCTCTACCTCCAAAGTAGCTCTGCTTCTCCACATCTACCCTCCAGACCACTGCTCTCAAAGGGGGGGCAGATGGACCGTCTCGTCCCCCAGGGGACGTCTGACAAGGTCTGGAGACATTTTTGGCTGTCATGACTAGGAAGGCGCTGCCGGCATCTAGGAGGTAGAGGTCAGAGACGCTGCTAAACGTCCCACAGTGCACAGGATGGCCCCCCGCTCTCACAATAAACACCTGCATGGGCCCACATGTCAACAGTGCTAAGGTCGAGGAACCCCGCTCAACACCAGGCAACGCAGGCGCCGCAACACTTACTCTTAGTTCACACACCCCATGCCTATTTTACGCACCCTCTAAACCACCATCAGTCCTGTCTGGATCAAGGCGGAGTGCAAGTAAAATGGACCATGATGGACAGGGGAGGAGAAGTTCAGCTAAAAGCTGTAGTGTTTCTAAAAGCAGTAAGTTGTTGCAAAAGGGTGACGTGGATCAAATTTAGAGACGGTTTCCGTGACCGAAAGATAATACGAGACTGCTGCCTTAATTCCCTTGAGTAAGAGCTTTTCCTAGAAGAAAGTCACTGAATCAGAGACGATTATGTTTGTGAACAGGTTGAGATGTTGGCCACATCTACCTATAATCTATAGATGGATCTATGATGTAATTTTAAGATGAAAAACATTTCTCTCTGAAAAGTCTGAAATTCCCAGTTATCTCAAAAAGTAATTTTCCATTACTGGTTGATATTAGGATATCTTGCCGACACGGACACTGAACTAAATACATAAAGCCAACTAAACACATACAAACCTACTGATACACTGGACGAGGCAAAGGCTCCAAGCAGTGTGTGTCTCTCCCTCGCCACAGTCTGACTTAGACCACTGGCACCCGCACCTACATATACTTAGTGTTCTTATCACCTTGTACGGTAGCTGTTGACTTACGCTTCTCCCCAGTATACTGTCGTATAAGCCATGTCTGTGGGGTTGGTGCCTAATTTGAATTTATGTTCCAAACACTTGGCCCTCAAGTTGGTGCTGAACAAATATTCATTAAATGAACACAGGAATGAAGACATGAACAAGGGAGTGAACCAACAGATGGCTAGGGAGGAGGGACCGCTCGCTGGTTACGGCAGGGGGAAGGTTCGGGTTGGCCTTTGGGACTATCTGGGCTCCAGAAGCAAATGGAGTAGAGAGGGAAAAAGTTGCTATGACTGCAGCAGGAAGGAAGAAGGGTGAAATGGGGCCTGAAACCCATCCTGGATTCACAACTCGAGATACACAATAACAGTAACAGCAGCAGAGCAGAGAGAGAAGACACCTGTCTTTCAAAATGGTCATGACACCCTCACAAACTCCTAAGTGATAAGAAAGGTAATGCTTAATAAAAGAGAAAAACAGATATGTTGAGCAATTTTTATATACTTGGAAGTGCGCCCCATTTATCCATAATACACAAAATAAGTCAGGACATAGTCTTTTTGAGCCCAAGTGATACTGAGACTTTGGTTCATTTTAGGGTTCGCCTCTGAACAGCACCCTTCCCTCTGCTTATCTCCATCCTCCCCAAACCCTTTCAGGTTCCATTACTGCACTGACCCCAATATGTCAAGTGCTTCTTCCCACTTCCCTATGAAAATACCAGAAGCTAGAATCTACCCTGAAATCGCTTCAGAACGATAGGAACAGAAATTGGCAAGCTCAGGCGCCAAGGTGAGTTTTAGCTGCAAGCACAGCAAACACAAACATTTGTCACTGAAGCTAAACATGGACGCAGCACAACAGTGCACAGTCACGTAATGTACTGAGTACTTAGGGTACAGGGGGCGTACGGGTGCTGACTGCCACACTCAAGGCAGGATCCTGGAGGGGATCTGGATTCACCACCTGAGTGATTCATCGAGCTCCAAAATTGGTTGGTTTTAGAATGAACACATAACTTACCATAATAAATCACTGTTGTAATAAAAGAAACATTTTGGTCTGAGTAAGTGGAACCCGGATTTGTCCTTAGCTTCTGGGTAAAGGTCTTTGCTGATAAATAAACAGTTCTTTTTTCCCTAAATACGTAAAAAGATCAGAGAGAAAGTCTGTTTTCTTTCCTCAGAATTTTGTGATTTCATTGAAAGACTTACATATCTATAATTTCCTTTATTGAAATGATCTAGGAGAAGACACCAGAGAAACCCTTGTAGGCAACAAAGAATGTTATATTAGATGACAACTCCAGGAGTTTTAAAATCTTGCTAAGTTTTGACGATTTATTTTCAACACAAGAATACAGTATATTAGGATTGGAAGGGATCTCAAAATATTCTTGGCCTAATTCCTTATATACAGGTGAAGATATCAATGCTTAGAGAAGTTAAATGACCTACCCAAATTCACACAACTGTATTTCCTCTTATGTGTGATATCATAAATGTCTACATCAATCATCAACTTAATTACTTCCTGTATGGGGTAAAAAGCTACATAAAATGTACACAGTTTGTTTTTCCTTTTTTTAATACCAGCAGGTATTAGTTCCCCTTAATCCATATAATTAAGTACCATTTTTTGCATTGGTAACAGGATCACGCGCCTTCTCAGAAGTCTAAAGGATCACTTCTGCTCATCCGTAATTAGGCAGTGCACCACAGGGATAACCTCGTCACTATTTACTCCTCTACCTGGCAACCAGCAAGTTTCTTTTGACATCAGTTAAAAAAATACATCCCAGTTTCAGGAAGTTAAAACAAACAAAACAGAAGGATGTTTCGAGTTTGAAGGAAATAACGTCGGTAATGGAAAAAACACAGCCAGAACCCGTTTCGTAACTTTCTATTCCACTTTGTCATCTCCTCTGACTGTCAACTACGTTTGACTCTTTTAATTGAAATATTTGCTTTCAAATCTAACACTACAGAAAACACATTATATCTCTAAGGAAAAACAATATAATTATCCAAACTTCATTTGCCAGAATGTATTATATACACACCAGCAGGTTTCACATATTATTAGGAGCTCAGAAAAAGTCAAAGAACTCAAGAAGGAGGGAGGGGGGCTAATTAGTGTCAAGAAGCTACAGGACAGACAAGTGACCACTTGAACAACATCACACACGGCAGTGATTATCAGTTCAGGATGCTTATCGCATAGATGCACAAGCGGAAGGCGAATCGAATGTAGTGCGAGTCAGCACAGGAATGGCAACTCCCTGTATGTTGTGTAACAAAGACGCGCTGCCACGCTAAAGGTCGGAAAGCAAACGAGCTAAGAGCAATGGGCAGCTACTGGGGCTTCCCGGCAAATCAGTGCAATTCACTCGTTCATTCACTCCTTCGTGTTCACTGTTCGAGGCTCTGAAGACAGAGAGGTGAACACGACAGTTACATCTCTACCTTCATGGAGTTTACATTCTAGTGAGGACGCAGGCGCAGAACAAACGATAACCTTCCTTCTATTTCCTTTATCGCGCTTCCCGTAACTTGAAACGCATTAACAATCATGCCAGGTATGCAGACCCACTCAAGGAAGAAGAGAGAGTTGTGTGTTTGATTTGGGCAAAAGGAAAGTGAAGAGAGAAGGGGCAACGCCCAACAACTAAACTAAAGGTACAGAGCTGCTGGGAGGATTCTAAACCACATGGGGGTACTGGAAGGGGTAGTTCACATTGAAAGAGACGGTCAGAGACTGCCTCTGCTAGGTGTAGAGATGTCCCAGAAAGGAGATGTGATAGGCAAAGGGATGTCAGGCATTGAAAACAGTGGAAAATGCACCAAATCAATTGTGATCATTCAGTGTTTTTCCTCGTTATGTCCTCTTGTTTGGTCCTTATCAACATGTCTTTCATTTATCTGGAAATCTTGCTGGCTTCACTTTGAACACGGCATTGAACACAGCAATGAACACTGGTAATTGACAAAGAGCTGAGTAGTTTTAGACCTGTAACTTTTGAAGGATGGTGGGAAGGAAAGTGAGCTATAAGCATGGAGGCACAGGAGACTGGCATGATGCGGAACCCTTATGGGTAGCAGAAATCCCTTATTACCGACACAACTCTGACACAAGGCGGACGTCTGTGGAATGGGCAGACACTGATACAGTTCTAGAATACTTCAGAGCAGTGTTCACTTATTCAAACAGATACAAACTGATTTTGCTTGAAAAGTGTCAAGTACAAAGGAGAGAAAGCACAGTGTAATGGAAAGTGGTTGGTCTTCAAAGTCAGACAAGCTGTGAAGTCTATGTTTTGGCTGCTACGCTGTCTGACCTTGGGCAAATAGTCCAACTAACCTCTCCAAGCCTCCATATTCTAATCTGTAACATTGGACATGACAATGCATATCTGACAGCATGGTTGTAAAGATGAACTTGGTGTCTGAAACTAGTCGCTACTATAGTTTCTGTCTTTGTTTTTAATTAGAAAATTACATCTTTAATACACTATGGGAGGCTGCTTTGTAAAGTAACCCTATGGTCAATTTTTTGGTACATTTCACGACCACCACATTCTTCTTTACTCCAGTCAGAGGCAGAGTGGAGTGTAGTGGAAGGTAGAGTCAGGATCCAGAAGGTGGGATACAAAACTCAGGGACACTCAGAGGAATGGATAAAAAAGATGTGGTACATGTATACAATGGAATATTACTCAGCCATAAGAAAGGATGAAATAATGCCCTTTGCAGCAACGTGGGTGGACCTAGAGATTGTCATACTGAGTGAAGTCAGACAGAGGAAGAGAAATATCGTACATCACTTATATGCAGAATATAAAAAGAAATGATACAAATGACCGTATTTACAAAACAGGAATGGACTCACAGACTTAGCAAATGAACTTATGGTTACCCAGGAGGGAAGGGTGGAGGGAAGGGATAGTTAGGGAGTTTGGGATTGGCATGTACACACTGCTATATTTATAAAGGGTAACCAACAAGGACCTACTGTATAGCACAGGGAACCCTGCTCAATGTTATGTGGCAGCCTGGACGGGACAGGACTCTGGGGGAGAATGGATACATGTATATGCATGGCTGAGTTGCCTTGCTGTGCACCTGAAACTATCATAACATTGTTAATCGGATATACTCCAATATAAAATAAAAAGTTAAAAAAGAAACTTAAAAAAAAACCTCATGGACACTAATACCTAACTAAAGGATTATGTAAATTATTGAACCTCTCCTGGGTCTTCGTTTTGCTTTGTTTGCATGTGATTTGGTTCCCTCTCATTTTATTTTATTTTATTTTATTTTATTTTTTGCAGTACGTGGGCCTCTCCCTGCTGTGGCCTCTCCCGTTGCGGAGCACAGGCTCCAGACGCGCAGGCTCAGCGGCCATGGCTCACGGGCCCAGCCGCCCCGCGGCACGTGGGATCTTCCCGGACCGGGGCACAAACCCGTGTCCCCTGCATCGGCAGGCGGACTCTAAACCACTGCGCCACTAGGGAAGCCCGGTTCCCTCTCATTTTAGAAAGCAATGATTCTAAGTCTGGATTTACATATGCTGGTTAGGTTTTAAAAGAGATTCATCAGTATGGAGGTATGTTAAGTCAATATTCTGAGTGAACTGAAAGGTATCATTTTGGTTCTCAATGCAAGATTTTGGACATGTTACCATTTGAAATGATAACACATTCAAGTTTTTGCCAAAATAATAAATTGCATAATTTGTGCCCCTGTTGTGAACATATTCTTTTTCTCTTGTTCAAATAAGCCTAAGTAACTACTGCCTCTTAATCAATTGGAACTGTAAATGTAAAAGGATGATGGCTTCATCCAAGTTATAGGAAAGTGATGGATAACAGAAGTAGTAGGAGGAAAGGATACGAAAGGGACTGTAGGAAAGTTACATTTCTGGGTTTTCTGGCTCCTTTTATTTCCATGGCAAATTCTTCCCTCTAAACTGGATACCTTCCCTTGTAGTATGATACGTGAGGAAAATAAATACCCTATAGAATACGTACATGATATCACAAAAGAAAGTAATAAAGTAAAATGCCTTGTTTCTATTCTCTCCAATTATCCAAGTAGTCTCTCACTACAAAAATTATTTTTTTAAATGGATTGGATCATAATTTCTTTCTTTACCTTTTTCAATATACTTTAATTTTTAATTTTTTGGCCATGTCATGCAGCATGTGGGATCCCAGTACCCCGACCAGGATGGAACCTGCACCCCCTGCATTGAAAGCCCGTAGTCTTAACCACTGGACCACCAGGGGAGTCCTTAAAAATTATTTTTAAATAGAAGGATTGGCTCAAATCCTACCCCTTCCAATCTAGGTGTGCTGCGTGTAGTATATACAGCAAGTTTTGCCCAAAACCAAAGCCAATCATAAAAGACATCAGAAGATATGCTGTTGCTAAACACAAACATTTCCAGACTGTCCAAAACTTCCTCTTGGGCAATAAAATTTGCCGTAATTTAAAATACTTCAATCAAGAAACGATGGAGTACGTTAAGTTTAAGTTAAGTTGTTACGTTACGGCGTGGCAATTATTCTCCCTTCTCAGTACCTGCTAACCTACTAGGAGAACAGGGCATGGGAGGTTGTCCCACCCATCTCATAGCCTGTTCCAAAAAGGTTAAAATTGGTCCAGTTAGTTAAGACAAAGCAGAAGTGATCACTTGGTTGACAGGGTGAAAGCAGAAAGGAAAATAGTGAGGCGTGATCAGAATCACCGCCTTGTGGCGAGAGCATTCTTCCTCTGATCTACGTGTGTGCAGTCTGGATTAAGACTGGAAATCACAATTAAGTCTTATTCAAAATGCACCTGAAAATGGATAAAAAGAGCCCATGAATAAATAATACAGAATTATTTCCGCTTCATTTTCCCCTTTATGTATAAAGTATTCCTAGCCGCTAGTTCTCGATAGCTCATCTGAGTTAGAACTTCATATGAGCCTCTTTTCTGAGGGATTTTTCTAGAAAGTATAACAATCCATCTCTTGGATCTAAGTCACTTTGTAAGAAAAATTCTTTTGTGAACGTGGAAGGACAATCCTGGCTCAAATCAATCAAAGAAAAACCAGGAAAAGATGAAATCCTGGATCAGAACGTTCATGGTTCAGAATTTGTATCACCCAGTTTACAAAACTAACCACGTGCTGAAATTAAAAAAAAAAATTTCCTCAAAACTTCAATTTGCAGAGACGTTGATGGATCTAGAGACTGTCATAAAGAGTGAAATAAGTCGGAAAGAAAGAAACAAATATCGTATGATATCGCTTATACGTGGAATCTAGAAAAATGATACAGATGAACTTACTTGTAAAGCAGAAACAGAGACACAGACGTAGAGAACAAACAGATGGATATGACGGGGGGGGGGGGATGAACTGGGAGACTGGGATTGACATATACACACTACTATGTATAAAATAGATGACTAATGAGAACCTGCTGTAGAGCACAGGCAACTCTACTCAGTGCTCTGTGGTGACCTAAATGGGAAGGAAATCCAAACGAGAGGGGATGTGTGTATCTGTATAGTTGATTCACTTTGCTGTACTACACTTTGCAACTATACTCCAATAAAATTAATAAAAAATTTATAAAAATAAAACAAGTTCCTACTGGGGCAGGAACATTCATAATACTTATATAAAAGCCATTAAAAGGAATAAGAAATGATTAAAAAATAAGTGAACACATTTAAAATATTTTTATATTATTCATTAAATTAGAAAGAAGTGACTATCACACTTTTAATTATAGTCTGATTTTATGTTTCCGACCCCCATTTGCTACCCAACCTGTAGGACTCGACAGCAGCACTGCTTTCTCTGCTGGAGACTGTAGCCTTCTGCAGCCAACCCGTGGTGACAGTTACCGCTTAATTAAAACTCAACATGCGAATACAGCGGTATTAAGAAGTGCTGCTTCAAAAGCACATACAAAGCATGGTAATTTATAACTGCACAAACCTTTTCATCTAATGTTTTAACACCGACGGCAACTACGCTAGTCAGTGTGAAACTTACCCTGAAGAAAAGTCTGCATAGCCTATTCTTTACACAGGTATTACAGGATAAGCCAGTATAGATCTTTCTATTGGCATGTCACTTTTCTGAAGAATGGTGAGGTGTGTGTCCCTGCAAGGGATAACACTTTGAAATATGTGAAACATTCTACACAGTGCATGATACTTCCTTTCATAACTGATGATGACCCACTTAACCTTGGATTGTGAAATATATTTTCGAAGTTTTAGATACTTCAAGGGCTAATGAACTGTCATTACTTTTTTGATGCAAATCTGAAATAAAAAATGAAAGCCACCTTTAACAGGCTTCTGTACAGTTATTATTTATGGAGAGAAGAAGTACATCACTTTGACATATATTTGAACTTGGAGATTTTCTATTATTCCCAAGAAAGCTAAGAGAAAAAAAAAATTCTATAAAGCTGCCATAGCAAGGGAATTCACCTGGTTATCAATTACCATTAGAAAAAATAATTAGAACTATGGCCCAGGAGAGAAGGGAAGGAACTGTGTATGATGTATGAATTCATGGTACGATAATTATTTTCCTTTTAAGCCATTCTGTTATAAAATAATAAATCACATACTCTCTAGAAGATACAAGCCTATACTAACTTGTTCAAAACTGATGCATAAAGAAGGAAATTCACTTCAAGGGAAAAAATTTGTTTTTATCTTGAAATGCCAACACCTGCTGTGCAATAAAAAGCAGCGGCAAACTGTCCTGCCGGCTCATATGTTAAGCGGGAATAATTTAATGCCTAACTTTTTGGGTTCGCTTTTTGAAAGAGTTTGGATGTGAAATAAGCTACTCTCAGCTAAATTCAGAAATGAACGCTCCACCTAAGCAATATATATTCTGGAACAAAGCAATATGAAATGTTTTCAGGGTAAAACACCCCAAATACACATCTCCGGTATTGTCCACACGCCAGAGAACTGTATCTACCTGTGGTGGAAACGCCCTGCTAGGCTACAGGCTGGATTTACCACTATGATTGTTTTCTTAATTTCATTTTCAGATTGTTTGTTGCCAGAATACAGAAATACCATTGAGTTTTGTATATTGCTCTTGCGTCTTGTGACCTTGCTCAATCCTTATTAATTCCAGAAGATTTTTTTAAAGATTCCTTAAGATTTTCTACACACAAGATCACATACTCTGCAGTTTTAGTTCCTTTCCAGTGTGCCTGTAACTTCTTTTTCTTGTGAATTTCATTTTAAAAGAATTCTCTCTAAAGCAGTTACTTACTCAATTCTATACATAATTAGTAATAACTGCTAGCATTAGCAGCTAAAGTCAACTATATCCACCCTCCTCTGCCCACCTATACCTCGTGAATATATTCTAGAAAAACATTTACCATCAACCCTATAAACATTTTGGTGACTACTTAGAAACTCCAGAAATATAAACTCCAAAACAATGTAAAACTTGCAGGCCCTGTTGAGTTTCCTTTCTGTGTTTAATACTTTCCAAGACATAACGCTGTGAGTCATCTCTTCATTTTTCTTGTAAAGATTTTTCAGGAGAGGTATTGCGGTATATGTAGGAAAAGAATGTAGGTTTTGGAGGCAAACAGATTTGGAGTCAGAGAGACACGGGGTCAGCTCCTTCACTTAGCAAGTGTAACATCTCAGGTAAACATTTTAAGCTCACCTGGGGTGTCTTTCTCTTGTCCTATAATTGTTTCTTGACACTATAATGGAATAAACTGTGGAGGGAAAGAAAAATTTCTACCTTAAAAATAACAGAAAGGAAGTACATAAAAATATAAACAATGGTTCTTTCTGGGTAGTGGAATGGGAGTTTTGTTTTCTTTCTTGTTTTTCAAATTCTCCTCTGTCCAAAGATACATGTGAGCCACATACATAATTTCTATTTTTTAGTAACCACATTAAAAAAGTAAAAAGACACAGGCTGAATTTATTCAATAATATAGTTAATTTATTCTAATTTATCCAAAAATATCACTTCATCATGGAACCAACATATAAAAATAGGTGATAGATTTTACGTTCTCTTTTTGAAGGCACTAAGCCTTCAAAACCCAGTGTTTATTCACAGTGCGGTTTATGTCAATTCAGCCTACCCATGTTTCAACTGCCACATGGGGCACATGGACACCGCACTGGACAGTGCAGTGTTTCTCTGAATAGGTTTGGGATTCCCGTGCAGCCTTTGATTGTATTCTCTGTGTTACCGTATTAGTTTTCTATTGCTGAGTAGTCATTTGCCTTTGATCTTCGCTGTTTACAACAGTACATTTATTATGTCACAGTTTCTGTGGATCAGGCTAGTCCAGGCTGGGGTTAACTGGGTTCTCTACTCGGCGTCTCACTAGATTGAAATCTAGCTATCAGCCAAGGTGCTGTTCTCACCTGGAGTTTGACCGAGGTGTCCTTCCAAGCTCATCTAGGTTGGTGGCAGAATTCAGTTCCCTGCGGCTACAGGATGAAGGAGGTCTTCGGGCCCTCGAGCTCACCTCTCCACACAGGCAGCTCTCACAACTCAGCTGTTTGCTTTTCTCCTTGAGGCCTCCTGGAGAGCACCTGCTACATCTCATCTTTTTTAAGGGCTCCCCTAATTAGGTCAGGCCCACCAAAGACCATCTCCCATTAGATTAACCAGTAGTCAACTAATTAGGGGCCTTAGTTACATCTGCAAAATCCCTTTTCCATATAAGGTAAGATAATCATAGGAGTGCTTTCCATGCTAATCACAGATCTCACTCACACTCATGGGGAAGAGTGGATACAGAGCGTGTGTGTACACCAAGGGGTGGGAATCTGGAGGGTCATTGTAGAATTCTGTCTAACACAGTCACCGTCTAGTACACTGGCTACTGTTTCCTGGTAATATGACTGTTTTCAGTGTACCTGATTCAAATGATATTTCCAAAGAGTTTTGTTACTACGAGGCACAGTAACACAGTTAGTAACTATCTTTCCTTATTTTCTTTCTTTTTTTGGACCTAGGTCTGTGTATCTGAATTGGAGGATCCCGAGGCTTTAAAACCAGAAAAGAACAAGAAAAGGGAAAGAAAAAAGATCAAGGAAAAGAGGATCTGTGGCCTCTTTCACAAGTCATGGTACAGTGAACCCAGGAGAAGCAGGTCACTAGTCTGGACATGCAGTGGATTACCTGTATTTATTTCCTTGTAGAGTCACATGCAGTTTCTTTCATGAGTTACATACTTCTTCATCTGTCCTACGTGCATTCATGGGATTTCAAATTTGGGGGGTGCTATGCACATGTGCAACGTATACTTAGAAATGATGGAAGACAAATGTTAAGTTTACACAAGTAAAGTATAAAAAACTGGCTAACCATCAACTCTTTTCCTAGACCTGGATTCTGTTTACTATCACTTTATTACATTATGACGAACTTTGTTCTTTTAAACACGGTAATAGAGAGACTACAGAAAAGAGGAAGAAGACCTGCCGGACTTCAATTACTGTGAAGCTCTGAGATGTTTAATAATGACGACACTTTGGAAGCTTTTTCCCTACTTTTAAATTATGCTTTTGGCAGCCGCTGTAAGTCTGTCCCATTTATATTTTTTATACTCTTCTTAGCTGGGTTTGGACTTACCTTTGCTTCTAGCTGCATGTTAAAGTGATAAAAGTTCTTTAAAAATGCTGATTGTTTTTATTCCCTTCTTTTTTCTTTTAAAAACCTAAGAATCATTGTACCTGCCTCATATTCTAAAATCTAGAAGGAATTACCTGTCTTGAAATTCTTCTGTTTCTGATATAAAATGCAATCATTCTTCTAACTCCAATGAGGATGAACCCAGAGAAAACTTAGAGAAAACATGAACTAGTCACTTCTCAGGTTTTCTCCCTGTGGTATACATTAATCCTATGTCATAGTTTTCATCTGCTCACATACCATGACTTTGTGAAGTCATGCTCAAAGAGCTCTGCAAAACTTTTCTATCACTAATGCATAAATAGGGAAAGTACAGCCACCTCTAACCGAGTTCACAGTGACTTGGAAAAAGAACCCTAGTAAAAAGTCTACTTGGCTACATCGGTATGAGCTGAAGTACCCTGGAACTTGCTGTTGTAATAAATCTGACAGTGGTGTTTGGGTAGATCTAGTCATGATAGTCACAATACTGTTGCCTTATATTTATCTTTTTTTGAAAACTTAACAAAATATTTCCACACTCATGCCATTGAATAATTATTAAAATCCCATGAGATGGGAAGTACAGTTATTTTCAGTCCCATTTAAAGATGAGATTGACTTGCTTGAGGTGGTACAGAACTGCAGTTCCTGACTCACAATCCAGTGCAATTTCCCACCAGTTCACATTACTCACCATTCCCTTCGCCCACGACAAATCAGGTGGAGAATTTTAGCCAACTCTGTGCCCAGGGTCATCGCTGACCAATGGCATATTTAGATTCGCGGTGAAATGAACAGCACCATGTTAGACGTTTGCACTTACAAGCTTTACTCCTTGAGTAAACTACAAACATTTGCTCTAGCAAGACCACGGTAAGCCTCTGAACTGGAGACTCATGCAGGGTGCAAGGGCAATCACTATAGAACTGCTTCTTAAAGCTGTGTGTGGAATCACAAAAATGTTTTGTTTGAAATGAGGATAAGTTTATATAGCGGGTTCTAGTTAAACCTTTTTAACCAATATTAGATTGGACTTTTACTGTAACACAGCTAAGATCACAAACTCATAGAATTGTAAATAACTTCCAGTGGTAATTTACCATTTCTTTTAGGCAACTGATTCTACATCATCCAAAATATGTATTAATAATATGCATTTCAGAAAGCCTACTCAATCTCCATTAAACCTCATTCCTAGGCTTAGCAAAGCTTATATCCATTAGGTCTCTCCAAACCAATTTACATCTAAGAAATTCTATATACATTCTTAATAAAATATACAAATGTGTATATATGTATATGCATATATATTCAAATATATATCAGTTTAACAAGACTTTTTCATCTCTCTTAATCTGGGGCCCTATTTATTATATGATTCTTGCTATTAGTTTCTAGGCTACCCATTTCCAAGTGAAATAATTAAATGGCTATAATTTTATTATAATTGTTGCTATTATTTTTCCACCTGTTGGTCACCTTCATCTATTTCCTCTTAACTCTTTAAATCCCTTTTCAAAAAAATTCAGCAAACATTGATTCAGTCTTTAACATGTATCCCTAGCAAACAAACCAGCCCGTTTCAAGGATTTCACCTGAATCCTCTTTCTGCCCTCCTAGTTACTGTCATTCAGAAAGATAGATAGATAGATAGATAGGTAGATAGATAGATCTTTTTTCCTTTAAAGAACAAACTCCGAAAAAGAAGTCGAACTTCTTTGCTTCCCTTTCCTTACCTCCCGTTCATCTTTCCACCCACTGCAACCTACTCTCATTTACCTACTTACCATCTCATTCATTTACCACCCATGACATCTGAGATTACAAATCCAGTCTCGTTATTCTTCGTATGATTTGGTATCATCAGCGTCTGTGATTACTGCCTACTTGAGAAGTCCTCCCTTGGTGGTTTCTCAACATTAGTGATTCTACTACTAAGATTTACTATTCTTTCCCAGCAAAAGCTGCCTCCTCTTCCTCTGTGTGCTTTAAAATATTTAAATGTTTGGTATCCTACAGAGCTACGATCTGGGAAACGTTCCTTCTCCCCACCCTGGCCCTCAGAAAATGTCCCATAGCTTCAGCTAATATCAGTATATTTACGGCTTCAAAATCTTTTCAAGTCTAAGTTTCTTTTATGCCCCAACCAGTATTTTCCAAAGAATGGGTTATAACTTTTTAGTAGTTCATAAATTCAATTTGGTGACTTAACTCACATTTAAAAGTGAAACACAACGGATGGCATCGACAGAAAACTGTCAGAGTGCATCGCAAAAGAAAGGGGTATCATTTTGTGAAATAAGAAATCGTATCTGTGTGTAGGGTCAGATGTAAAATGTATTTGATACTGTGTGTCATGGTGATAAAAGATTCAAAACCACGGTGCTGGATACAACTTTATAACTGCTAGATATTTCTATGTGGATGTCTTTCAGGTACCTAAACTCTACAAGCTCCAAACCAAATTCGTTTCTTTCCCACTCAAAACCTTTTCTAGTTTATCACTCTCACAGTATCATCAAGCTAGAAATCTGTCAGTAATCATCTTCTCCCCCCATTTGCTTATTCCACACACCCTATCACCATCAAAACCTGTTAATTCTGACTCCTAGACATCTCTCAATCTTCTTCTCTGTCCTCATTTTCACTGCTTTCATTTAGGTCCACAACATCTTGTTTTAAAATATAGAGTACTAATAGAAAATTTGAGGTATGGTAAGGAAACAGATCAGGAGACTATTATAATTGAAAAGGTAAGTCTGTTACTAACAGTTCCCAAGAGGAGGGGGAGGGCCATGCCATGCAGGGCCACGGGGGAAGCACCAGGTCGCTCAGGAGGCAAAGGGGAGGAAGGGGGGCTGTGGGAGAGCCTTTACTGTGGTTTCTGCAGGAAGGAATGGGAAAGGCGGATTAACACGTTTCTGATTGTCTAGTCTGAATAATTTCAGTGGGCCCTGAGCATAGGGGCTGTCCCTAGCTGTCTGGTGTCTGGCCTGGGGGTGATCAGGGCATGTGGATAATGGCCCAGAGAATGAGAGTCTGATAAAGGAGGCAACTGAGGTGGGGGCTCTGGATTGGTTGGTTTGCAACTGAAAAAACATCTTCCTAAGCCAGTTATTTATTATCTCTAGAAAGCGGCTAACCCTGGGAGGGCAGTCCCTCCAGGGTAAGCAAGGCCCCAGATGTCAAAGCATCAGAAAAACAGAAAATAAGACGGAATATTACTCAGCCACAAAAAGAAACGAAATTGAGTTATTTGTAGTGAGGGGGATGGACCTAGAGTCTGTCATACAGAGTGAAGTAAGTCAGAAAGAGAAAAACAAATACCGTATGCTAACACATATATATGGAATGTAAGAAAAAACAAAAAAAGGTCATGAAGAACCTAAGGGTAAGACGGGAATAAAGACACAGACCTACTAGAGAATGGACTTGAGGACACGGTGGGGGGAAGGGTAAGCAGGGACAAAGTGAGAGAGTGGCATGGACATATATACACTACCAAACATAAAATAGATAGCTAGTGGGAAGCAGCCGCATAGCACAGGGAGATCAGCTCGGTGCTTTGTGACCACCTGGAGGGGTGGGATAGGGAGGGTGGGAGGGAGACGCAAGAGGGAGGAGATATGGGGATATATGTATACGTATAGCTGATTCACTTTGTTATACAGCAGAAACTAACACACCATTGTAAAGCAATTATACTCCAATAAAGGTGTAAAAAAAAAAAAAAAGACATGGTTAAATTCACATTTGCCACCATTGCCTGAATTGTTGCAGTAATGGTCTACCCTATCTCCCTATTACCACACTCCCTTACCACAAATTACCCTTCTAAAAGCCAGAGTCAATCACAGATCTATATAAAAATCTTGGGATGCCTACCCACCCCCCAGTACCTACAGAATGAAATCCAAAGGTGTTTTTTCCTCCATTCCAGAGCCTTAAATAGCTAGCCCCTAAATTCTTTTCTAGACGCTTCTCCCATCTTGCCCTGCAGATCTACTGAAAGGAAAAAAAAACTATTCCATAATTCTATCACTAACATATCAAACTGTATCCGACCTCCTTTGTATGTTCCCTTCTAAGTCTTTACTAAGTGTAAATTCCATTTTTTCCATAATTTTAATAAAGACATAGCTCCATTTCTGTGTTTCAGTTAGTTATCTAGCATAAAGTTTCATGATATTAATGTGGTTTGTGTTTTTTACCTCTTTCTTTCTTTTTCTCTTTCTTCCTTCCTTTCTTTTTAATTGAGGTATAATTGACATAACATTAATGTTAGTTTCAAGTGTACAGTGTAATGATTTGGCATTTATATATATTGCAAAATGATCGACACCATCATTCCAGTTAACATCCATCAGTTACAACTTTTTTTTCCTCCTGATGAGAACTTCCAGGACCCACTCTCCTAGCTACTTTCTAATATGAAATACAGTATTATTAACTACAGTCACCAGGGTTATTTACCTTTTCAAAGCAGGAAACCCTGGGAGCAAGTGAGTCTACCATACCTTACCAAACCATCCAGTCATAGTTAGATACTTAGACTATCTCCAAAGGCTAAAATAAGGCTTCTGAGACCCTATCCGATCTCACTTCTTTTGCTTGGACTCTTCATAAATAATGCTACATGTTAATACTGGGCCAACTAGAATAGATACATTTATGGCTTTTGACTCAAAGTGCTTTCTAAAAGGATATCATGTTCTGTCCCATCAGAAATTCATTCCATATGTATTGACACATCCTATGTGCTAAAACAGGGCTAGTACAGACACACAGACAAACTGGACACTATTTCTGTCCTCGAGGAGTGCACACTGTCAGTACAGCAACCCTAAAGAGGCTGGATTCTTCCCTCGCACAGATTAGGGAACTGGGGCTCACAGGGATTCAATCACCTGCCCAGTTAAAAAGAGGCAGTTCGCTGAACAGGTTACAACTATCTTTACACCACTCCCGACGTGCGCGTATTTTCACCGTTTTTCTTTTTGTAAAGGTAATAATAATATCTGCTCTTTCACATATGCACAGTAATAATCAAATCTTATCGAAGTCCCCCCAAAACGAATGCCATCATGATTTTATCAAACATTTAAATATATTCTAGTGCTCCTGCTGGTGATATTTTGGTCATTTCCATCTGTGTTAGTAAGGTAATGTGAGCTGCTGTAACGGATAAACTCTGAAATATCAGTGCTGTAATGTAAGAAGAGCTTTTTTCATTCTAATATCAGCCCACTGCTGGTGTTCAGTGGGGGGTCTTCCACGTGATGCCTCAGAGACCTGGGTTCCTTCCATCTTGTGACTCTTGTCACCTTCTAGGATCCTTCAAATCCTTTGCTTTTAGCAAGTAGATGCAAAGAGATCACAGGAGAGGCACACTTGTGGTCTGGTCCATCACCTCTGCTGACATTCCACTGTAGAGAGAGAACTAGCCCTACGTTCCTGCCCAGATGCAGGGGGGTAGAAGAGGGCTGGGAAACGTAGTCTTTTGCCCAGGAAGATGGGAAAATAGGTTCTGATGAACACATGGCAGTCTCTGCCTTATCTCCTTTGCTTTAACTCTCCCTGGACATAAGAGTTAATGGTTAAGCGCTTTTGGTGTCGATGGCTGATCTATCTGGGCTGGATTCATGTTTTGCCACAGTAGGAACTTGGGCTGTTTACCTAACGCTACTTACTTTCACTTTCCGAGAGTTCAATGTCTTCCTCAGTAATACTGAACTCCTAGATTACTGGGAGATTTAATGATATAATGCACGAAAAGCTCTTTAAAAGGACCTGGCGCCTGCTAACTGATCTGTAAATACTAACTTTTTTCTACCCCCATTCTTCAGAGGTCATATGTCATTGATTTCTATGCTCATAATTTCCTTTTATCTCTTAAGGTTGGAGATAAAACCACAATTTAAAGACATGTTACTGCTTCTGGTCCACAAATAATCGCTGCATTCTCAAAACTTCAGTGAGAATAAAAATCAAAATAAAAGAAAAGAACAAAGAGGATAAAAGGAAGGAGAACACAGACTGAGGTAGATAAATAAATAAAACTGTTAATTCTATACGAAAGTGCTCTTCAGAAAGCTCCCCACAGGAAAGCTGAAGTTAAATGTATTCTCTATTCATTTTTTTAGTTGAAGCAGAAAAGTCAAGCAATTTTAATAGCTTGAGGATTCTCGACATAATTCTACAAAATGACCGATTTAATTATTGTTACTGCTGCCGTGATTTTATGAAATGTGAGCTCTGTCAGGCACAGTGCGTCTAAATACTCATATCTGATTACACGATCAGCATATTCAGGACAGTGCTATGCACAGCGGGTCGGTTTTAAAGGCTCAGAACACATCTTTTATACTAACTGATGGAATAGCTTCTATCTTTCCATAAAGTATTGTTTGGTCTAGGATTTTGTTTTATCTGAATTGCTACCGCATGAGTTAGCCTGTTGCTGCTATGAGCGCTGGCAGAAGACACGAGAGCCCTAGGTCAGAGGCAAAGGACTTTACGGCTTATGGTACAGCAAGCAGTGTGAGCATTGGTATGCACGTTGGTTGCCAATGGAGGTCAGCGTCACCACTGAGGAACACTGAGCCTGGGGAACCCACTGCTTTCAGCCACCAGTATGCAAGCCTGCTCCTCTGCTCGACACTTCATCCCTCAAGGTTTCTTTTTTTTTCTTTTTGCGGTACGCGGGCCTCTCACTGTTGTGGCCTCTCCCGTTGCAGAGCACAGGCTCCGGACGCGCAGGCTCAGCGGCCATGGCTCACGGGCCCAGCCGCTCGGTGGCATGTGGGATCCTCCCGGACGGGGGCACAAACCTGTGTCCCCTGCATCGGCAGGCGGACTCCCAACCACCGCGCCACCAGGGAAGCCCCCTCAAGGTTTCCTGCCATAAACACGAGCCTGAGCAACGATCTGGGTGGAGAGCAGCCTATAGGCAGCAAGACTGTGAAGGGCGCTCAGACCTCCTGGAAGATAACCTCTCCTAACACGGCTCTGAGGTGGCTTACAAGATGACAGTATAGAAGAAGGCTAAAAAGTTAGAAGAAATCATTGCAAAAGAGAAGCAGTACAATGAAGATAATGCTGTAGGGAAAGTGAATACGTAGAAATGGAGAGCAAAGATTCTCTGTAATTACTAAAGCCCAGTCAGCAACCCAGCCCCGCACTTCCTAGTGGTCAGAACAAATTGATGCAACACGTGCAAGAGAATTTAAGAGCACAGGACTCTCAGTGAGAATCGGCGTAATCAGAAAAGTAACTGGTCCTGGAGGCTGATCTCTAAAGGATAAGGAGGGTTTCAAAATTGAGGGTTACAGAGAAACCTGAGTCTGAGGCAGCTGGGACACGACCTAATCACACTGCGGACGGGCTGAGCTGAATCAAAGGGGTTTGTCTTCAGAGTAAAGAAAATGAGCTCGGAGGGCAAGAGGTGAGCTAAGTCAGGAAAGGCTTGGACCGGGGGAATCAGTTAGTATTGATGGAGAAGAAGAGGCCCCTTTGGTAATTTTCTGAGACAGTGATTGATAAAGCAACGTTTAATCTAGATTAACATGACCTCTTTGTTAGAAAAAATTTCAAATAAACCAACTGGAGAGATTGGACTATGGTGACGGCAATGACCTAGAGATTAAAAGACTGTTGGGAGAGATCCTTTGAAGAAAATTTAACAGGATTTGATAAAAGCACAACTGAAGGCTTACTGGCACATTTGTATTTTTGTGTCAAATGTTTATGTTTTCTGGTTTGGCTTCAGAAACGATCTTACATCTGAAGTACAGATGCTATATCTGTATCTACCTAAGGTAAGTATTTTCCACCTGCTCATTGATTTCATTCTATCCTTCTTGTTTTTAGACATGGTATTTATCCAAGAGAGATACTCAGTTCTTCTGACAACAATTATTTAAAAGAATTATACATGTGAAAATAAAATTCCATATAGCATTTTCCTTGAGGTACCTTAGAAAATGGGAATAATTATTTACAACTGTGACTTGCATATTATTACCAGAGCATCAAATACATGTGCAAAAGGGACGTAAATGAAGAAATATCAATGAAACAAATCAAGTAGTATATAGTGCTTATTATATTTCTCTATGAGGCAAAACAGAAACAGGCCTTGGACCTCCCACAAGAATCTTAAAACTAGAAATTATAAGCCCCCCAAAAAAGGTGGAACCGTGGAAATGGAGTTTAACACATCTGAGAATACAGCGACTATTCTTTGGTCTGAGTGTCTGGCTCACTACCAGAAAAGGTAATTTTCATTAAATTTAGTGAGAAATACATTTGTACTGGCCTGCAGGATGGATACCTACATGCTTCACTAGAACACAAAGGATCCCTGCTAGATTATCAGTCATTTTCATCCATGTGCATTAGAGTGAATATGTTAAATAACGGATAATTCTGTCCAATTTAGTCACATCATAATTTACATGTGCATCAGAAGCCAACATTAGGGAATTACAATAAATAATTATTGACTCTTACTTCATACTGCCACATTTTTACAAGCAAAAGAAAATTTCCTAGACGTTGATGTCTCATTATAGCTGGCATGTAATTTATTTCTCAGTTGGAGTTGAGTTTATCAACTGTTTCTGTCCATGCAGAAAAAATGTTCCTACCTAAGAAACCTATACAAGAACACAGGAAGCTGGAAAGCTTAATTGAAAGTCTAAGTTAGGTTGTCTTCAAAGAAAAGAAGAAAGAACCCTGTTTCATCACCTCTTACTCACCTGCACAAAACCAGACAGTTGATTGTATGCTGACTAGTACATAGTACATCAGAATATACTAATGTGCTGTGTATTAGAATTGTATTATTTATTATTCCCTATGGGACATCTGGAACTATACTGATTAGCTACATAGAAAGATAAGTAGTTCCATAATTTCCTGACATTCAAGTAACAATGATGGTGACAATTTTTACAAAACGTTCTTTCAGTAGCTGTTGACAGTAGGTCAGAATTCAGGTGGCTACGCCTCTTCTCTGACTACCATATTATTGGTGCTTAATTGCCAAATGAGATTTAGACCACCAAAATCACAATGAAGAAAACCCTCGGAGGAATTATTGTTTTAATGAAAGCCATATACTAGTTAGAAAATCCTCAAATGAAAGAAATCATTCTTTGCAAATATCTGAAACCAAGGTCCACAGTTCCTACCCTACAACATATTTATAACCCGGAAAATGCAAGCTAGCCCTTCAAAGACCACCCACAATGATCACCATAATAACTAATAACGGTGGCTACCATTTATTCTACATTTACTGTGAACCAGGCACAGGCAGTATTACAGATGATGTCTCATCTTCACGGTGACTCAGTGGGGTAAACAGCATTAACGCCCATTTTACACACAGAAAACTGAGGCCTAGTGAGGTTAAACAAACTCTTTCAGATCGCCTAGCCACTGAGTGACAGAATCAGGGTTCTAGAGCCTACAGTATCACCTGCTCAGTGGGCAGGGACCACCTGCTCTAGGACCCATGAAAGCACAAGTCCCAGTGACCAAACTGGCATTTAAGACACAAACCATCTTCACAAGTTTAGTATATGAAATAATCCATAGATAATATATAAGAAGGTAATGTAAAGATATTAATATTAAAGCATCATGCTTCCAAGATAAATTTCTCCTATTTCTATTCACCATTATCTGACAAAGAAAAAGACAATCACTATCCGGAAAGTATTTAAAGAGACATGTTTGGAGGCACGTATTTCAGAAGCAAAAGCTTCCCAGATACTTGGTTAAATGCTCTGTAAAGAGTCTCCTTCCCCAAACTGAAAATTTAGAAACCTCCGTTTCCAAAACTTCTCCCACAAAGAGTACATACTGGTAATTCACTGTGCTCTCCCTTTTATGGAAAAATACCCTCTTCCAGTGTCATGCTTTGGCAGCTTTCTGGACAACACTAAATTAAGAAAACCCATTGCTTACACACTGACTTATAGAAAAAGCTGATGCAACTGCCTATGAAAGAACAACCCCTGAAAAATCAAACCGAGGAGTTGATTCCGTTCTGAAATATTGAAGTCCACAGTCACTGACTTTTATAGTAGTACTATAAAAGTTACTTCGTTACTTGGCAACGAATTTCTGGAACAGAGAAAAGGTGCAGGGGCACAAGTGCCTGGACTAGAAAAAAACAAGAAGACAGCAAAGCTGATCGATTCTCAGAGATCTAAGAGCTAACGTTACCTAGACTAACTCCAATTTTTAGACATAACGATAGAAGAAAAAAAGACAAAAGAAAAAATTTTAGCATTAATTCTAGTCTTTGCGTTTTGAATAAGTCAGTTTTCCTTTATTTCATCTAATTTTAGTATGCTTTTTTTTCTTAGTGGTAACCTAAAAACTTAATACGGATGGAGAATAGATTTTCAATTTCAATGTTGATTCCAGTGTGTCTCTTAGGACTGTGACCTACTTTCGAGCTCTACTTTTTGCAATATGCAACCTTCAAAAGAGGTTTTATGGATCATGAATATGACAGATAAAGATGTTCCACAGTATTTGCCCATGAAGATTAAACATGCACAACCTTCAGCAGCCCATATTCACTAATATCAGGATAATAACGGCCAGTCATCTTTAAGGGACGAAGAACCATCCAACTGACTGATTCAATGATGGTCAAACACAGTTAAGGAAATTCAGAAGTATGTCTTGGAGCTCTTCCATGGAAGGTTTGGTATTAAGTTCCTAACTCACCTCCTCCATACTTCTTAAAAATTGTAATCATTTTTTTACTTTAATCTTTTATGTACAAAGCTATTAGTTCATTTAATAAAACCCACTTTGTAAATACACCTGGAGTACATGCACTTATGTTACAGTTCAACCAGAATTCAAAATATTTGAGACCAGAAATTTAGCATTTGATTATTTTTCATTTTAGCACAGCATATAAGATAGAGATGTGTAAATACACACACACACACACACACACACACACACACCCCAGACAAACCTTATTAAATAATAAAGAAGGCAGAAAGGAATGACTTAACATTTTTTTAAGTACCCACCACGTGCCAGGCCAGTGCTTGAATCTTTACACACACTGTTTCCACTTACTGTTATTTCTGTTACTACTATACCCATTTTACTGATGCGAAAATTTAGCTTAAAGTGAAGACAGATTATACTTCAGTTTTTCTGACTCTCAAACATGCAGTCTTTCAACCATACCTTATGATCTCTAAATACTGAAAGCATTTCAAATGTAGCGGGTACCTAAAAACCAAAACAAAACAATTGAAGGGCCTTAAGGGTCACCAACACAGTTTCAGGATCATATGCCACTACTTCAGGCTGAAGTCAAGCAGATGCTAGCTATTAAGCAATGTGCTGAGAAAATGCAGTCAGGAATTTTCCTTGCCTCTGTCTTCCTGAGGTCTCCAGTAATTTCTGCCCCTTTCTAGATCAGAGAGCTACTGCATTTATCTTCATTAGCAATCATCCTAAGTCTCTTCCACGCACAAAACCCCGGAATTTTACTATGTGAGGCATCATCTTTTCAGTTCATCTCATACTCAACGTGTACCTTTCCTAAGAGAAATGTAACGCTTTGGTTTAAGAATAAGAAAGCTGAAACCGGCCTCCTTCTACCTTGTTATTCAGGGGTGTTTCAGTAAGCACGGGGTGACAGGCCAACAAAGGAATGATTTATGAAGAGTCAGAGATGATGTCATGAGGAAACAGAATATAAAAATGAAGCAGAAGAGGCAGTAAGAGGTACAGCAATAAGGTAAAGTGTTCCTTTCAAAGTGAACACTTCGGAATGCTATCAGGCAAGTTTGAGATCTACATCACACAATTTTAGATGTGATATAGATTTCCATCTTTGCAGAATGGATTTTATTTTTGGAAATAAACACACTACTTGGAGTTACAAAAATCCTACAGAATGTAGCTGTTCACACTGAGGTAACATCGCCTAATTAGAAATAAGAGGCTAGAACATAAGAACGAGACTTAAAACGGGGCCTATAAGCTGACTCTAAAGGTAGTTCTACAGGGGGAGTTTCAAAATGTTTTAATCAATATTGATGATACTGGTATAAGTTTATGGTTCCCTTGACAGTCAACAAATAAGTATTGTGATGCTAGCAAAACAACTGAAAAGAGTTTCATCAATCTCACATATGAGTAACAGGAAAATGATCACCGTCATGGTAATCACTATGCTGGATTGGAAAAAATAAATAACAGCACGAAACCCAAATGTCTGTTGTACTCCGACCCAGGCTGCGGAAATTACAAGCAGTGAGAGCAGAAAACAACACAGGAACAGTTCACGGACACAGTCGAAAGCAATGATTAATAAGTGATGGGAAATAACTGCAGCTGACAGATAGCTAGGCCTATAGCTGCAAGGACTGGGGCTGCCTTCTGCATTTGTAGGGTTAAAAGGCACGCCCCAAATAGCAAGCAGGTCCTGTGGATACCAGCTCCAGATGTCGTATGTACTCAGTACAAAAATGCTCATGATACGCGTAGGCCTCTTCATTCACACCTGCACAAGAACAAGTTCACTTTCAAGTAGGCTGACTACCGTGTTATTTTTTTAAAATGAAGGACAGATAAGAATAATCTATTATTCACAGAGGGAGGCATCACCAACCATATCATACCTTTTAATAGTTACTATGTTAAGCAATTTACTTACTACAGCATTTAGAGAGGACATAATTTTGTGTGACCTTTACTTAAAAAAAAAAACCCCAAACTATCAAACAAATACGAAGGCAGAGAAAAGGACATGTATAGATATGCAAGGACTCAGAAAATCTGCTTCCCTGTACTGAGTCTACGGACCTTAGGAACACGCTCTAGCAAAGGAAGAAAAAATAGAGAGCTGTATAGGAGAATAACTATGATTAGATTACAATCTACAGTTCTATGTTAACAATATATACTTAATGACTAAGTTTTAAACAGTCATATAACTATGTTGGAAGAATGGAGAAAAAATACATAGAGAAGCTGCAAGACAGGTGTCTCATGTTATAAGATGTCAACAGATAACATCTAAATTAATAAATTAAGGAATAATGGTATATTATCTACGGACATGGATTTAAGCATCAAATAAACAGCTCAAAGCGTTAACCGTAGCTGCTTCTGGACATGGAAATGGGGTGGGGTGAGGTGAGGGATTGCCAGTCTTCATGGTGGCTCTTTCAGCTGAAATTGAATTTTTAACCATGTACCTAAATTACTTTAATTATAAAATAATTTATGAAAGAACAAGTACTCTAAAATATGACCCAACTCCCTCTTGCAAAAGCGCCATGAATAATATTACCTACTGGATATGTATAAAGTCTGGGTAAATCACCCTGCTAACATGTCACATAATTAGATAAGCTGCAAAGGTTAATTATATATGATAACAGTGTTCAACTACAATCCTTTACTTTTAGATGTAAATTTAAATATTTTTTAAAATCTCAATCCCTCTTTCAAACTGAATTTTTCTCTCCTCCTTTTCCTTTTTCTTCAGGGCTATTTCTCGACTGATTTAATGCTGATTATCAGTACAGCTGTGACAAGCACTTTACGGAATACAGGAGGTACCACCACTCCTGAACTAAAGACATCTGTATTATTGGGCTCTTACTGCCCAAAAGCAAGACAAATATTTGCTTGGCATAACTTTTCTGTGGTGATAAGAATGGATTACATCATTTGATGATCAGTGCCTCATGGCTTTCTCTTCGCTTTTTTACATCTATAAGCAGTCCATGCTCATCATTCTAAAAAAGTTAGAACAAAGAAATTAAAAGACGAAATAAATAAATAAAACCTCCCCAACTCTCTCCACCCAGAGATATCCGTGGTTATCATTTAGGGTGCACTCTTTCAGACTTTCCTCATTCAAACATACACTGTGTATATATTAAATAGGAACATATTATTTGTGCTCTTCTATAACCTATTTCTTTCTGCTTAATAATCATAAATTCTTTCAACAATTATTAGAGGTCATACAGCTCTAAATCCAAACACTTTCAAAGACGATGAGGTGTTAAACTGTGTACTTTAAGCAGTCCCCGATTTTTGGCCATTGAGGGTTTTTTGGCCATTGAGGGTTTTTTTTGACATTGCAAACAAACGTATACTTTCGACAATTTTAATAAAAACCGCTAATTGTGCTCCTTAAACCGTTCACCAGGAAACACTCCTACCGGAAGTGTGTGACAGTGACATCAGTAACCTTTTAAAACTTTTGCCAACGTGAGAAATGAAGCATGATATCTCAGGTGCTGCTTTTTTTCAACTTAATGACGTCATTAAGATCATTAATAATGCTGAACTTTTATTTCACAGTTCTTAGGTATCTACATGTCACTTTATATAAATTTCCCATTTTTCTATTGTCTCTTTTACAAATTGATTTGTAAAAGCTCTTTACATGTTAAGACTATCAAAGCTCTGTCATATTTGTAAATCATTAACTCGCTTATTTGCATCTTTCTAAAGCTTCTTTTCACATTTGGTCTCTGGATGGGGAGTTTGTGATGAAAATTTAATGCCTTTTTGTCAGTACACAAAGCTACTTTGAATAGCGTAAAGTTAGATACCGTTGACTCGTGCCTTTGATGATTAGCAAGTGAAACATATGACTGAGTATGGCTGCTATACTAAACTTAGGTCTGCTGATGTGTCTGTACCAAGGTAGCAGGAAGATAACATCAGTCAATCACAATCACTTCTCTGCCACTGGATGTCCATTTTTCCCTAGTTGACAAACCTATCTGGCATAAGATTTTCAGCATAAATCATAATTCAGGGACCAGAAAGGAAAAAAGGAGGTAGACTCTAAATCTAGTCTTAGGAGTAAAAATTAAACATAATTGTTAGGGCTGGCATAATAAGAATTATTTAAGCTTGTACTAGCTTACTCCTTGGCCTTTAGGTAAAAAAACATAATACAATTGGCGAGAAGAAGGAGAGATGGATTATGGGAAAGGAAGGGTCAAAACAATGCATGCCAAGTTTACCGTATAAATAAGATGAAAGTAAGTTAGAGTCCTGTAAGAATCTCCTTTAGGGCTTCCCTGGTGGCGCAGTGGTTGGGAGTCCGCCTGCCGATGCAGGGGACACGGGTTCGTGCCCCGGTCCGGGAAGATCCCACGTGCCGCGGAGCGGCTGGGCCTGTGAGCCATGGCCGCTAAGCCTGCGCGTCCGGAGCCTGTGCTCCACAACGGGAGAGGCCACGGCAGTGAGAGGCCCGCGTACCGCAAAAAAAATAAAATTAAATTAAAAAAATTTAAAAAAAAAGAATCTCCTTTAACGTTTAATACAATTGGTAATATATATATATTTTAAGATGGTCTTTGGAACATGATACCTAATAATTATTTATAATAATTCAAGAATCCATTGATAAACTCCAGATATTTACTTGGGCTCACTTTATTATGTCTCAGCTACTCAAGCATTTACTTCCTGAATTCCATGCTTCAGACATAGACCAGAACTACTTCTGACACTTAGGAACAATATTTTGAGGGTTATGTAAACCAGGAGTCATATAAGTGCCTTATTTAAAAATTATTTTTCACTCTTCTGGATTCTGGCCCTGTTGCTATTTCAAGAGGTACACGCTGGAAAAAGCTTTTCTAACACTCCCTTTAAAAACACATAGACACTGTACGATGACAACTGTTACCCAAGGTTTATGTATCCAGCACTCTTACAGTCTGTACAAGTTTTAAAGAAGAAAATAATATATCTTGCGAGAAGGGTGGTAGAGATTTTAGTAGCTGGGAATCTGGCCTATGGTTGGGTTTATATACAGTTCTCAGTCAGTAAACCGTATTAAGCTGCATATCCTGTCATCAGATGTCTGGTTCTTTGGTTCCTAGGTGCTTTGAGCAATAAGAGTTCTAGAACGTCTTAACAGGGGAGGATTAAGGAGTTGTGTTGAAGATGCATTCGCGTTGCAAGCATACTTTTTTTCTTAGACTTATTCATTTGTCATGAATTGGGGGCAAATAATAAAGATTATGGGAGAGGAATATAGTGATGAGCTGTGAAGAAAGGAATCTACAAAAAGAAAACAGAAGAAGAGAGAGGTGGGGAAGGGCTCCTTTTCTCAGTGTCTGACAACCCAATCCACGGGCCATGGCATATGGTAGGCAGCTTTTCACTGAATGACTTTGGAGTGACATACACCTGGGTTCAAATACCAGTCAAATACCACCTGGGAAAATTGTGTAACTCCTGTGAGACTCAGTTGTGCCATCTGAAAAGTGGGGCCAACTCCTCGGAGGCTAATTGTGGAAATTAAATGTCAAGGTATCTTTTTCAGCTGAGGCTCTAACGTACGTTCTTCTTTATGACCTTACACGTTAGGAGTGAATTCTTTAACTTCCAACTTGGAGTGGCATTCTTCAGATCATCCTGGTTCAAGTAACCTCAGCCCGCCGTACACTTCTTCATCACCAGGTGAATGGTTTTCTTTCCAAGTCAAGTCATTTCACAGACCTGGCACTGTTTATATGTACTGAGTGACCACGGGCTCTGTGCTTTTATTTTCAAGCTTCTAGGAGAATTATACTACAAAGCATGTACACATTCTGGTAAATGCTTAATATTACTTACGGTAAAACCACTTAGTTCTCTGAGGAAGCTTGCCTATGGCAAAGTTGTTTATAAACCATCCTGTGCATTGTATTGAAATCTAGAATTTTTAAGCATGTCTTTTAATAAAGTCCTGAGAAAACGATTGCTAATAGAATTTGAGAGTGCACACGATGCCACTGAAAAAGCTCGTGGGAGCGAAGTTTCAGCAACATTTCACCTGACTTGGTGACACCTCAGCGAGACACGATCCGAGTGCTCAGAAGGGACCGTGACACCGTGAGTGGAGCCTGCAGATCAGCATAAATATTCCGCGACACATAAGAACGTCGCAAGAAGTGAGGATGAATGATGAGCAGTCTTCCTAATAGCCCTTAATTTCTAAGCTAAATTTAATGTGTATCAGTTATCATCATCCATATCAAAAACACTTACATACTGGTGCTTTACTAGATATTACAGAAAGCGATTACATGCGTCAGCATCTTCCTTCTAAGAAGCTGACGTCTCAGGTATATTTGGTCCCATGAACTCTGGGCTGAGAACCTCAGCTTTTACAACTATAAGATGTCACATGCTGATGAAGATAGAACACACCGACAAACAAACAAACAAACAAACCACCACCCAAACCTCTATTTAATTTTGAACAGGAAAGGCATCATATGCACTGACGCCTCCATCAGCTCCAAACCATTCCTTCTTTACATGATCCCCAGTTTTCGCGACCCAACTATTGCTTATACAGTCTCTTTACCAAGATTCCTTTACTGGAAGAGTTATACGTGCATGGCCCTTTGCAATTCCTGCCTTATAGGTACACGTCTGCGTTTAAATGTCTACCTCTGCTTGTTTTTTATGAAGAAGAATAAAACTTGACTGTCTGCTAATGGACTGATAGAACTGGTAACTGTGTCTAATTGTAGCAGAAGCATAAAATTGCTGCCTGTTTTTTTAAAGTTAGGTTGCCTATGGTTGGTCCTCTAAAATGAGAAATGTAATTCCAGAGCTCAGTGCTTGTTTGAATTGATTAGGAAAATTGCCACTTGTATGAACATTCAATTTCATACCTTTAACCACTAAACTGCTATGTGAGTCTCCATATTTTTAAGAAACTAGCTTTAAAAATGTGTTAAAAGATGTACTTAAATCCAAAGTATTTTCACTTTGTTATTTAGTAGCCCACCAAAAGTATACTTCTAGAATTTAGTACGGTAGAAAACACTTTAAATAGCTGTAAATACACCACGCCTGGTATACTTTAGAGTATCCTGCAGTTGCTTTTGGGAAACCCATAGCTCAAAAATACGTGTTAATTCTTTAATGTTATCAAGTCTACATTTTTTTTTCTTAACTCTGTTGTATTCTATAATATACCACATCAAAAAATTCAGAAAACATTCAGGATGTGTTTTGATCCAAGTCTCAAAATTGGTCATTAGCTATTAATGATCTTAGCTATTTGTTTGCATAGTAAAAATCTCTTCTGGTTATCCCAGGAGCTGCTTCAGATCCTAACACACCTCACCTCAATTTGTCCCATCTTACAAGATTTTATGATAAATCATAAAGCACGCTCAGCAGGAACTGTCCTGTGAAAATAAGTAGTCAGGTTTACATTTGTAAGGGTTTCAACTGTAATGGACAGATTTTTAATGAAGCTACAATTGAGAAAGAAAATAAAAGCAAGTCACTCTGCAGGCACCAAAACTTACGACTGTAACAAGAGGAAATCAATCAAATCTCTCACTTAGAACAATCTGTTTTCTTACAAAGCACAAAATCACTTGAGCTGAACAGACAACAAATACTAACCGAATACACATGCATCAACTAATTAAAGGCCAATTTTCCACAAGAGGCAAAAACGGTTGTGTTCTCCCTTCTGAGAAAAAGGTGCTCTTTCTGTGGCTTGAATAAATTCCTGCGTATCATTTGTGTAAAAGGGGGGAAGAGGGAAGCAGACAAAGGAACATTCCAGTCCCTAAATACATTGGCTCTGTTTAAAAGGGCAACACTAAGCCACTGCCTTCACGGTGGCTTCCATCAGGCGGGAATAGTAAGATTAAACCGCTTCAAACGACTGGCAGAATAGGAGTAAACCAAGAACAGTGTGACTGGCCCCTTAGAAAAAAAGGGGTCTGGACACACACACAAACTTTAATTCCATCATGCAATAAGAAAATGTTGAATAAATTAACTTTTTCAAAGGGCCATTATACCTTAGCTCCTCATTACAGATCCCATTACAGACTGTCTTTATAAATGCCCACCTGACAATATCATGCAAAATGCTTAGCTTCTGAGGTCAGTCTAAGTAAGAGAACAATTCTCCTATTTATAGCAAAGGATGAACTTTTCTCATTTAGATGTTTAAGCACTAACCCCTGAGTTTAATGTAATTAGGGAAGGGATATTCAATTTACAGTATCCACAAGTAATGATAATTAAATTGATCGAAAAAAGCTGTTGGTAAGCATAAGCTACCTTTGTAATTACATCCCATTTTCAAAATGACTTTACTACTGTGAACTTCAAGCATTTCAGCAAATGAAGGCCAATACACATAAAACGAAAAGTACAGTAGCTTAAAAGCTTGGCTGTTTAACATAATGAGCAGTTCGACCACAGGGAAATCTCGGGAACATTCTATAACTCACCACGACAGCCTACGCTTTCTCCTTTCGTCTCACCAACAGCCATTAAAAATATGCAAGATTGTCTTCATTTTTCACCAGATTCTTCATTAAGTCTTTTTTCCCCCCACTTTTAAAGGAAACTAAAGAACCCGTTCTCCTTATTTCTCTATTATTTAAAGTGGCTGGTCATAAGTTCCAGTTCTGTGTTTATTTGAAAGCCCAGACGAAGAGCTATGAATATGAAACCATTTTCCCCGTGAGTCCTGAAGATTAGCTAGGTCAGCATTCCACCAGGACCAAGGTGAAAAATAAACAAATAACCACGTTCACAGCAGCTGCAGTGATCACTCTTTGGAAAATTATTCAGGCATTATGAGAAAGACGATATTAAACGCTGCCACTTGCAGCTCCACGGCTCTCTGAATATTCACATCAGAAAAGGGCCGAGCACTTAAGGGGTATCATCAGAGAGCTCGCCCATCTGAGCATCTTCCATTAAGTTTTTGTCGTAAAGGAGGAAGGCGGGAACATCTGCCTGACAGGCAAAAGGCTTGTCATAATTCATTAATATCACAGCTTTGCTCAGGTTTCCTTCAATGAGCCAGGCAAGAAGCCTATGAAAAGTGCTGAGCTCACAACTTCTCTGAAGATGCTGCTCTAATCAACTTGGTACCACTTGGTCCTCCTACACTATAGGCTAAACACCTTCCATATGACTTCCCAGGAGAAAGGTGATTCCATAAACATCACCTCACGACTGCATAAATCAATAATTCCTAGATCAAATTTCAAAAGGACAGGGAAGAGAAGTATTTAAAACATCCCCAAAGTAGGAAAGTTAAAAAGTTCCTAGTACTGTTAAAGTATCCCTTCTAGTAAAACATAACGTATGAAGTTAAAGATTATTGGTCTTAAAAAAACAGACATTGGAAAGAACAGAGTTCTCTATACTGCCATTGCTCTTGACTAAATTATTTCAAGGGAGTGTAAAGAAACAGCAACCTACATCATTTCAATTAAATGAACAATTTAACATAAAATGACTTCTATTAACAAAACCATGTAGTATTATCCATCTGTGTTTCTAGAACAGAATATCATATATTGGTGTCTTTTCATTTTCCTTCCACATTTTGCTACCTAACACGCTGGAGAACCAGGAATCTGGCTAAGTATTTACTCTACGCTTTCATTTACATGGCAAAAAGGAGGAAATTTGAAAATGGAAGAGCAATAGACACATTTGCAAATCAGCAGACAGCAGTACCACTAGTTATAAAAATGGCGACAGTAAAAGGGAAATATTATCAAGAACCACATTCCAGTTTTATTAATTTTACTTTATTATTAACAGAAATAAATTAAAAGTTATCTGTTAGTTTAGCAAACAATACACTGAAGATGGGTGGTTATAAATTTTTCAACATCAGTATCACTTTTATAATTCTAATAAACATGATCTTGGTTAGTGAGCCAATTATAGAATTTCTTTTTCATTACTGTTACTATTTTAACTTTATTTTAAACTCTAACTTTAAATATACTATCTATTATTTAAAGTGCATGAAATCAAGACAGCATTAATGTATATAATGATCATAAAATGAAGGTACAATCTGACTGAACAGAAATCAATAACGGTATTTAATGACTTCATGAGGAAAATAAATGACCCTCACACCCGTAATGGATTAATGTCAGTTATGAGCAACACAACATCACATAATGCTGATACAGGCTCACTCAAAGTGGTATCACTTTTCATGTGAGTGCCTTAAAGCTTTATCAAAGGAAATTGCGTTTTAATGCGATTTTGGATGTCATTTTTGAGAGGACTTTTACAATCCCATTTCAGAAAGCATAAAGCATGCTCTGAATTGTTACAAGGAGCTTTTGTCATTGCCACATGTACTAGGTCACTCCCTGAAAGCTTTCCAACATGAAATCCTAAATATATAAAAAGGATAATAACGTATAATATTACTCGAACACCTAGTTTACTGTAGCTTGTCTTCTTTGAATACATATACCCCGAATGTTACTCCAGAATGTTCTTTTTTCCCTAGATAAGGAGAGAAGCCTATGCTACCTATGTGTGCCGCAGTCAATTCCAGTCAATTCAACATAAAACACATGTGCTTCACATACATGTACAAACGGCGTGATGATCAGAGCATGCAAAAAAGAAGGCTCGCCAATAACTTGATATGCAGCCATTGATTTGTAAAGTCATTACACTTTCTAGGAAGTTTATACAAAGATGAATTTTTCTTTTCTCCTAATAACTTAATATCCTTCTTATGAAGAAAGAATGTCATAGCTCTTCTCCTTATGACATAAAGTTACAGGAAAATATAAACCACTCCTTTTCACCCCTTTAAAAGATGCTAAAATAGTCTTATAATATCATTTGCAGAGAGTCTGGCTTTTGCTTGTTAAAAAAATGTTGACCATTGTGAAACAAAGATTTAATAAATATGTAATATTTTGGACTTTCATTTTCTACTGAGTATTTGAAACCACTAGCAATAGGAATATCTTGATGCTGTAACTCAGGTTATTATTATTTTTTCCAGCATAATTTAAAATTCATTTCTGACTGATTCAGCAGTCATCAAGCAAAACTTCCAGTAACCTCTCTGAAGATTTGGCACAGATAAGAAGTTCAGAATAGGAACAAATGTGCAATGATGTACAGCAGCTACTAGTTATTTCTAAAAATAGCCGGGTTTCAGGCTTTCAGTGGCTTAGGTTTCTCACCAAACGAAACTGAAAAATCCTTAAGACAGAACCAAGAAACTGTAGCTAGAGATTCCTGACTGACATGAATCTTACTTCCTTTATCCCAAAGGATATAATAACTTCTCAAGTAAATGTAGCATCATAATTAGTTATAATTGACTTTGCCTTTTAATTTTTAAGGCAATCTATAAAGTATAGATTGCTGTGTCAACTGGCAGACAGTTTCTGACACCATCCCATATGTCTCATCACTGTCATCCGACCCCAGTTCCTTATCAGGGTAACTTCACTGTCTGCTGGATTTTCAAATCATTTCGGCAAACGTTAGCTTTATATTACTGAGCCACACTGCACAGTGTTAACATATGCTGTCATAATTGTGACGTGGCTTCAAATCTACAGAAATTCATAGTAACATCAGGAATTACAGGAGGACGATTAGAAATACAGCTTGTGAGGAGATGTCCCACGCTTCACGTCATTTGTTTTAAGAACCACGTTAACTGGGCTATTTTCACCTCTGTACTGTTCCCCCAGTCCATCTCCTTCCTTTAGCTCATCACAGCTGCTGGCAAGATGCAGTCCACCAACACTCCTCTGAAATTAATGGGATGCTAGCATGTACCTGTTCTCAGCCACTCAGCAGGTACACTTTACCTGGAACATTGGGAATCAGTGAAGCAACTGAAAGGGGAGGACTTATTTCTCTCTTTCCAATTACTGTTCTGCACCCCAATCCCTTCCTTCTTACTTTACACCAATGTCCATGGCAGCACCTGCTGACAGTGTAATGCAATACTACCTCAAACTTCCCCTTGTCAAAAGTGGATTCTGCAGGTGTCCTGCATTAAAACCTATGGTAAACAACTCAAGGCTACTAAAAAGTACTCCCCTGAGACTTCTTATAAGCAACTGAATATAATTCACCTTTAAAAATAAGATGGGGGAAAAAATAACACAATTTTCCTTAACATATTTCGCAATTTTCAATGGAATCCTTGAACAATTTGAAAACACTACCTACCACTTTAACATTAACAAAATGCATTGATGAAAAAAATATATAATTACTCTACACACCGAAATTGAACAGAGTACCATGTTGTACGAATTAATTAAAAAGAAATCCAAATTTGAAATTAGATTTGAGGTATGTACCAGGGTGTGAAACATAATCAAATGATAGGGAAGAATAGCAGGTCATCCAAATGCTTATGGCTCATAAGTTTCACTACAAACTGTAAGTTTCACTATACATGGAAAGAACTTTTTCATATGTAGAGAAACACATATATGGAATATATATTTATACATATATACATTTCATCACAAATTTTTAATGTAATGAAATTAAGGAGATAGAGTACTGCTTAACAATATTCAGTGACATACATGTAGTGAAATTCATTCACTCATCTGACAAACATCCTGTCCCTCAAACTGAACCATGATAAAGAAATATCTCCCAAAGTTTACAGCAAAATATTTGTGCTGGAATCATTTTTGAAGGTAGTTTTTTGCTTTAAAGTCTACTTTGTTAATTAAAAAAAAATACTGACCACACTGCATTCAAAGAAAATCCTCATAAATCTTTCTTTGTGAAACAGTATGTAAAAACCCAGAGCAGGCTTACTAGCCTCACAGCTGAGGTCGGGAGAATGTGAAGTTCTTGTGGATTCACTAGACTGTTTTGAGATAGCAGATATGAAGGACCACATACATCTGCATATGTTCAATTCTCCTTTTTTCTCAAAATTATACAAGTATCTCATGTCACTATACTGGGAAGTCACCAGGAAGGGTGAGAAAAACACAAGTAGGCATAAAGCTGAGACTGTGGTGGGTGGAAAAGCTTCGAGAAATCATAAGATGGCAGCTCAGCATCAACTGTGAGTCCTGGTGCTGCAAGGCCAACAGTTAGCAAGTTCAAGCCTAACATGAGGCCCAAGATACCGCCAGAGTTGCCACGGAGCCCTTTCACGTTGTACTAAATGGGCCGAGGAACAATCTCAGGAAGACTATCATTCACAAAAATCACTTCAAATGTATGTTTTGAGCAATCCTTTGGTATAAAACTAAAATAAATAATAGAGATACTTAACCTCATATAACATTCTTGAGCACAACCGTCCATCGCATTTACCTTTCCATGACATCAAAAATTACAGCTTGGGCTTCCCTGGTGGCGCAGTGGTTGAGAGTCCGCCTGCCGATGCAGGGGACACGGGTTCCTGCCCCGGTCCGGGAAGATCCCACATGCCGCGGAGCGGCTGGGCCCGTGAGCCGTGGCCGCTGAGCCTGCGCGTCCGGAGCCTGTGCTCCGCAGCGGGAGAGGCCACAACAGTGAGACGCCCGCGTACCGCAAAAAAAAAAAAAAAAAAGTTACACCCACTTAGAGTACACCATTTTTTTCCCTGTAATCTGACATTGTTATATACCAACTGCAATATGAATTACTGTTTGGGGAACTCTTGATTCACAAGGCCCGGGAGAGGAGAGCACAGAGGACGCTGTTATTCAGCACTATCCCTTACCTGTGCAAAAAAGGAAGAGGACAGCATTTGAAGGATAATACACAGGACCTTATATGACTAAAGATGCAGAAATTAATCACAGAGTAACTGAAGCAATTCCTATCAGTATCAGGTGGTGATCATGGTTATTTAAACAAGATGAAAATCAAGATCTATCTTTGATGAACACGTGTATTAATAAAATATTTGAATATTTATAATTATTCAAAAGAGCAACTATTTTATATAACATTATAATAAACACCCCTAGATATTAACAATTTATAATAACTGTACTGTCAGTCTGGTGGTCAGAAATTTACAGTAGGATAGAGTGAGAATTAAAGGATTCTTCTTGCGCTAGATGGTGGCTTCAGGCTGTTGTGTAAGAACGGGAGTGGACGACTGGTTTACCTATTTCTAAATGGGAGAGAGGGCGAGTGACCTCTAAATAATAGTATGAGAACCAAAAGCAAAACCGAACAACCCCAGAACATTACGCTCTGACATGAGTACTTGGGTTAATGAACATCTTACATAGCCCCTCCTAAGTAATATAAATAGGAAATAGAAGAGAAATGCTATTGGAGAGGAAAATTATTGTGTTCAATACTGTGTATTTTGCAGGGAGAAAAAAAAAATATTTGGACTTTTTGCCCAGCTAGCATGGTAGATTTGCTGTCCAACAAACAAGGACACAAAAGCTGGGGGAAAAGGGCAATAAAGATACTCTACATGACCTCATCTACTAATGCTGTCTGCACACTTCCTATAGAAACTAATTTGTTACAATAATCAATACATTCAAACGTCTTGTACTTTAAAAATATTCCTGCTATTTATTATATTAAAAATCATCGTGTTTTAAAAGTAACACGGACCATAGAAAGCAGCTAGTTTAACCTTCTCATTTCACAGATGATAAAGACAAAGCAAACCGGGACCCAAGGCTGCACAGCTAGTTAGTGAAAAGTTAGCTGACCCCTCCCCCCAAAATATATTTTACATATAGCCCAAATTAACTAAGGTTTGTGATATACCACCACAATTAATTTCTTCAAGGCATCCGACTGCTTTTAGGAAAGTGCAAATTCTTGATCCTGAGTTCAAGGTCCTCCATGATCTGGTCCCAAACTTACTCTCCATTAAGTTCCAATCAAACTGAACTCACTAGCTCCCTGGACCGCATCTTATTTTCGGAATACCTTTCTCCTTTTCTTGAGGTCTACGTCATTCACACGTTTGAAGCATGTCTCCACTGCAGTCTTTCCTGATCTTCCTGGCTAAGCCTACTGCTGTCTCCAACAGCATTTGGTCTTTACCTCTCGTAGAGAATTTATCATTTTCTACTTGTATATATTACATACTTGTTTTGGGCTTCCCTACTACAGGGGCCCCAACCCCCGGGCCGCAGACCAGTACCGGCCCACGGTCTATTGCGAACCGGGCTGCGCGGCAGGATGCGAGTGGCGGGCGGGCAGGCGAAGCTTCATCTGAATTTACAGCCTCTCCCCATCGCTCGCATTACCGCCTGAGCTCCGCCTCCTGTCAGCGTTATGGGGAGTTGTATAATGATTTCATTATCTATTACGATGTAATAATAATAGAAATAAAGTGCACAATAAATGTAATGCACTTGAATCATCCCGAAACCATCCCCAGCCAGCCCATGGAAAAACTGTCTTCCAGGAAACCGGTCCCTGGTGCCAAAAAGGTTGGGGACCTCTGCCCGACTACCATATTCTGTTAGGGCAACACCTATTCAACCTCTACACGTCCGTCAGGGTGGTTGATCTTTAAAAAAAAAAAAAATCAGACTTTATCATTCCCTGTTTCAACGCAAAGCACTGACGGAAGCCTTCACATGCCACGTGATCTGCCCCTTTCCTAGTTCTCCCACCTCACTCCACACCGTTCCCTGCCTCTGTCAAAATCTGCAGCCACACCAGCCTCTCTGCCCATCTTTCCTCGTTCCAGGCCTTCACGTGTGCTCCTCCCTCCTGCTCTGAATACCCTTCCCCAGATCTTCGCATGGCTACTCCAGCCTCGCCTTTCAGGTCAACTGTCACATCCTCACAAAGGCATCTGCTGACCACCCCATCCTGAGATGTCTCCTCCAGTGACTCTATGGCATCGTTTGTTCAATGTGTTCATTGTCTCACGCCCCTCCATTACCACGGCTTATCACTTCTTTATTATCTGACTGCAGAACTGGAATGTAAGTTCCATTACGGCAAGAACTTACCATGTCTGGTTCAATGACAAATTACCAATAACCAGTACAGAGCAGGCACTCAGAGACTGTGTGCTGAATAAATGAATTAATGACTTTTTCTTATCTCTCACCACTCTTGGCGTTGTGCTTCAGATACATCAGTGCTGAAAATACTTGTAAAACGAAGGAGGAAAGGAAGAGAAAAGAAGAAGTGAGTCATTCACTCTAGTTTACTAACCTTCTATTACAGTGCATTTTCTATTATGTATAGTCTCTTTCCTACAAAATATTTAATGATGGAAAACAGTTATCAAATCGTATGTTAAAGATTTTTATTTTAAAAAGACACAAAACAATTTAAACTCCAAAATCAGGAAGGAAGGAAGGAGGGAAGGGAGGGAGGGAGGGAGGAAGGGGAGACGTGCAAGGAGTGAGGCAACGCTTGCCTAGGGAGCATATACTGTTATCTCTACTGCAAAAGAATTTTGAATAATTTGTCAGTGGTAAGCAAAGGTTTTGTGAAATTATGTTAGTCTGTTACAAGTGACGAGAAAACCATCAATCATTTCAACAGTGTGGTGTTCTTGTTCACACTTAACTCAATAAAGGCTGGTTTTGCTTTCTATTAAAGTCTAAATATTTTATACATGCCCACTATGTGACCTGGCATGTCCTCCCCACCCTGCGAATCCATACAAACTCTGAAAGCTCAGTTTCCTACTAAAATAACCAAAGGTGATCTCACAAGTCATGAAAAAACACAATACAGGTTTGGAAATTTCTACTCTACACCACGTTAAATCATAGTAATATGTATCTGGTAAAAATAATCATGAAAACATAACTTTGGAGAGCATGTAAATGCAAACAATTAGAGAATGAATTAAATTATTCTGCAAGGACACATTTTCCCTTTGTGTTTTAGAGCACGTTATAAAAGGCACTAGCTGTGATAAGCCTTCGCTCTTTCAAAATACAACTGTGGCTCCAAAATATGACTACTCGCCAATGCTGGAGCCTCTTTTTACCTTAAAGATGAAACTCTTTCCACTATACACAACGAAAACTGTCGAGAAGCCCAAACACAGTATGTCCGTATCATGTCCATGAACGCACGTATGCTTTCAAGACTATATGATCACTTTCCAAAAAGGAATAAACTCATTCAAAATGAAGAAAAGAATATAGAATTATTTTTAACCATTGACTAACATTTCTGTAATTAGTCATTTAAAATTGAAAATGAAAGGAATATTCTTCCCCAGCCAGTTGCAACGTACTGTTAGTATAATTCCTTCCATGCGTCACCTCTTACTGACACAGGCTTCCATCATCAGCATTCTTCCAGAACTTTTAAATTATTAATACTTTCTGGTTTCAAATACACATGAAATTAGATTACATATTACATACTTTTCTTTATAGAGTCTCCATTTTAGATCCCTCAATTAAAATGAAAATCCTCCTCTTGAAAGAGTTTCTGCCTTAGCATCTATAGCACTGGACTGTTCCAGCTCTCCTGTCCTATAACAGTGGACTGTTCCAGCTCTCCTGTCCTATAACAGTGGACTGTTCCAGCTCTCCTGTCCTATAACAGTGGACTGTTCCAGCTCTCCTGTCCTATAACAGTGGACTGTTCCAGCTCTCCTGTCCTATAACAGTGGACTGTTCCAGCTCTCCTGTCCTATAACAGTGGACTGTTCCAGCTCTCCTGTCCTATAACAGTGGACTGTTCCAGCTCTCCTGTCCTATAACAGTGGACTGTTCCAGCTCTCCTGTCCTATAACAGTGGACTGTTCCAGCTCTCCTGTCCTATAACAGTGGACTGTTCCAGCTCTCCTGTCCTATAACAGTGGACTGTTCCAGCTCTCCTGTCCTATAACAGTGGACTGTTCCAGCTCTCCTGTCCTATAACAGTGGACTGTTCCAGCTCTCCTGTCCTATAACAGTGGACTGTTCCAGCTCTCCTGTCCTATAACAGTGGACTGTTCCAGCTCTCCTGTCCTATAACAGTGGACTGTTCCAGCTCTCCTGTCCTATAACAGTGGACTGTTCCAGCTCTCCTGTCCTATAACAGTGGACTGTTCCAGCTCTCCTGTCCTATAACAGTGGACTGTTCCAGCTCTCCTGTCCTATAACAGTGGACTGTTCCAGCTCTCCTGTCCTATAACAGTGGACTGTTCCAGCTCTCCTGTCCTATAACAGTGGACTGTTCCAGCTCTCCTGTCCTATAACAGTGGACTGTTCCAGCTCTCCTGTCCTATAACACTGGACTGTTCCAGCTCTCCTGTCCTATAACACTGGACTGTTCCAGCTCTCCTGTCCTATAGCACTGGACTGTTCCAGCTCTCCTGTCCTATAGCACTGGACTGTTCCAGCTCTCCTGTCCTATAGCACTGGACTGTTCCAGCTCTCCTGTCCTATAACAGTGGACTGTTCCAGCTCTCCTGTCCTATAACAGTGGACTGTTCCAGCTCTCCTGTCCTATAACAGTGGACTGTTCCAGCTCTCCTGTCCTATAACAGTGGACTGTTCCAGCTCTCCTGTCCTATAACAGTGGACTGTTCCAGCTCTCCTGTCCTATAACACTGGACTGTTCCAGCTCTCCTGTCCTATAACACTGGACTGTTCCAGCTCTCCTGTCCTATAACAGTGGACTGTTCCAGCTCTCCTGTCCTATAACACTGGACTGTTCCAGCTCTCCTGTCCTATAACACTGGACTGTTCCAGCTCTCCTGTCCTATAACAGTGGACTGTTCCAGCTCTCCTGTCCTATAGCACTGGACTGTTCCAGCTCTCCTGTCCTATAACAGTGGACTGTTCCAGCTCTCCTGTCCTATAACAGTGGACTGTTCCAGCTCTCCTGTCCTATAGCACTGGACTGTTCCAGCTCTCCTGTCCTATAACAGTGGACTGTTCCAGCTCTCCTGTCCTATAGCACTGGACTGTTCCAGCTCTCCTGTCCTATAACAGTGGACTGTTCCAGCTCTCCTGTCCTATAACAGTGGACTGTTCCAGCTCTCCTGTCCTATAACAGTGGACTGTTCCAGCTCTCCTGTCCTATAACAGTGGACTGTTCCAGCTCTCCTGTCCTATAACAGTGGACTGTTCCAGCTCTCCTGTCCTATAACAGTGGACTGTTCCAGCTCTCCTGTCCTATAACAGTGGACTGTTCCAGCTCTCCTGTCCTATAACAGTGGACTGTTCCAGCTCTCCTGTCCTATAACACTGGACTGTTCCAGCTCTCCTGTCCTATAACACTGGACTGTTCCAGCTCTCCTGTCCTATAACAGTGGACTGTTCCAGCTCTCCTGTCCTATAACAGTGGACTGTTCCAGCTCTCCTGTCCTATAACAGTGGACTGTTCCAGCTCTCCTGTCCTATAACAGTGGACTGTTCCAGCTCTCCTGTCCTATAACAGTGGACTGTTCCAGCTCTCCTGTCCTATAACAGTGGACTGTTCCAGCTCTCCTGTCCTATAGCAGTGGACTGTTCCAGCTCTCCTGTCCTATAACAGTGGACTGTTCCAGCTCTCCTGTCCTATAACACTGGACTGTTCCAGCTCTCCTGTCCTATAACAGTGGACTGTTCCAGCTCTCCTGTCCTATAGCACTGGACTGTTCCAGCTCTCCTGTCCTATAGCACTGGACTGTTCCAGCTCTCCTGTCCTATAGCACTGGACTGTTCCAGCTCTATCCTGCCTTAGATACGACTTCTTTGCCTCGCATTTGTTAACTGCCAACTTCTCACTTCCCCTTGAATGTGTGGTTTACTTCCTTGATTTGTTTTCTTGTTTTGATTCTTCATATAACTTCCCACATGCAATAGATAAGAATAACATACAGCTGACATCCCCAGCCTGGGCCATTCTAGCATTATATCTAATATCTCTATTTGTATACAGAATAGACTTATTTAGATAACGTACCAATTCACAAAATTGAAGCTCTTCCTTCCTCGCTATAATTAGTCACTCCATCCTCTTCAGTGACATTATCTAAAACAACTTCCCTTTTCTTCCTGGAAATTAAATAGATGGCTAAGTCATGCCACCTTGTTTCCTCTTGTCAGTATTTCTTAGAACCCTCTTCCAGCTTGGACTCAGCCACTGCTCTAATGACTTCAAGCTGAGGCTCCTCTTTTGTCTACCTAGCTCTGGTCTCCCAAACCAAACTTCTTCAACAATGACCCCCTTTTATGCCAGAAATCCCATTTCTACGTACTTATCAACATATTACCCATATGTGTTTCAGATCTGTTTGTCATCACCTGGAAGCAATTAGTCATTATTATTTTTATGCCCTTGCTTTTGCCATTTTATCCAAAAGACACTCACTTCCTCATCATCTGTACAAATCTCTATCTCCATTCCCCTCAAGACCTAGCTTAACTCTACTCAACACTCTGTAATCGCCTATACGGGAAAAGAATCTAAAAAAGCGTGGATATAACTGATTCACTTTGCTGTACACCTGAAACTAACACAACATTGTAAATCAACTATACTCCAATAAAAATTATTTAAAAAAAGGCCTAGCTTGGGCTTCCCTGGTGGCGCAGTGGTTGAGAGTCTGCCTGCTGATGCAGGGGACACGGGTTCGTGCCCCAGTCCGGGAAGATCCCACATGCCATGGAGTGGCTGGGCCTGTGAGCCATGGCTGCTGAGCCTGCACGTCCAGAACCTGTGCTCCGCGACGGGAGAGGCCACAGCGGTGAGAGGCCCGCGTACGGCAAAAATAAATAAATAAATAAATAAATAAAAAAATAAAAAAAGACCTGGCTTAAAAGTCATTACTGTCATATGTAATCTCCTATTTCAACCTACTATATTCTAGACTCCCTATTCTATTTTGTGCCCAAAATTTAAAGGCTCTGCTTGCTACAATAAATTACACCACTGCACTTAATAAATATTAAGGAACACCGACTATGTGTACCTACTAGAACCTGAGAACAAATATTTGAATAATTCCCTGAATCTAATTTAGGTCTCACTTAAAAAATACCTTAAGCCTTTACTATGTGAGTATGTTACCTATATTAACAACTTGAGGGCAGAGGAAATCGTGTTTTACCTTTTGTAAAACATGCATGTCCAGCCAACTTCAGTATGATTTCCTCCAGCGAGGTTCCAAGGAATCCTCTAAAGCAGGTAAGGCGCCCACCTTCTGCATGCCCACCGAATCCTGTATTTAACACTGTCATAACTCACGTCACTCTGTAAAGCTCCCTGTCTACCTGACCATATTTAGGAAAAGATGTAAAGACCATGAGAACAGGAATTCTGTCTTCCTCAGCAACATACCCAGGGGCTCACAGAGTACCTCACACCAGCGGTTACTCAATAAATACTTAACATGCTAAAATACTGTTAAATTTATTTCCAGAAAACCAAAAACATAAGTCACATCGAATTGTATCTCGCTTTTTGGCCTCTATGTTCACTGTTTACCTCTAAAGCCAATGATCAAACATTGAAAACTTTAGTAAAATTCTAGGAACTTCCCTGGTGGCACAGTGGTTTAGACTCCATGCTCCCAATGCAGGGGGCCCGAGTTTGGTCCCTGGTCAGAGAACTAGATCCCACATGCATGCTGCAACCGTGAGCCACAACTGAGGAGCCCATGAGCCGCAACTAAGGAGCCCGCCTGCCGCAACTAAGGAGCCCGCCTGACGCAACTAAGGAGCCCGCCTGACGCAACTAAGACCCAGCACAATCAAATAAATATTTTTTAAATGTTTAAAAAAACAGAAAACTTTAGTAAGATTCTAGTGCAACACTTATTTGTAGTTAATTTGATTAAATTCATCGATTGCTTGGTCAGGATTAAAATCGGGTGTGACTGTATGTTATTGGATACATTTGCTGGATTTATACATGATACTTTTTGTTTGTTTGGGGGTATAAAGAAAAATAATTTCTAAAATCATCTGAAATGCTCATTTCCAAAAAGTTGCCAGTAGGCCAAAGGGCCTCTATCACTCTCATTTTTAAAATTAACCAGTGAATACTGTTTAGGATACAAATGAAGCGTTAAGAAATCTCTCTCGTGAGTCCAGTATCAGTAGTTTTGGTGATATACTTGTAATTAAGCAAAAATAGTATTTACACTTACGTTGCTTCTAAAAAATAAATGTGGATAGTGCTGTGAAAGCTATTTGCATACCCATTACCAGAAAATACTGATTGCCATACTGCACCAGAATTTTTTCTGAGTTTGAAAGAATATAGTTATACCTTTATTTATAGCACATGTAAAATATGTTCTTGAAAGTATGTGAATTACTAACATAGAAAACTATGAAAAAACAGTGTTTAAAATAAAGGTATTACTTATCTAAGTTAAAACGAAACATAAAACTTCTCATTTATCGCTAAAAATGGGGTATCTGTGGCAGTTAGATAACTTTATCATATATATTAAATGACAATAATTGCACCAATATCAACTGTCCTGAATTAAAAAGTCAATTTTGTCTTGTAGCTTTTTAGATAAATAATTCAAAGATAATACAAACTCTAGTAGCTTTCGAGATCATTAACAATAAATCGCGCAATTCTCTATAACTCTAATAAGGAGCAATTTGCAAAAGTTTTCATATGTTCTAAAATGGCTACAATATCCAGAAATAATAATGATAAATTTTAATTTATCATTATTATTTCCTTTTAAAAATTTGTACTTCCTAAATCTTCATGACCTATAAAATTTTAACAAACATTCTCATACGTGGGTACACAATCAGTTAAATTAAATTGTATTCAAAGGTCAATTTATACCAACTAACTTCTAAAACTTTCATTCTATGTGTGAAAAATAACCTGAAGAAAAAAAATTTAGGTAAAATATTATCATTATTTTATCAGTGTGTGAAAGAGAAAGCAAGTAAATAAAGCCTTTAAGCTTCTGAGGAAACGGTTCACTCCATCAATATGAGAAAAGGTAAGGAAATAAGTAAGAGCATAAACCCTTGAACCACACTTGCCTAGTTTCCAATTCCAGCTCCACAACTGACTAGCTGTGTGACTTTACACTGGTTACTTAATCTCTCTGTACCTCAGTTTCCTGTAAAATAGGTGATGAAAATAGAGCTGATGTAAAGGTTAAATATATTCATCTATGCAGAGTATTTAGAGCAGTACCTGGCACATGTTTCCTGTTATCATCACTTATTTTCTTCTGTATCTCAGGCATTGGGCTAAATGCTAGAAATAAATTGCAAGCAACTGCTATTCCCCTGAAGTTCTTAACAGGCATACTAATGGGTACTTTGACAGTCTTCTTGTAGTGCTGCGCTGTTCTAGGCAGATGGCATGTTATTGAGTAGGGCACATGACACGCTGCTCCTTTGGTTGGTGGTAGTTCCATGTTTAATTTCTAGAAACAATGGTCATATCACCTTCATGGGAATTGGGGTCTAAAAGCCCCAATATCAAAGAAACTGAGTTGCATGATCACTCAGGCTAATTACATTATATATTTGGCTATAAACTAGCCTCAAGTGGCTAGTTTGCAATTAAGTGCCGGTATTAAATAAGGGCTCTGAAAATTGTTCTGTTTTACACACACACACACACACACACACACACACACACACACACACACACACACACTACAGTCTACATCTACTATTTATTCCTACCATATACTATTTCTACTGCAAAGACATATTTCTAATGCTGCATGGAAACAACCACAATGCTATTATTCCACTTAAAAGTGTCACCACTAGGTAAAGCAAGTAAACAATTTTGTAGTTTGGTGAATACATATATAAAACATGCATTAATGAGTCCTGCTTTGAAGCTTGAATAGGAAATTGTGGAGATGCAGACTCATTCATAAAGAAAAAATTACCTGAAGAACAAATAAGTACATTTTTCCTGCATGTGTTCTTAAGTAAGAATTTGGATAGTATTTTTAGTTGCAATGCAAACGTTAAGTATATGACAAGCAGTAAGCTAAAACAAATGTAAAAAACTGACTTTAGCAGTGACTCTCAAGTCCTAATGTAATTCATCTATGAAGATCTGCACTGGTATCTGCTTCTTTGAATCCTTTTTATTTCAATATAATGACCTCTTTTAAGCACATTGTACTATGTTACAAAGAAGGCATCCTATGGGAGAAGACCATAAAAATAGATCATATTCCTGTGTAATAATTACTTGTGGTTTCTGAAAGGAACTGACATGAATGTGCACTTCTCAAACAATGCAAATCTCTTGGAGGCAATGCAATCTGGCCATGTACAAGATAGTGGCCTATATGTAGATATTTCCATAGGTTAGCAATGAAAATCGTACTAAAATTGCAAAAGGTTAAGAAAGATCCTTTATTTTCTCTTTTCTAATCTAAAATGCAGTGAAGATTCTCTTCTGCAATGGCAGCATTTAATCATGTTAATATATTCAACAATCATATTTGCAGGATTAGACTTAAGTGTAATATTTGTTTAAATCACAGTTCCTGATGCTACTTTCACATTATATTCTGTTCATGTCACTGGAAGGAAAATGAAATCAATCTGTACATAGGAGTACGTAATAAATCTACAATATGGATTTAAACATATTAGTAATTGAGTTTACTTTCTCATTATTTTTGAAAGAAAAGGAGCCATAAACTCGAAAGCGTTAAGTGTATAAGAAACAATGTACATTCACCTTCAAACAATAATTGTCCTCCCAAATGTATGCTTCAACGAATGCTTCCAGTTCAGTATGTCCAAATGAAAAGTATCTAGTTTACATTATATTTCATAAGTTACAGATATATCATAGATATTTTCCTGCTAGTTAAGTGTAATATTTAATAAAATTCAGTTTATAATTGATGGTTTTTGTTTTTAGGTTAATAAACTTATTCTTTAGTATTTAATTCATATTGCATTTTAAATGTATTCCATTAAGATACAGTATCTGCATTTACTAAAATGTTGTACATCGTCCAAAGAAAATTTGCTTCTTTGGTATACTGTATTTTGTTCCTCATCAAAATAACCGGGGAGGGGAGACAATGAAGCACAAAAGCAAATATCACCTCTTAAATTTTGATATAAAGTAAAAAATGACTGAATTACCCTTAGAAGTAAATTATAATTATATTTAAAAATAGAATAAACTATCATTTAAAAATATTCAACGTCAGTACAAAATTGAGGATTTTCACAGTGTAATGAATCTTCAACTCAAAAATTCTTTTTGAAGACTACAAAAACCAAACCTAAGCAATACTTATTATATATAAATTTCAAAAAGTCAAGGCAAAGGGGATTTAAGTGTCTTTTTATTGTTAAAAAGTGCAAGATAAAGAAAAGCTATTTAAATTTTAGGTTTATATCCGGATTTTTTGTCTCCTTGTTTATTGTTACATTTAAATCTTAATTTAGGAAATCTTAGCCTCATTTTGAATTATTTTTCAGAGTTTGTGTTATAAATACTCAATTATTCACTTTGACAAAATAAAACTTCTCAACTCAAAGCCCCAAGAAACAGATAATTCTTAAAGGGGATTATATTAAAACAAACAAAAGGTACTCTTCCGAAAAACTAATATTTGATAAAAAGAAAAGGAAATTTCTAACTACTTGTGTCTTTCAAAATCAATAAAATGACTCAGCATACATCTCAGAATTACTCCATAAATACTCAATTCTCCCCTCTCTGAAAAAATTACCTAAAAGAGATGTCGGCTGAGATTTGACATATTAAAACCATACTTTAGTCACTGATCAAGAATTCAGTTTATATCTGGAAATCCAAGATGCAAACCCAGAGTTAAAATAAGAAGCCTAAGAACACTTCACAGAATATTTGTTTGATTTTTTTTAAATGTGAAAGAAAAATTAAACTGACAAAATTAATTGTTCATTAAATAGTTTACTAATGTTTTTCAAATATACAAATTTCCAAATATGATTAGAACTCACATTTTAACCTTTCATCTCTACTAACAGCCTTTTAAATTAAAAATATATTTTTAAAGCAAATTTGTTACTATATTAGTTACTTAAGACCTGCAAATAAACTCAAAAACTGTATTTCAAAAATGCTTCTTTCACACTTTGACAGAAGGGAGTTTGTGATTTTGAAAACCACCATTAGGAAACTGGCATGCTATACTTCCAGGAAATTTTAGCAATTAACTGTGCCAACAGCTTCCTACAGCTTCGTTTGTGAAAAGCTTCATTTTGAGAGACTGGGAGCGTGAAATTTAGGATGCTGGTCAAATTACTGTAAAACTCAGGATTCCACTTAAGATTTGTTAAATTAAGCTCTTATTGGTTTTTTATTTTTAGTACCAATTTCACAAAGAAGCTTCACGTGACCAAAATAAGTGAATCTTCTACACAGCTTGGAGAGAATAAAACTGTGATTGATGGCTTGAAAACCACTTTAAAAATTCTGCAGTAATATGGAGCATAATTTCTCAAAATTGTTGACACAATTTTTGAAAATATATTGAAATACTTCCTGTTACTATAAATCATATTCAAAGAAGAGTGCAATATAGATTCCATTAAACAAATCACTATTCCTTTCCTTTTATCTTCTCTATTTTCTAAATCTGCAGGCAAAACTTCAGGGGAAAAGACTTTTTATAATTCCATCTACTTATTTATCTTTCAAGAATAGCAATATCATCATAAAACAGTTCCTCATGTATTGGAAATCCTAAATCAATATGTTGATATTTTCATCAGAAGAAAATGACACCCCATTTAGAGATCAAAAACGTCTACTTCTAATTTTGAAGTTCTATAGCATTCTCCATAGGATGAAAACTGACAAAAAGCAATTTATCAGTAGACACATAAAGTAAACCTATTTCTTTCAAGCATAAACTTCTGTGTTTATTTGTAAAGAATGAGAGTACTGTAAAAATAATATTTTCAACACCACAAATGAGGATTATTACCTCAATTTCTAAGGAAATGCCTCCCTCAGTGCTTTCTTCAAACATTCAAATCCCAGCTTAATAAAAACAAATGGCATTCCTCATTTCTTCCAAATTGCACATTCAATATCGTAAGCTTTGCTTTTTCAACAAGACACTAACACTCTCAAATTCAGTAATTAAGAATTCATAAGCCTGAGTTTAGGCTGTAGTGTTCTGGGGATGATGGGCTGACTATGATAAACGTATTTGTAACTTTCAAACTAATGAATTTAGATACATAAAATAAAATAAATAAGAAGGTAAGTTAAAATAATATAAAAGCATAGGTTGACTAATCCCTAAAAGTGGTCTTTGGCATTTCATGACAGGACTAAATAAATCATAAATGTGTGTAGTATCACTGGAGAACTTTGACATTTCTATCACTCAGTAATTCTATCCACTTCTGAATTAGAAAAGCCACAACAGTCAAAATTACAGAGACTTTTGGCTTTTCAAGCTAAATGAGTACATTTTCGTGTCTAACAAGAAACTAAACTGAACACTTACTGTATTAAGTTACTGAAAAATATGGATAAGTATTGGGATCCAAATTATTTTACTTACTGAACCTTTTACTTTCTAGCTCCAATTTCCAATAAAAGTGGAAATCATCTTATAAGACAAACATTCCTTCGAGTAAAATATGCTAGTAAATAAAATGTGCAAAGAAAAATCTATCTAATAAAATTTAATCAACAACCATGAGCCATAAAGTTCTCAATTCCTAGAATAAACCCCAATGTTAATGAAACAAGAGCATTTTAAATCATGTTTCTAAAACTCTGCATGATTAAATGTTTTGTCTAGATTCACAACTAATTTATTACTACTAACAAAAAAGGGATGATTTTAAATTACAATCTATGAAGATATGCAGGTAAATGTTATTCAGGTTTGTGTACTTCCTTTCTGGTTGAAAAGCAGACATCCAGATAATTTTTTAGGGTTGACAGTCTAGAACAGTGGTACAAAAGCTAAAAAAAAAAGGCTGAAATGATGTTTATTAACATCAATTTTTTTACTGCCCTCTAGTGGCAAAGAGTCACATCACTGTATGAAGATGAAAAGACACATGATGGGGGCAATTCTGAAAGATAGAACTAAAATTTTACACTGTACGTCATACTTTTTCCAGGAAATTAAATTACTAAACAAAAGAAAACTCTGTATGTGATGTGAAAGTCAAATTTTATTTGCTAAAAAAATGATAAGAATTACATGAGGAGCAGGAATAGGACAGCATCATACATCAACCATTAAAGTCAGCGTTTAAAGGGCACTAAAATAGCTGGTCAGAAAATTAAAACTTCAGTAAATTTTTTCTACATGACATTATAGAGAATATTTGGCTAATTCCTTAATTTTACTGACTGGTTACTTTTAGATAGAGGCAAGCTGACAAAGTTATTTTTAATGTTCTCTAAAATGGCAAATTTTCAACAAATAAAAATGTAAAGCTACTTAAACTCCACAGAATGAAGTAAACTAAATTAATATTCAGATCTGCTCACGAAAGACATTTTACAAAAGGAAAGTTTTAGAAACAGCTGTTACCATGCATAAAATTTGTAATTGGTATATCAAAGTATATGTAATGTCAAAGTATTATAAATTAATTTTTGTTCCTTTTTTTTACCAAATTAGACCTTTCCAAGTATTTTCCAGAGCATATCCATAATTTTATTCATTATTTTTGCTTTTTTTCAATATTCATCTCCCTTACCAGAAATAATAACTTCAGAAGGGCATAAAACACTTTACTTATGATTATTAAAAATAGGTATTGAAAAATAAAGTAGTAAACTCTGATCTTTTGTGTCTCACATATAAAATGTATTAAATAGTTCTGCTGTATCAGAAAAAGTGTCACCTTGAAAATGTATGCAGTTTATTCACATAACGTCTTAGAATGGAAAATCATAGAATGCAATGGAGAAATTACCCAACAAAGGGGAAAAAACATTAAAAACCTTGACAAAAAGCTACGGTAAGAGGGATAAGAGGTAGGCAGGAAAGGCCCTATGCAGATCCCTTCTTTTCAGTTTCTAACTTTTAGGAACTCTGTGACCATAGGAAATAAATTGTGGGCTTGGTTATTTTTGTTCGTTTTCCACAGTGTAAACAGTGCCTGCAAACGGCTACCAGACTCTTCTTTCTAGGGATCTCGATAAACACTGAAGACTCACTATGTCATAAGGCAGAAGGAAACACCTTCTTTCTGGGCCCAAACACGTAAACAGTCAGCTAGGCTGTTCGCTAGAGGCTCCTTCTACACACAAGGCGGCCCAGTCCTTACACAGCGATTTAGTCATTTCAGAGGGTCAACAGTACTTAAAGGTTTTCATCAAATGGAAGATTTGGTTAAGGATATTAACTATATGGCACAATCCTCGAAATGGGCATTGGAAATAAAAGGTATCTCACAGAAATATTCCAGTCTCATCTCTGTTTTGCAACTGTCTTCTGGTGCAGAGAACCTTCTGGACATTTAACACAGAATCAACCCAAGTGAGTTTGGATACACGGTCAGAGATGCAACAAGACTGTTTTCAAAAAATGAGATCATTTTCCGGTTGTGAGTTTTCTAAGAAGTTTGCCAGAACTAAGAAATTAAGACAACACAGCTCTATGGCAACTGAGTTATTTACAATTTGTCTTTGAGAAGAAACGTCAGAAATCCGTCGTCAATCAAATCCAGACAGCAAAGAAAGACTAATGAAAGGAAATGAAATTAAGAATGAGTAGCTGAAAGAGCAAAGACACATTAAGGACAATTCTGCTCTCTCTTTACACAAATTTTGGCAAAATAATTTAACTTCAACCCTAAGTTCACTTTCTAAGATGTAGTCTCTATCAAATTTTAAAAGAATTTCAGACTAATGAAGAAAAATGAGTGCTCAAACTATCAGGTAGGTGGTTTAATTGGCCTAAGAGACTTTCAGTGTGCCTCAGAATCAGAAACATAAACAAAATAATATACGTAATAAATTTTGCTAATATATTTTTCCCTAAATCTTACACTAACTAAACGCGTGAACTCATAAACGTGATATTTGAAGAAATGTGGCTTTAGAAAGAGTATCTATCTGAAACAGCTTAAACTTTAAGAAGTAGACGTCAGCAACCTTTCTGAAGGTTCAAGCAAGTGGCAGGAGCAGCGTCACTAATGCCTGGGAGACAGTGGCATAGCTGGTATTCTTCAGCTTCTCCTTTCAATACATTCTTGTAACATTTAAAGCATCTGATCTTCAAGTGCACATACTCCATCCTGGGAAGTGTTCAGCTTCACTGTCAGACCTAAAAGTTCACTTCTGCAGTTGTGACAGAGGGATTTTTTAAAAGCAAGAGTAAACTTGGGAGTATTAAATCAGCACAATGAAAACTTAAGAAATTAAATAGACATATATACACACACACATAGACGTGGGTGTATGTAGTTTCTAACCCCTGAGAGAATACAAGGGGCTGCTAAAATTTTATGCTCTTCATACCACTCTTCACCTTAAAAATCAACATTTTTTAACTTAAAAAAATGTAACCTTAAAAACATACTCCTCCAGCATCAAAGAAATTGGCAAGCCAGTCTTAAAAACTTTTATTTCTTCACCATTTTGTTTTCTCCTCACCAAGCCGAAATAAACTTAAAATCATACACGTGAACCACTGCCACATCATCTATTTTGTGTTTACTCATAGGAAACTGAAAAAAAGAAATAAACCTGTTTTCTAAATCTGAAAATAGGAGGAAAGTAAAGGTTTGATAGAGACTAAAATGGCTTCAGATAAAAGTATTCATTTTAAACACCCACTAAAAATCTCTGAGGAGTTTCAGCTATTAGATGAGACTTCACTTAATCAAGTGTAGGTCACTTTGAAATGAGTCAAGTAATACCACCAGGGACTTATTTTGGAATGGTAAATGCCATTTTTAGAAAGCAAAGAGGTTATACTTAGGGCTTCCCCACAAGATCTATTCTAAGTAACTTAAACAAAAGAGAACCGTGCCATGAATTCCACTTAAGCTGGAATGTATTCAAATGTACAAGAGACAGGAACACAGAGCTCAAATTTTGAATAGGAGAGTAGTACCAATCTTGAATCCTCTTTTGGAATCCAATTATCATAGTCACTTGAGAGATAATGAATTATTATTTATCCAGTAAAAATGGAGATGGACACAGCTGAGTGACTGTTCAATAGAGACAGATATTAAAACCATCTGGGACAATAGAAAGGTAAAACAGCTGATGAATTAGTGAAGATGAAATCCCTGAGTGTGGGCTTGCTACCACCTGTCATTTACACAAGTTAAATTTATGAATAGAATAAAGAAGTATGTGGAAGAGAGGACAGGGTTTCTAATGGTATAAGCCACTACAGTATCAACCTTCTAAGAACTGCAAAATAGTTCTAAGTTTCCTCTGGTACTTTGGCATTTCAATCTAATGTTAAACATATAAAAACATATCCTCTGTCATAAATATGATTTGTTCCCTAACACTTCTGTTGAGTAATTTCACTGAATATTTAAACTTTCATAAAACTAGAGCAAAACAGGACCAGTTTTAAGTAAGTAATATACAAAAATAGTAGACAAACCCATTCTCAATCCCATGGGCGAGGATTCTGTAGTCTCACAATTTGAAAATCATGGATACATTTTTAAAAGAATATAATTTTTAAATTAACTTTTGAATAAAATGGTAACGTAAGCATAGGCATCTAACAGTCTCTTCCTCTTCTTCCTTTCCTAGTAAGAACTTAAATGACTGAAGAACATAAAACCAGGAGATAACCCAGCACTTAAATGAACCCATCACATTACAAAGGCAGTGTAGGAATTTCAGCTGACTCCACTATAATTGTGACCAACAGTTGTAAACATAGATAAATTAGTAACTACTATTACTGGAAACAAAGAAGATATAATGTTAACAGGCTAATTAAAACACACACACACAGGAGTTTTTGTTTGTTTTCAATTTACCTAAAGGCTCCTGGGACATAATTAGAGAACTTGTGGGTACAAACCTTAATAGAGTACTAGAAGGGGAAACTACTAGAATTAATATATCAAGTTGGAGTGTTTATTCTTTTTTTTTTTTTTTTTTTTTTTTTTTTTTGCGTACATGGGCCTCTCCCGTTGTGGAGCACAGGCTCAGTGGCCATGGCTCACGGGCCCAGCCGCTCCACGGCATGTGGGATCTTCCCGGACCGGGGCATGAACCCATGTCCCCTGCATCGGCAGGCGGACTCTCAACCACTGCGCCACCGGGGAAGCCCTGGAGTGTTTATTCTTAAATCAACATAACTAAAAAAGCTGATCATAAAAAAGGGATGTTTATTTTGATTATCAGGAAAATTTCCATGTAGGTGTAGACAGAGAACGCAGTTCTGGTCAATGATAATGTACACTTGAAAAGAGGGATGTTACATGTCAGCTTAAATAAAAGTATGATGGAAGAATTTCAGGTCTTTTGAGTCATGATTAGGATTTTGTTATCCAAACCAAGTCAGGTGGTCGACAGCAGAGCACAGACTGGCATCCACATCTCCGACACCCAGAGCAGTAAGTAGGTCTTGTCCTTATGCTATGTGCGTGGCCCCGGGGAAAGCAGAAACCTGACCACTGCCAAATACACTGCGGATCCTAATTCTATAGGAAAACAAGTTAACAAAGTTAACTCCTGTTGTTGAAACAAGTATGAGAAACTAGGTGTTTAATAAATAGATGACCATGAAACATTTGTGTGCCTTGTATTTTCTGCCTCTGAGCTTAAAACATTTTTAAACCAGCAAGCATTTTTATAAACTGAATGATTATGAATAGCATTACGAATTTACGTTTTGTAGGTCAGATCATCACCGATTCCTCCTCCTCCAGAGGAAGTAAACTGGGAACAGAGGAGACGAAAGAGCACCCAACCCAAATTCTCCCAGGTCAGTCATTTTTGGAATATTCTATATGGAAAAATGTTCTGTGATAAGATTCAGACATACTTTCATATAATAAAATATACTTGCTTTGGAAGATCTTGCAGATATCTGTTTAAAAAGCATATTTTTAATTAAAATCAATTCTAATCGTGAATGGTACGTAAACAAGAAAAGAAGGAAAACGTTTGTAATTTGAAATACATCTCCACCTCACCCCCCAAAAAATAAATAAATAAAAAACAAAATACATCTCCCTCCTCCAACCAGCCCCTGGACTGAAGTTGTGTGCAAGTCACACCTGGGAAAACACGCACTTCAGAAGGGTGGCGGAGGAGATGCCTGATTTCTTCATGTAGCAAAAATATCCCACCAGTTGAAGGGAAGGCTGACTGATCATCCAAAAATATCAGTGGATATATTCTCTTACGTCTGAATGAGGAATCTGAGTAGATGACCCCCATCTACAAACACTGCAAAATATCTGACTGGTAGAAAGTCCCAGATTCAGAACCCCTTCCCTTTCTCCATCCCCAAACCCCAAAAAGGGACAGACCATCCTAACATTCTGATTAGAAGACTGGATATTTACAAGGTGAACGTTCATGGAGATGGGTTTAAACTATACTCGTATTATTATATTCCACATAGGAACTCTCCTCCTGCAGGGGTGATCCAAAGCAGAACGAAAAGCCAGGTGACAGCTTGAGCACTGAGGCTTTTCCCCTGTCTGCAGCCTCCCTGCACTACCCAGAAAGGGCCTCTTCCATGTCTATTTAACCAATAGCTGCTCTCAGGAAAGGATCTCATCCATCACTCCTTGGGAATATAATACTTTAGACTTCAGTGTATCATTTATTGTCTTGAAAGATGAAGACAAACCTCTGAAAATTCCTGACCTAGATACCTATTCATTCTCACAGAGCAATATTTCACATGTTGATTAAAACACAGTTGATTTTTAAAACTTATTTTCTGGTATATATGGATATTTCAATTTTGCAACTTAAATTGAAAGCCAAGGGTAATTTTTTTGAATAAATTACAAATAAGCTTTGTTGATAATCGTAAAGTTCATTTATCAAACTGCTTCTTTTTTTCATTAAAAAATAGTTTATAAGTTTAAAACTTACAGGGAAATTGAGAGGCAACAGACCATACCCACATAAAGTTTATCAAAATTAATGACTACAGCATACTCTATGACACTCAGTTTACAAGTAGAAAGGTTATAACTATATTCTCCGAGCGCTATACCTGTAGTATGGCAGTCTCAATCATTTTTTGTTTCTTTCTAGTTTTTAAAATTCTGAAAATAACAAAAAGAAGTATAAAAACTAAATTTTGATCTCCTCTCTGACTTAATAGCAAACATTCAAAATTCCATGGCTCTCTCACTGGAAGTTCCCATAAGACTTAGGAGAAAAGAAGCATAAATCAGTTTTGGCAGATAAAATACCTTCAAAAGAATAGGAGTATGAAGGTATGAACACTCAATTCTAACTTATCTAAACCCACTAAGGAATGGGAAAGCAAAACGCTGAGAACAGCAAAGACCACTTTTTTTACCTCCTTTTTCTACGCTACTTCCTTTTCCTCTATAGTGGGTTGAATAGTGTCTCCAAAATTCATGTCCACCCAGAACCTCAGAATGCGACCTTATTTGGAAATTAGGTCTTTGCAGATGTAATTAGTTAATATGAGGTCATACCGGATTAGGGTGGGCCTAAATCCAATGACTGATGTCCCTTTATAAGATGAATAAATAATATGAGGAGAGGATATTCAGAGACACAGAGGGAAGACCGCTAAGTGAAGATGAGATGAGAGTGATGTGGGTACCAGCCCAAGAATGCCTGGGCCACCAGAAGCCGGAAGAGGCAAGGTCTCACTCTTCCCCAGAGCCTACAGAGGATGCAAGGCCCGGCCAATGCCTTGACTTAGGACTTCCAGCCTCCAAAATTGTGAGACAATAAATTCTGTTGTTTTCAGCCACTCACTTTGTAATAATTGTCATACTAGCCCTAGGAAACGAGTACATCTTCAAGTGCCTAAAAACCCAGCCAATGAAGAACTGCATCTTTCTTGGGCTAGGACAGTGCTTTGTTTTGATCTATTCTTTGGTGATTTACATTAAAATATGAACTAAGCCATCAGCCTAGCAGCCTAAAACTACTACTCAAAATGGTATTATATTTTGGATTCAACCTTCAGTAATGATTTAGTTTTGTCTCTGTTTAGTAAAGTTTAATACAGAAATGAGAGGTGGACTTAACTTTGGCCCCTAATATGAGAAATAGAAAACTTAAAAATAAAAAAAATTATTTTTACAACGAACAGGTCAATATTTATTAAACGTTAGTGTTACAAAGGACTACTAAGTTTTACTTTCTTTCCAACCTGTATACTTATTCGTGAGCTTCTTATATTAATAAATCACTGATGTAAACCCAGAGTAGGTACTCAATACATATTCATTAAATTAAACTGAATACTCTAGCAGTGTATTATTACTACTAAACAGCTGGAAGAGTAATGTCCAGTTCTCTAAAATTTCAGCAAATATATTTGGCCCCAAAACATTTTAGTGTCTTCTTTTAGAAATTTGTATAAAACCACTGCAAACATTTACTTCACTCTGCTCAAGCTCTTTCCTTAAGACTTAATTATTAGAAAATAACTTTAATGGGTTATGCAGATCACTTTACTCAACTCTCCTAAGAATTATGAATCAATACTCCCTTCCCCTGCCCCATCCTCCAAAAAACCTCAGTGACATTATCTCAGAAATTCTGTCTCTAAAATATGTCAAAGGACTTTCAAAGATTAAAACTTAATTCAGGGAGTAAGCATCAAAAGAATAAACACATCTAGGCAGGCAGTATTGAGCAATGAGAGCAGAAGCATATTCAGAAAGATTCTAATTCAACAAACAAAAATACAAATATAGGGCTTCCCTGGTGGCGCAGTGGTTGGGAGTCCGCCTGCCTATGCAGTGGACACGGGTTCGTGCCCTGGTCTGGGAGGATCCCACATGCCGCGGAGCGGCTGGGCCCGTGAGCCATGGCCACTGAGCCTGCCTGTCCGGAGCCTGTGCTCCGCAACGGGTGAGGCCACAACAGTGAGAGGCCCGCGTACCGCAAAAAAAGGAAAAAAAAAAATTAATCTAATTGGCATAAAAATAACATTACATGGTTACAAGGTAATAAAGTTATAAGGTAAAAATGAGTACTATACAGACTATGGTTCTTTCACAAAATCTATCTGAAAGCACATATTTCTCTAAAATTATCTTTCTGTAGCATAAAAAGCCTGAGTGTTTTTATTGTGGAATTTTTTCAACTTTAAAAATTCTAAATTAATACCTTGCAGAACTACATATTACTGCCATATTCAGCATAAGCCTGGTTCATATTTCAGTAGTTTTAATTCATTTTGAAGTAAATTGTGAAATTTTCTCTAAAAAGTTTTAAATCTGGAAAGTTATATAATATCAGGATGTCTTTGAATCGTATGTGAACATTTCATATTTTGGAGAAACTCACATTTCATGAGTACAGTATTTCTACCTTTTATCCTGTCAACTGTGAGGGAAAGATCTCTAGATCTAATAATGATTCACTGGCAATTACAAATGTTTATAAAAGTGTGGCAATTTCTTGGTCTATTTAAAAACATTGATTCTTTAACATTTTATTAATCATAGTAAGAGCCTCTATTACACTTAATGAATAACACTTTTTTCAGGGAAAGACATTATAACAAAATACTTACACAAGTAAGAGATACTTGGACTAAACTACTCCACTAACTGCACTGTTCTACTAAAATAAAGCAATATGTTGACAACAGAGAAAATAACTGAGTAATATTACTGAGTAAAAGTCAGACAATGATAGTGGGTCATCTCACAGTTTTTGCAATGGTTTCATACAATACTTCTCTTTTTGTGGCATCTTATTTCAAGGTGGTCTCACAGAATCAGAATATCTCTGAATTTTTTCCTTTTGCTTTTAAGTTGCAAAATGATAACCTAGTTAAATTCACAAGACTATTGCTTTAAGTGGAGAGCTGGAAAACCCTTAAAAATTTCATTTCACTACTTGTTTCAACTATTACAAAAATATCAAGTAAATTTTAAGTGGTCCTTTTCCAACCTGACAAAAATAATTTCAACTGTATGTGTGTAACTTCTCAACAACTTGAACTAAAAGACACATTTGAAGGTTGGGTAGTCAGTCAACAAGCTTCCATGCTCAGAGAAAGTGTTTTGAGTATATGTGTTCTGGGAGAGGAGGGCTGCTGAAAAATAAAACAAGCAAACAAACAAAACCCTAAACAGAAGATACAGTCTCTGACCTTGAGTTTGCCATCCAAAAAAAAAAAAAAACAAGCAGTAGAATAAATAATTTAACCAATTACATCTGGGTATGAAAGCAACCTACTAAGAGCTCCATGGAGGCTGTAATGAGTATGTAAGATATGAGATATTTTGCAATCATTTGCTGGAAGAAATGAGTTGAGAAGTTAAGATAAGAGTTGACAAGGAAGAAAGAAGAAGGTATGTTAGAAGAAATGACCTGAATGACAGCTTCACACCGCATAGTCAAAAGAGCACCAATATGCAGTCCTGAGTCTGTCACGATTAGCTGTGTAAATTCGAAAAAGTCACTTAATCTTTTTGGGTCTTGGTGTTCTCATTCATTCAATTCAACAAGTATTCCCTGAGCACCACCAAGTGCCAGGCAGTGTTCTGGGCTCTGAGCATACCAAATGTAACAGAGGCTCCTGCCTTTGTGAAGCTTACATTGATAAAATGTAAAATTTCAGAGGAAGTCATGCATTGAAAACAACAGTAGGAAAAGTTCATTGTTGGTTTCTCTCTCTCTACTATCTCCCTTTTATAATTCATCCACCAGAGAGATCCTCCCCCAAACAGATTCTGTTATGTCACTGTGTTCTATGCCAAATACCCAATGGATCCCAAATGAACATCAAAATAAACCCTTTCCTCTGAGATTCAAGTCCTCCATGTCCTGGCTTCAACCAACTTCTCTAGCCTCACCTTCCAAATCTCTCTTTCACGAACTTCATGATCCAAGGAGGTTATTTGATTTTTTTCTCCAATATACCTCACACATTCCACTCTTACAGCTCTGCTCACACCTCCCTCTGCCTGGAAGCCCTGCTCTCCACAACCTTACTCCTCCTGCCTTCAGGCTCAAATATTTTCTTGATATGACACTACGATTTCCTGAGTAGGAGAGAGAAAATCAAGGAGATCCCCAAGAAAGATGATTCGCTTTTCCGGTATTGAAGAGGAAAGTTAAAGTCAGGGAAGCTAGTGAGAAGGATATTAACAAAAAAGACTGTGGTTGCATTGTAACAGGCAGATCCAAAAAACATCTGGTTTGTGGAATCAGCACTTTATGTGACTACTGACTGAGTGTACACATAAATGAAAAGAAATAAGTCTAAATGGACTCCGAATTATATGATTTACGAATAGGATGGTGAAAAGCATACCAGGTGGTACACAATAGGTTTTCAATAAATGCTGAGTAGGCCTTCCCTGGTGGTGCAGTAGTTAAAAATCCGCCTGCTAATGCAGCAGACATGGGTTCAAGCCCTGGTCCGGGAAGATCCCACATGCCGCAGAGCAACTAAACCAGTGCGCCACAACTACTGAGCCTGCGCTCTAGAGCCCGCGAGCCACAACTACTGAGCCCGTGTGCCACAACTACTACAGCCCATCATTTTAAAAAGAAACCAGGTTAACACTAATTAATAATTTAACAGAAATATACAGAATGGGTCTTTCCTTATATGTAAGTGGAGTTGAGGTTGTGTGATAAATAGCATGTATAGAAGAACAGTATCACAAAAGGTTGTTAATTTCAGATCTCATGCTTTATTTTAAACAAATAAAATGGAACAGAAATAGCTACACCCCTGGACCACTCCTCCCATCTCTGTCCTTCTCTTCCCTCCCTCCATCCAGTCCTTTCACAACCACCAATGTGCAGTGGGTATGTATGCTTCTCAGGCACTGAACTTCAGTGCTCTACCGTGGGTTTCAGCTTGCCGCCTCAAATAGTTTAGCCTATGGTAAAAGCAGGCTGATTTTCGTCGCTGACATGTATTTTCACAATGTGAACCAGGCTCTCAGATGTTAGCTTTTCATTGGCTTATGATCGACCAAGTTGTCAAAAAATAAGTGTAACACAGAATTCTCCTAAAGGAACAGTCTAACATACACAGAATTTTATTCTTGGGGAACTTAAGAAATAGAGAAAAAATTCAATATTGGTCTCAAATTTACCTTTATTCAATAGTAAGGTCCTCTGCCCTAGGGTCCTGATGGGGATCTATCATTTTATTAGAGCCTAGAACTAGTTATCTCTGTTTCACAGTGCTTCCATTCCACACTGCAGAGATTAATAACAATCGGCCTCCTTCCAATGAGGTATCTCATTAAAGTACACCCCAGGCATTTAGAGGTAGATATCTTGTTATTGCTAATTGAGATATTCCCAGAAATAGGGGCTGGAGATGCTTTTGATAAAATACACACAAGGAGATGTTTTTTAAATGAAAAAAATCCTATCAACTTTCTTTCTCCATAAATATACTTAAAAAATCTTTAATATTTAACTCTACCCATGTTCTGCATGGAAAGATTTGTACGTTTAAAATTCTAATGCCCAGCTCTTGAGAAACTGAGGTACTACTTGAATAAATATATTTTACTAATAAGCATTTCAATAAACCAGGTGTTTATACTGATATCTGAGCATGAAAGTAAATAATTTTTTTTAATTTATGAAAGACCTGGCACCGTGAGTCCCTATTCCTAACTGGAAGCATAAACGTAAAGATTGAGCTTAGCTTTCTGTATGAAATGTAATATGCATGAAATTTAAATATACTTTAAAGAAATCAAACATATTATCACACATCTACAGCCCTTAGTGGTTTAAAAAAGTCTAAGAATGTTTAAAATAAACAATTATACATTAGAAACAACTATAAAGTTTTAGTTTCTAAATTTCTAAATTTAATTGTTCTGCCCATTAAGGGTTCAGTCGTTAATCTTGACACGTGAAAGGGGCTATAATACAATGCCACTCAACTCTTAAAAAAAAAAATACTAGAATTCATCCACGTGAAAATTATTGCCTTCTGCAGGCCATCTCAGGAGTTACCACCTTCTTCAGATGATGCGGTCATTTCTCAACGTAACACTGACATTTCTCTTTTGAAAAGGCCTCATGGAATGTATTTATCTGTAGTAAATACTCTCTCTCCGAGTAGAGATCTAATACTGTGAAATAGCCAAATGCTGGTTTGTTAGGCCCGTGAAGGAAGGTAAACAATCAAAGTAGCTGAATTGGTATTTGACCAAAATGAGACATGCCTATGTAACAAGAACCATATAACAAGAACTACCTGTGTCTTGCAAATAAACCCAATTTCAAGAATAGTTTCAAAAAAGTTTTGGTCAAGGTACTATGATGGAACTTGGGAATAGTAATTATCTATTCATAATGAGGACAACCACCTTCATTTTCAGAATCTCTGTTATAACCAAACACAAACGTAGCAAAAGCATACACGGTCTACCGAACATTACCCATTTCCCTGGAAGCTGGTGAGTAAGGATACACCTTTTCCAGATTTGCTCTGCAGGGCATGAGCAATCTTATTCCTTAGGCAAGCCGAATTAACAAAAAAGCCAGTATAGAGCCCTAACTTCCCTAACCAAAGACACCCTCACAAAAATGCAAATATATGCATAGAAGCAGGACATACATGTTTACTGTATATTTTATTGTGCATGCTATGTTTTATTACCATCTGCAGTCTGGTTTTTTTTTTTCCCAAGAATTTTGAATTAACTGAAGAAATCCTACAGGACCTCTACAAGAATCCATACTACCTAAAGCCACTGATCTGGTTTACTTCCCTCCTTTCACAGGTGCAACTCAAAGTCAAGCAACTTTTCCAAGGTCACACCACCAGATAATAGCTTAAATGCTAATTTATTTGACTTCCTAAGCAGACGTTCTTAGCATATCAAAACTTGAAAGGAAGGAAGGAAGGAAGGAAGGAAGAGAAAAGAACACCAGATTAGCCTTGGGCACAAAGGAATAAACACAAACATAATTTATCATTTTGCCAGGTTAAATAATTACCATTTTGATGTGTTAATAGCCTTTAATAGTAAAGGCATTAGTCATCAATTAAATAAACAAACCATTAAATAGGGAATAGAAGTGTCGATACAGGCATAATCTACTAATTTTCTAATCAATGATGCTAATCATTGCTGCATATTAGCCAAGGGGTGGACATTAGCTATATCACGGATGATCATTTATAATCATGGGTCACTAAAAAAAAAAAAATCTAAAGAAGATTAAAAACAGAGTAAAATACTAAACACATACTCTCTCCGTAAGTACTTGCTGATAAATTACATGATCTGCCTTGAACGGACATGGAAATATTTGTAACATTCAATGGTGACAATATTTAGGAAAGGTTGTATACTGGCATAATTCTATTCTATAACAGTAAAGAGAACTTACATGTAAAGCAAAGTTAGGACTGAAGTCAGAACAAAATCCAATTTAATATTTAAACTAGAGGAAGAATTCAGTAATGAAGAATGATATAAATTTGAGATTGGAAGCAACCTGCCTTTGTACTTTAGTAGCCGAAAAACCTTATGCAAATCACTTAATCTCTTTGGCCTCAATTTTCTCATCTATAAACTAGGGAGTAAGAATATTTTCTTCATAAACCATCTGCTACATATTAGGTGTTTTAAGATGTCATAATAATTTTTCTTAATGCCAAAACTGGACTGGAAGTCAGGGGCTCTGGGGCCCAGTCACTTCTAACGGAGGGATGTGGTGATCTCCACTCGTCCTCGAGGGAGTGCAGGAGTGCGTCCTGGGCACGCGCTCCATGGCTGACTAGCAACGCAGGTAACTCGTCCAGGCCTGTTTCCCCATCTTTAAAATGGAGATTATGAGTATTTAACTCCGGGAGTTAAAATGCTCATTCTGAAGATGGGATAAAAATAATGTCCATATAAAAGGTATAGCACAGAGATCTGGACTAAGTAAATACATAACAAATCAAAGGTTAGCCCTGCTTCTCCACTTATAAAATAGGTAGTCTGGATTAGGTGATCTTGATTTGTAAACAAACGATTACAGTATAATGTGTCAAGTGCCCGTAACAGAAACCTGTCCCAGGTGCCAGCTCTGCCTGGGGCAAAGAGCAAAGGCTCCAAAGAAATGCCCTGCAGGTAGGCTCTCGAAAGACCTGTGAAAAGGTAAGAAGGTAAGTGGCACCGACCAAGTAAAAATGCTGAAGCGCGGATGGAAAGGTACAAGAGGGGGGATCACGAAGGGCCTGATAAAACACACTTAAGGAATCTGGATTTGATCCGAAAGACATAACGAAGGTTTAATGCAGGGACGGGCCATGCTCAGAATTATGATTCAGAATGACAACTCTGATGATAGTGTGCAGGCTGGATTAAAGGAGGGACAGACAGAAGGCAGGGAAACCAGATGAGAAGGCTCATGAAAAAGTCTACACATGAGACGAGAAGAGCCTGAACTAAGGTCCTTACTGTGAGAGCAGAATAGGGGGAGGTGGGGCGGGATAATTCATTTTTAACATTTTTCAATTCAGTACGTCTGTTTTTAAAATAAAAAGTCCTTATAGACATAAATCCTTTGCGATCAAGAAAATCTGACTTGCCTGACGGTACTATTTCTGGTGATTTTGAGTTCCTCAGATTTTAGTGTTACATAATTCATTGCGTGATGATAGGGTCTGAAATGATATTCGAGGAATTTTGATAATGGGCCAAGTTTTTTCTTCCTTATGAAAAGATGTGTACTTAGTTCTGATTAATTGTAATAAAAAGAATTCAGCAAAAAGTAAAGCGTAAGTGCCGATCATTGATGTTTGACGGCTTTGCCTAGGAAAACAATCTTGTATGCAGCACTTAATTGCTTTAACTGGAGTTTCCAGAAAGGTTAGATCTTGTACTGTGTTTAATAAAATTCTTCCTATAACTGAACAATACTTGTCCAAATATTTAATCAAGAATTCCATTTTAATGGAGTTGACATAAAATACATCACAAGGAAAATCTTGGCCATAAAGTTAAGAAATATAAACTAAAAACCTTCCGGTTTGGTTTTACCTTTTTAAGGGAAGTGACGGCTCTAGGACAGCAGCAACAGAACTACTAAAACTCTTCAAGTCAACATACCTAGACACTTGTAAAAACAAACATTATTCCCACTGCTAAAATTGAGGTTGGCAGGTCTCTCCGTTTAACAGCCGAGAAACAATTTGAAAAGTAGCAGGATAGCAGCTTCTTTGCAAAGAGACTAATCATCACCATTAAAAGATCCTTAAAAGCAAATACAGAACGGTCGGCCAGCCTGATCACCTTAATTTTTAATGAAGGAATACCTCCATACACATCAATGTATGATATGAACGTACGAAGGAAAATCTACTATCAATTAAAAAGAAACTAATTTTTAATTCTCCCCTTCACTGTGATGGCCTAGGATCAGAGGAAATACTATTTGAAAACAAAAAGAAGGAGACAGGAAAAGGGGGATGTAAAGATGTGTCAGCGATAAAACAAGCAGGGGTGGCTGTCATAAAAAAGCCAAATGGCTCTTTCTACCTGCATCAAGGTCACTGTACCGATGACGCGCTCGATAGGATGATAATGCATTTAACCACTTTCCTTGCATCTAACTTTGACCTCACAGATCCAAAAGGCCTTGTTTAACCACCCTGGCCTTTCAGCGTTTCCCTGAACAAAGGTAATCAAGGAGATGTACTGCCCCCTACTATCACAGGAACTGAAAGACAAACTTTTAAGAGCACAGCCAGGTGTCGACTCCTCCAATGTACAACTTTTAGGCGGGAGGTAAAGTGAAATAATGGCTAAATAATTAGAAAACGTGAACAGTGTTAAATTTGTTATATATGGTGGTTTTATTTCAAAGAAAAAGCAGAGAGTTCCAGGCTCCATTTTACAGGTCTCTAGACAGCAGGTCCCCTCTGCCTGCAGGAAACAATTTAAGGTTATGGAAAAAGGAGGGCTGGGCAGACACTAACATGAAAAAAATGTCACGGAAAGGCCCACACATTATTTTAATTTAAAAAAATTTCAGGTTAAGATGTCTAAATAGCAAAACCTAAAGTGTTGTCTACATTAGTTTTTATTAGTCATTTTGGAATGCACTAGAATCCATTATGCTTTCTAAATGTACAAAACAAGACTTTTATGTGAAATAGTATTTAACTTTAAGAGGGGGTGATAACACTGAAGAGAAACTTTCCAAATACTATAGTATGCGGTTTCCCAACTTGAACTATTATTTAGAAGTGATGGGCACTCAAATATTTGTGGGCACTCTTCAATTATTATTCTTCCCTTGTGAAATTAATTTCCCATCAGTGACATCTATGGTATACACTGTTTCTGGGATACCAAAGAGGTAGCTGTTTTCATCCTTTTGTGGTAAAAAAGTAAGAGTAGATATTTCAAAACTTAAACACATAGGATTTGTAACTAAGCAGCTAGGTTCCTAACTAAGATCAACATATAAACACCAATTTTAAAACAACTGGTTTCTTAAAATATTAAAATATATGCCATTTCAAGGCTGCTAAAAATACATATGATCAAATCATTTCTACACATCAAAATGTTATTCTCTATGGGGAAAAACAAATTTTGACGTGTCAAAAAACAAACACACTCCAAATACCTAAACTGAGACTTCAAGTTGAAAGGCCTGAGACGTAAACAAGTATTACAATAAATAACTTTCCATTTTAGACAACACTATAACAAAAGTCATACAAATCTCATGTATTTTATATTATCTATTACTAGACTAATCTGTAATGCCAAACGATCTGATAAAACTAAATATAATGAATTACTATTGTAAAATCTCTCTCACAGAAGAAAGAATTAAGTGTTATGTTGGCTTTAAAAATATTCAGTGTTTGAAGATACGGAATCACTTCATATATAATCACTTAAGATTGATAACTTAGTATCTATGTTTATATGCGTTAAACTTGCCCAGATCAATGTGATAGAGCAAAAAATCTTGCTAATAATCCTAATCTGAACCTTGGGAACTCCTGTCTCATCTCTCCTATTCCTCTAACAGCCCTTATCCATCAAATCCTTTCCTCGACCAGAAAGTTCCCCAACTTGTATTTATGACTGTTGTTGGATTAGCTAAGAACCAGGTCCCGGGAAGATGTAACTCATTAAACACTTCAACAGTTGTGGCTTAGGTTTTTAGCCCTAACTACGTAGAAGCTCTGGTCTAACCCAGAAGGGTACAGCTAACTTTATTCTTAAACAACAACAACAACAACAAGAAGCACCCTACTGCCCCTAATTTACTTATTTACTTTCTCACTGTGACATATCACTCGCTCTCCTTCGTGGTACCAAATTCACACCATCCAAACATCCCTAAGGAAACATATCCTAACACTTCTCAAGGGCTTGGTGCTAAAGCACTCATATCTAGGATAAGATCAAATAACTACAACCATACTTTAGTTTAAACCACACATGCATGTATGCATGTATATATATTTTCTTCACAAAGAAAGAGATCCAGAGTGAAGCAGTAGTTTACCATATTAGTGTAAAATTTAAACTTTTTTAAAATGAGGGAAAAGCTAATAAAAATTACTCAATTAGACAGAAATTTAAAGCAAATATACTGCCCTACGTTTAGCACTTACCTTTGGATTGTAAGAAAGGTGATTTGTTAAAAATCTTTATTCACAATTGTTTAAAGTCTAGAAAACAAAATAAATTATAAAGAGACTGATGTTCCAAAGCCCAATCTTTTAATTGCTGATCAGAGCTGAAAATAGATCCTTTTTTCTCCACTAATTGAATGAGTCTGGTTAAACCTTTTGAAATGCACTTTAGAAAATGCAAGAATACAGCTTAGAACAGGTTCTTTAATTTGGGTCATTTTCTGTTACTTGCAGTAGTGACGGGTGCTTAGCAACGCTGTTCTGGTGGCCCTTTTAAGGAAATGAATACCTGGAATACAGCATTTTAATCTATTTTATGGCATTAATTATCAAGATCGCCGCATTTAGACAAGGCCTCCTTTGCCACTTCCCTACATTATGAAAGGAAGGAATCCTGTGATAAATTGAATATGTGATTTCAGATGACAGAAGATCCTATGCACACCCGTTACCAAGTTAAAAAAAAAAAATGTAAGGACAGAAAAACTAACAGTAAATAGAAGTCACAGAAAGCGTGAGTTTAAATGTTTAGACAAGGATCTTACACTGAAAATCAGTGTTCAGACATCTGTAAGCGTCCACAGGAAGGTGCTTTTTTCTTTCTGAATCTTTGAGGAAAATTAAATTCTATTATGCCACACACTAGGCCAATGATATCTAAGAAAGGTGATGCAACACAACCAAAATGTAGTAAGATTTTATTTGGTAGTTAAAGATTTGCTGAATCTTTTAAATACTGATTTCATAAAAGATGACTCTTACGTGAGACAGGTTCACAAAAACATCAGTTAAATCATGACCAAGTTATTCACTTCGTATTTCTTTTAATGTGCTCAAAGGATTAACTATCAACATGAGGAAACCAGGTAAAATACGGAGCTACCAAGTAGTTTTTAAGAAATCAAACTGCCATGTCATACTCTGTAAATACGCCCATTCACATCTTATTGATAATCACCAAACTAGGTTTAAGAGAGTAGTTATTAAAAATATTTGGAATACTGCTTTCTGTTTTTTCTCTGATCTCAGTTATCACTGTTAAAAGTGCAACTCTTCTCACTTTTCCCTCATAACTACACAATTCATCTTCGATTCCTTGTCCTGAAGAAGGAAGGTACCGCTCTTGTACACCACCATCCTTCTCAATCTTCACAGCTAAAAAGAGAGTAAGTGACTCTCTCTTTGTCTAGAATGCATCCTCATTTCAGTCTTCAAGAGCCAGTTTTTAAAAGCTTTCAACACTTAGCCTCCAAAGATGAGAGAGCAACCATGTTAACGTGCGATCATATTTTGTACGTTTCAATCTACCGGTTGAGGTATAATCGGCATCTGCTTAAATGAAGCATACTTCATGCTTGATTACAAAGTTTAGCACCAAACTGTGTATATCGCAACATACAATGGGATAACACCAAAATTTTTCAAGTTTTTTAACCTCTTAAAACAGATGGGCTCTCCCTGGGGTTTGGGGGTTCTGAACAGTACAGCTGCATTTGAACGTCTGGGAATCCGGGGAGAGAGCGAAACGCGGGGCCCAGAGGGGGCCCAGGCTGCTCTCAACAGTCCGCTACCGCGAGGCAGGGAGGCAGGGAGGCTGGGAGGCAGGGAGGCTGTGTTTCTCAAATGCCTTCCCTGGGTATGTTCAAGCCTTGGCTACTTTAACGATTAGCGCACACAGAGGTCTCTGGATGGCTCTCTGGAACTTTTAAAGCCAGAGAACAAAAGGTTTATTTTAAAAATGAAAACCTTGGCTTGTACAACTCCAGACGTGAATCTGCTTTCAATTACTGAAAGTATTTCCACTTCAGTGGAAGGGGATCAAATCTTCAACTACACCCTCTTAACGGCGCTGAATTTGATTATCTCAGGCTTTCGGAAGACAGAATGGCTTTGGGACACAGCACGCATTTTCTGTACATCTCATTTAGGAGATATTCGGAGAGAGAGAGAGATGCCAGCACAGGGAGAGAGAGGAAATGTGACCTCTCATTCTGAGAGCTGCCACGGATCCTTGTTTTATTTTATTAAGATACACACATAAATGGTAAATGATTCCGACTTCGATAGACAGTGCGCAAGTTATTTCCAAAAATCATTCCCAACTAGTTCCTCCACGAGAGCGACCTGCATCGAAGCACGACGGAAAAGCGGGATTTCTTTTAGAGCCTCTGCCCTGCAAAACCCTCTCCAGAAGAAAATCACACGCTGAGTATTTTGCAGGAGAAGAGCTGCTCTTTTAATCATTAGCCAGATTACTGTGTGCCTCCCTCCCTGCCCCGCCCCGCCCTAAACAGCTGGCACGACGGACCTTAGTTCAGGAAACCGAAGGGCTGATTAATTCCAGCTCAAGGCGGATTTTGAAACCCCGGAGACATCAACGATCCCAAATCACTCCAGCTCCAGATGTGCTCCCCACGAATTCAACACGCCACGTCGCAAAAGTAACAGAACGCGGGGAAAACGCACAGCGCTACCTCCTGGGTTAGCCCTGGACACTACTCATAACAAAATATCCACTTAATTAAAAACGCGCGAACAAAAGACCATTCTCCCCGCAGCTACCTGCACCGCTCCGAGGGACGCAGAGTCCTCCAGAGAGTTCAGCCTCCGCCTCCTCTAAACCCCGAAGGCGGCCCCTCAGGGGTCAAAGCGCCCCCGCCGATCTGATGCTCACGTTGCCTGGGCCCCGATTCGAACCCGCGCAGAGCCTCCTCCCATCCCGACGCCACAGGGCAGGACAGCGGGGCTGCCGCCGCCGCCGCCGCGGTTCCCGGGCGCGAACGAGCGACCCAGCCGCGCGAGGAGCCCCGCGAGGAGCCGCCCAGGCCGCGGAGCCGCCGCCGTCGCCGCCGCCGCTCACCCACCTTGCCGCCGCGCGCCCTCGCTGTGGCCGTGCGGAGCCGAGCCCAGCGCTACCAAGCTGCCGCGGTCTGGAGCGTATCGTGTTACTGCGCCGGGCTCGGGGCTCCGGCTGCGAGCAGCCGCCAGACATGATAGGCTGAGGCTCCTCTGTTTACACCCGGCCGCGGAGGGGGCGGGGGCGGCGGCGGCGGCGGCGGCGCTTAACCCCTTCGCGCCGGGCCGGGCCGCCCCCGCCCCGCCCCGCCCCGCCGGCCCCCCGCCCAGGCGCCAGCGCTCCCGGCCGCGCCCCCCGCCCCCGCCCCCGCTTCCACAAGCACGCACGCACACACTCACACACACACACACACACACACGCACGCGCGCGCAGGCCGGGCGTCCCCGGAGCCGCGTCCCACGCGCAGGGGGTGCGAGCTGCGCCCCGAGCTGCTCGCCAGTCTCCCCGGAGGCCCCGATCCGAGGCCTTCCGCGCGCTCGCGCGCGCGCAGGCCGTGCAGCGCCCGCGTTCCGTCCTGGGCTTCTCCGGCTTGCTGTGGATCTTTGCAAGTCGGTCCTTGTCCGGAAGCGCGACCTGGCTGCGCTCACAAAAGAACCTCCTGCCCAGCATCTGGATGAACCCCGACCCCTGAGCCGCCAGCCTTCACGCCTCACGCGGCGGCGGCGGCGGTGTGGCCTTCGTCCGAACGCGAGCGGTGGCCCCGCGCCCCGTCGTCGCCGCGAAACGAAGTCCTCGAGCTGGCGGGACGCGCCGCTCAGGGAAGGGGGCCGGCGGGGGCCCAGGCGGCGGGAGGGGTCGCCGGCGGGGCCTGAAGTCCGGCGCCGGCGGGCGCGCGCGGTGTGTGTGTGTGTGTGTGTCTGTGTGTGTGTGTCTGTGTGTGTCTGTGTGTGTGTGTGTGTCGCTTGCGAAGCGCAGCGGGGGCACCGGCTCAGCCCGCATCGCCCCTTGGCCTGGGCTGCCGAGGCCCGGCCCCTCGAGTCGGCCCCGGGGCCCGCGGGCCGGGGGGCGGAGCTGCCTTGCTCCTGGATCGTGCCGACCGGGGACTCGGACCCCCAGCAGCGCAGCGCCGTCGGTGGCGCCGGGCCCGCTCCGCCGGGAGGGAGGGCGGTCTCCGGGGCTGCACACAGGAGCTCAAGGGGTCTGAGCGAACTGTGAACGACGCGCCAGGGCTGGACAGCCCGGACCCGGGACACCTACCTGATGCGGCGTTCCAAGGGGCTTCACTCTGAACGCGAGACACTTCGATGCTGCAAGCTCTTACTACATCTTTACTTTAAAAGATTGCCTTCTCCTCCCTCCAGATGCACTTTCATCGTTATTTTTGCGTGGCCTCCGAGCCAACGTCCCTCCTTCCTTTAATTTCTCTTTCTTCCAGAACATTCCATCCCGTTCAGCCTCTTCCTCCATTAAGCTAAGAACGGAATGACGGAATGTTCCTGAGTTTTTAGACTCACCCGTGTTTTCTTCCAAGCCCTGCAAACCCCTCAGGTATTTTCATTAATAAGGAAACAAAGACAACAAGCAGCACCTTGCAATACTAGCATCAATCAGCAGATCTTTGCATCATTAGCTGTCATTCCACGTTTTAACGCTCATCTAAAAATAGTAAGCCAACAAATGGCTACTTAAGAAAGGACCAGTGTTCCCCCCCCCTTCATTTATCAGATTATATCCTTTTCTCAATTTCCTTGATTTAACAACAGCAATTTCTTTTCCCTCTTCAGGTTATCTCTACCTTGACTTTGGTCGCCTTCTACGTGTAATGCTACAGTGATGTGCATACAGCTCACCTGCCTCTCGGTGAATACTCTTCCTCTCCAGTTTTCCTTACCATCCAACACATCCATTGTCATTCACGGAAATGTCTGCTGTTCCTCAGTGTCGAAGCACAGCCTCTGCACCTCAGTGTGCTTTGCTTTCAATAACAATGGCTCTTCGAAAATCCTGACTCACAAACACATTCTGTTACCTGATGATCACAAACATCGTGCTTATTCTTCCCTGAATGATCAATATGTTCCCTCTTTAATTAGGACATCATTAAGGTATCAGAGAAAGTATTTAAACATGCCTCTGACACAGTCTAAATTTCAAAGTTATTTCAAGGTTTTGAAATTCACCTTAGTAAAACTGGGTCAAAAAATAGAACAATAGATATTTTGTGGGGCACTGAAAGACTTCTACTTCTTAGGCAAATAGCCTCCCAAGTCGTAATATTTTGAAAAGGATCCTTTCACAAATCACTGTCACGTGTGTGATTCATGGGGGAGGGCGAGGGGAGGGTTACCTGAAGTAATGCCAGTAAACACTGTAGAATGATTTAGGCCCTGGAATATGAAGAAGGCGTATTCAATTGGAATCTTAGAAGAATGAAATAGGTAAAACGTTGCACCTTGAGAGTCTTCCAGGACCCAGGGACTTGGGAATGCTTCAGATACGTACCCCTGGATTTTTGATGCCAGGTTAGCAGATCTGGATTTGGACTAGAACATGAGGAGGCAGGAAGATGAACCTTCCTCTAATGGAGGAATGAAAGGTTTTAACATCTTAAGTCGCCGCTTGGGTCAAGATGAATCTCAAGAAGACTGATACTTGGGCACGCTCGTTTCCCCAGATAAATGCTATGTAAATTGGTCACTGCTGGGTAGGATTTATTAAAATTCCAATTTAGAATGCTAATTAAGCCATGCCCATCTATAAATATCAGATACAGGTTAGGTAAATTCTTATATTGGACTACCTTGGAATATTCTGCATGTAGATCTAGTTCTACCTTTCCTGAATACGAAACTAATTATTTTCAAATCAGACCAAGAGATTATCCCTTTTGAGAATGATCAAGGACTGACTCTGAACACAGCTGAGCAGCAGCCCACGGGGAAGGAGAGGGAGAGACGGGGTTTCAAACTGATGGTTTCCACAAATACCTTCCTAAGAAAAGATACAAGGGCTTGGGGCCACACCCATCCATGCGTTAAGTCACTGCCATCTTTTACATACAGGGGGTCCACTAAAGTGTCCTATAGAGATATATAATAAGGCACACCTTAAACTGCTATTTTCATCTATTATAGTTTGCCATATTGATGCTGTCAGGAATAATTAGCATTATGGATACTGCCTTCTATAACTTAAGCGTTTCTTGTCTGAGATCTGCAGAATTCCCCGCAGTTCCATGAGCAGACACTATCAAATATGTTGAATTATGTGGCTAATTTGTTGTGAATAAATAACCATATGCAATCATACTTGTGCTGTTAAATGAATTTTACTTATAACTGAATTCAGTTCTTTAGGCATAAAAGCCTAATGACTGCACACCACGAGGAAGATTTTTAAAAATGCATGAACCAAATCAAATCAGAGCAAATTGTATTAAAAAAAAAAGTCCACGCGTGAGCTGTGACTTCAGATCAGCACCAACTTAGCTTTAATATTAAGATTCTTCTGCCCTCTGCCTGCTTAGGCCAAAAGCCTTGAAGAAAAAGCAGAGTTTAACCAAAACCGGGGTGATGATTTTCTTGCTAATGATTAAGCACCGAATCCATACTGCCAGAGATGTTCCTCAAAATCATAATCAAACACTTTTAGCTGTGTTAAATATATGAATATGATCAAAACTAACATTGAGCACTTCGTGTGGCTCTCCCCATATGGAGCAGCGTTTGACAGATACCATTTTTATTAATTCTCTAAAGCCCCAATGAGAAAGTAATATTATCCCACTGTACAGATGAGGAAACCAGAGCTCAAAGAGGTTAATAACAGCCCACGTAGGGTGCTAGAGACTAAAACCAGCCTCAGGTCCTCAGCCTGACACTTAACCCATTGCACTAAACACCTATTATGGTATCGACTCGTTAGTAAAAACTGGTATTAGGAGTGTAGCTCACTTTCTAAATAAAATATGTCGGGATAACCCACGGCAAGGATTTGAAAGCATGATATTCTGTTCTGAAAACTGACCGTTTGTGGATTTGGAAGGGGACAAAGAGAAGAGGCGCCACATCTGGTTCCTCCTGCATTTTGAGGCTGCTTTTAGAGTTAAGGCAATAAGTGACATACATACTAGTATCCCCTGCCAGCCAGAGCCCCACAGAGGAATGAAATAGTTAATAAACATTCCCAAAGTGACATACATACTAGTATCCTCCGCCAGCCAGAGCCTCACAGAGGAATGAAATAGTTAATAAACATTCCCAAAGTGACATACATACTAGTATCCTCCGCCAGCCAGAGCCTCACAGAGGAATGAAATAGTTAATAAACATTCCCAAAGTAATATACATACTAGTATCCCCTGCCAGCCAGAGCCCCACAGAGGAATGAAATAGTTAATGAACATTCCCAAAGTGACATACATACTAGTATCCCCTGCCAGCCAGAGCCTCACAGAGGAATGAAATAGTTAATAAACATTCCCAAAGTGATATACATACTAGTATCCTCTGCCAGCCAGAGCCTCACAGAGGAATGAAATAGTTAATAAACATTCCCAAAGTGATATACATACTAGTATCCTCCGCCAGCCAGAGCCTCACAGAGGAATGAAATAGTTAATGAACATTCCCAAAGTGATATACATACTAGTATCCTCTGCCAGCCAGAGCCCCACAGAGGAATGAAATAGTTAATGAACATTCCCAAAGTGACATACATACTAGTATCCCCTGCCAGCCAGAGCCCCACAGAGGAATGAAATAGTTAATGAACATTCCCAAAGTGACATACATACTAGTATCCCCTGCCAGCCAGAGCCTCACAGAGGAATGAAATAGTTAATAAACATTCCCAAAGTGATATACATACTAGTATCCTCCGCCAGCCAGAGCCTCACAGAGGAATGAAATAGTTAATGAACATTCCCAAAGTGATATACATACTAGTATCCTCTGCCAGCCAGAGCCCCACAGAGGAATGAAATAGTTAATGAACATTCCCAAAGTGACATACATACTAGTATCCCCTGCCAGCCAGAGCCCCACAGAGGAATGAAATAGTTAATGAACATTCCCAAAGTGACATACATACTAGTATCCCCTGCCAGCCAGAGCCTCACAGAGGAATGAAATAGTTAATAAACATTCCCAAAGTGATATACATACTAGTATCCTCCGCCAGCCAGAGCCTCACAGAGGAATGAAATAGTTAATAAACATTCCCAAAGTGATATACATACTAGTATCCTCTGCCAGCCAGAGCCTCACAGAGGAATGAAATAGTTAATAAACATTCCCAAAGTGATATACATACTAGTATCCCCTGCCAGCCAGAGCCTCACAGAGGAATGAAATAGTTAATAAACATTCCCAAAGTGATATACATACTAGTATCCTCCGCCAGCCAGAGCCTCACAGAGGAATGAAATAGTTAATAAACATTCCCAAAGTGACATACATACTAGTATCCCCTGCCAGCCAGAGCCTCACAGAGGAATGAAATAGTTAATAAACATTCCCAAAGTGATATACATACTAGTATCCTCTGCCAGCCAGAGCCTCACAGAGGAATGAAATAGTTAATAAACATTCCCAAAGTGATATACATACTAGTATCCTCCGACAGCCAGAGCCTCACAGAGGAATGAAATAGTTAATAAACATTCCCAAAGTGATATACATACTAGTATCCTCTGCCAGCCAGAGCCTCACAGAGGAATGAAATAGTTAATAAACATTCCCAAAGTGATATACATACTAGTATCCTCTGCCAGCCAGAGCCTCACAGAGGAATGAAATAGTTAATAAACATTCCCAAAGTGATATACATACTAGTATCCTCTGCCAGCCAGAGCCTCACAGAGGAATGAAATAGTTAATGAACATTCCCAAAGTGATATACATACTAGTATCCTCCGCCAGCCAGAGCCTCACAGAGGAATGAAATAGTTAATAAACATTCCCAAAGTGACATACATACTAGTATCCCCTGCCAGCCAGAGCCTCACAGAGGAATGAAATAGTTAATAAACATTCCCAAAGTGATATACATACTAGTATCCTCCGCCAGCCAGAGCCTCACAGAGGAATGAAATAGTTAATAAACATTCCCAAAGTGATATACATACTAGTATCCTCCGCCAGCCAGAGCCTCACAGAGGAATGAAATAGTTAATAAACATTCCCAAAGTGATATACATACTAGTATCCTCTGCCAGCCAGAGCCTCACAGAGGAATGAAATAGTTAATAAACATTCCCAAAGTGATATACATACTAGTATCCTCCGCCAGCCAGAGCCTCACAGAGGAATGAAATAGTTAATAAACATTCCCAAAGTGATATACATACTAGTATCCTCTGCCAGCCAGAGCCTCACAGAGGAATGAAATAGTTAATGAACATTCCCAAAGTGATATACATACTAGTATCCTCCGCCAGCCAGAGCCTCACAGAGGAATGAAATAGTTAATAAACATTCCCAAAGTGATATACATACTAGTATCCTCCGCCAGCCAGAGCCTCACAGAGGAATGAAATAGTTAATAAACATTCCCAAAGTGATATACATACTAGTATCCTCTGCCAGCCAGAGCCTCACAGAGGAATGAAATAGTTAATGAACATTCCCAAAGTGATATACATACTAGTATCCTCTGCCAGCCAGAGCCTCACAGAGGAATGAAATAGTTAATAAACATTCCCAAAGTGATATACATACTAGTATCCTCTGCCAGCCAGAGCCTCACAGAGGAATGAAATAGTTAATAAACATTCCCAAAGTGATATACATACTAGTATCCTCTGCCAGCCAGAGCCTCACAGAGGAATGAAATAGTTAATAAACATTCCCAAACACCTGATTGACGGATTGCGTAGGTCAGTAGGTATCTGTCACTCTAGAGTTCAGTTTGTCTAAATGGACTTCGTTAAAAATCATACACTTATTTATATATTTTTCTTCTTTAAATAACAAATATGTCAAAGGAACCATTTATGTCACTAAAATTACAGTACACTGACATCAACTGGTATATAATAATTGTACAATTACTTTAGTAACAGGCTGTAAATAAAATTTTAGACTTTATCTTCTGTTTTGCAAAGTGTTATTTTGTCAGTAGCGTGAAAATCTCTAACAGCTATGTGGACTCTGTTATAAGCTGACATAAACTGTATTTAAAACCGTATTTCTGCGTCCTTTTTCCAATGAAGTTCAATTATCATTTACACCGGAACAGAAACAAAGGTTTCAAAACAAGGCTTGTAATAAAGGCCAATTCGTAACTTTTCACAGATGTCTACAGTAAATCTAAAAAGGCTAGCGTAATACGTAGGTGATTCTTTGCTGTAAGCTATGGAAAAATCCACCCACAGCACAGCTATTTACTTCACAACTGTTTGAAATGACCCACATCCAAAATCATTTCTAAAAGGTAAGTCTTCTTCTTTATTTCTAGAGGTGTTATGTTATTTCACCAGAAACACAAATGCCTTCTGAAATCTGATCCATGATGAAGACATGACTCTTTCTTTATCTCCAGTCACGTTTCTTGTGTGTCCAACGAACTGGCTCTGACTTTTGTCCTAACTCGGGTGACCTTGGGCAGGAGCGCGCTGGGTCCTCCACAGCCCTGGCAGGCAGGCAGGCGGGCAGCGGGGGAAGCAGGATCTGGGCGCGTGGGTTGAGGTCTGGACGCCTTGCAGGGGCATCGGGCAATACGCTGTATCCCAAAGGCTCAGTGAGCTTCAGCCCTGCGCTGGCAAATATCCAGGTGGGAGGGACGTGGGGGAGGCAGAGAGATCATTCCTCTCCGGTGGGGAGAGCACGACAGGCGCAGGACACAGCTTTAAGAGAAATCCAGATCGCCAGCAAGAGTTAGCTGGGGGTATGGTCGCCAGGAACCAGGTACGTAGCAAGAGCTGAGGCCCCAAGTCAAGCCACCGAACGTCCAAAGGCAACGTTACACGGGGGTCTGTAGTCGGTCGTGGAACCCTAGTTCTGTGCGGGAGTCAACCTCCATGACTGGGGAAGCACAGGAGTGGCCGAGTCAGAGGGAGCGCTACGCATCCCTGGCAGGTTGGACACAAGGTCTAAAAACAGCAAGATGAACTCCCAGGCCCGCCCGGGGATGGCAGTGTTGTTTGTCCACGCTTAGCAACTCATTGTGTTCAACTTGTTTGTAGGTTTTGAAAATAAGAGTACCTTGGGGGTGTGTCCTTTGAAAGTCCATGTTTAAGAAACGCACATGTGACAAAGAAAAATGACTGAATTGCTTTAATCCCTTCAATCCGGGCTATTTGTTTCCAACATCATTAGGTCATATATCTTTGAAATCAAATACATTACCGGAAGCAATTTATTTTCTTTGTTTAGACGCCGAAATTTAGGTATTCATTGATGGCTAGTGATGAAGTGATGATGCCAGGTGGGTAGCTGTCTGTAGGGGCAATAGTTACCTGCAGGTCAAATCCCTCATGCAGGGGATAGAACATAGAAATCACACAAACTTCTAGAGCCACTCTTTGAAATGTACACCATCCAAAATTTTCCGAAGAACCCACAGGTATTAAGATCATTTTGCACATAGCTTACCAGGTCTTTATTGACAAACAAATCTGGATAATCAATAACGTGTTAATTTTAGGTGCTTCAAAACAGAGTCCCATGGAATAGATTTTGTTCTATTTAGTGAGCATAAATTATTTCTGTGCACTTATGTCATTTTGGATGTAAGTATACGCTTGCTACTTCTGCTCTGTACCTGGCCAATTTCTGCTTGGTCACGAGTTGGCTGGAAGTCAGCTCCTCTATTTAGCCTTTCCTGATCCACTAAGAATAGTTTAAGGGCCCCTCTCTTTGTGTTCCCATAGAACTCTGCAAATATCCTTTCCTAACATTCATCATGCTATATTCTTATTCCGCTGCCTTGGTACTTGTCTGTAACTCCTTCTAGACCATAAACCCATGAGGGCAAGGACCGTTTCTTTGCTGATTCCCCAGCATTCAGCATAGTGTATTGCACAAGGGAGACGCTAAATAAATACTGGTTTGGGGATGGGTAGATGGATGGACCATTGGAAACACAGGCCACATTGAAGAAAGTGCTTGTTAATTAAAACGATTCTGTCCCTTGTATTGATCATTTGTAGTATTTGGTTTCCTCTCTCTCTCTCTCTCACACACACACCCCCAACCTAATCCAACCTAACCTAACCAGCTTTTCTAGGGCAGAGACTGTGCCCTAATGGCACCATTGGTTATTTGAGGTCACTATTTTTAAACTATAAATGTGTACTTTCTCATTATAAAAATCACAGGATTATAAAACTGGACATAAACTTAATACATGATCTATTTTGGGCATATACTTCTGGATCCCCAGCCACAGATGAATCTATTAGTTTAAAAAAAAAAAAAGCCTCTCTACCATGCCATGTGCATTTTAAATAATACATGACAATATTTTACATGGTTTACCAAGGACAATTCTATTTTGAGAATCTCTAACTTAAATCTCTAAAGCCGCAATTTACACCCAAATGCCCCTGTTCAAGCTTCAGTAGAAACAAGAAGCAGCTGGTCACCATTTCTCAATATGGGCCCTTCATACACTTAAAGATGATTCTCCTTAAATCTTCCCTTCAGCTCCACATGGCCATGCTAAATAATCTCCATTATTATTTTTTTAAGTTTTATCTTACCCTTTCCTCTTGGGTCTAATTTTTATTCCTTTCATCGTCTTAATGGCTCTTCTCTGAACCTCCTTTAGAGGATGGGGGTTTGGGGGTGGGGCTGAGAGCCACAACCTCTGGGTTATCAGACTCCAGATTTAGAGACTGAGGCCCAGGATGAGAAGAAGGCCCAACGAGAAGACAAAGACAAAAGAAATAGAGTGCAGTGTGCATTTCATGGGATATCTGTCTTTAAGCGTCCCGGCAAGGAGTTCACAGATGCAAACAAGGGGTTTGCTTCTGTAATGTGCCTTTACTAACCCATTCTAGAACAGCGCTAATTCTGAAAGTAGATGAATATTGTGAAAGTAGAAGAGATGAGAGGCAATGAGTAAGCTGAGAAAGCAAAGGGCCAAGCCTGAATCTTGGGGGCTTCTTACATACAGAGGCCTCCAAGAGGAAGTTCAATCACCACGGGAGACAATTCCACGGCTAGGAAACTGGATGGAATCAGCGGTGCAGCACGACAAAGGAGCCCCAGCGGAGAGCTTTCAAGAACATAGGTAGGGAATGAGGTGGGTGATAGTTAACAAAGCCACATGTCACAGATAAATACTTTTGATCGCTGAGGTGAAGTTGTTTGAATTGGCAGGAAGAAGCAATCTGTGACCTAAAGATGAACAACTTCTAACAGAGTGATGGGGTGAACGTCAGGTTTAAGAAGGGTTGAGGAGCAAGGGGATGGAGGGGAAATGGAGACATAGCTAGTTTACAAACCAGTTTTCATCTTCAAAACATTTAGATATGACTTTGACTCCCATTTATTGAATGTCTATTATGCACCCGAAACACCTTAGGTACTCTGGTATAAAATGCCATTTTTAAACCTCATGGGGCAATACTAGTTTAAAACTAGAGTAGAAAACGGTATTTCCATGGTTTAAAATACTCTGTAGGGGAAAATATACTTTTAGGCAAATTTCTACCCAGGATCAGTCTTGGTCTGTAAAAAAAAAAAAAAAAGCAAGTGTGCTTAGGGTCTTGCTAGGGACAGGAAATCATACAAAGATATACATTAAGTAGTAAATGTGAAGAAATGAGTTCTCTAGAAACGGGAAGGTGGGAGAGGATAAAGTAAAAAACAGGTAGAGACAGAGGCCGTCAGGTACGGAAAACTCCAGTTATAGTACGTCTAGTCCTGGGGGCTTTCAGCTTCTGAATGGTAGCACGCTTCAGGGACTGTCTCTTTTAGGAGAACTGGCACAAAGGGAATTAGGTCTTTCAAAAGATCTAGACGAATGAAAGGCAAAATAAGGGCATCTATTTAATTGATGCAAAGCAAGGTGAATCTAACTCCTGAAGCCATCCATGGCAGACAAAAGGTCCCAACCACTAAGGCAGGTGTCCAGGCGAAGAGTCGGACACCAGACAGCACAGGTGTTTCAGAGTCTACTCTCCCTGGTGGCAATTTGACTCCGAAATAGAAACCACTGTGAAAATATGTGGAACTCTATGTTATTTTTGGCCAAAGGCCTCTGCAAGATCTTCCAAAAAAGGTTTGCATAGTGGGATGCTTCAAATGAATTTTAAAGATTAAGGCAGAACAAGTTAGAGTATTTTAGAATTAATTTCATAATATTACTCATTAGATCAATATATCACTGTGTCACTTTAACCACAGAGTCTGAGATAGCTTTCATCCAGATGATACTGGCATACAGAATACGTAGAAAGGCTCTCACAGTTAGGGACAGGTCTAGGTTGAACAACTGCATGCTTCCTGCTTGTATTCTAGAATGGATGCTGGGTAAATTTACCTTCAAGGAATTTCTGGCAGGATATCAGAAGGATGGTTAAAATGAGGAATTTTCTAACTGGAAAAAAGCAGTTAGATTAGGTTGTGATTAATAGCAATTTATGATTAGTGACCAAGGTCCTAAATTACAGCAAGGCACTCACTCCACAAAAAGCTTATTCTATTGCTTCGTGATTATTTCTGGCAGTTTTAATAAAAACATGTAGTGTCATAATCAGTGTCACGAAGATCCGTGGCTGTAACTCAGAGAAGCGGGCATGTTTTTGTCCACACTTTAGATGATGTGAACAGACACCAGATGATAAAATGGGCTCAGTGCAAAAGAAAAGAACCTAAAAGGAACAAAGTAGCTTTGATAATTTGTACATCGAAACGGTGAAGACACATCACAGCCCACACTTCACGGCTTTCTCCACTTGTCTACAAATTCTCTGGGAATCAGGAAATCTAGGTTCTGGACATGGCTCTTCTCATTGGCTGTGTGACCTTGCTAAGTCTTAACTTACCTGGGCCTCAATTTTTCCCTCTAAAAAATGGAAAATCTCTCAGGTCTTCTGAATCCTTTAAATGGCCATGCAAGAGTTTCTTCTAACTTCTTTAATGCCCTAGGATAACAGTTTTCAGTTACTGGATATTTAAATTCATTTCTCATTTTCCTAATGCTTTTCTTTTTTCCACGCTGGTTTCCCGCTGCCCTGATTGTTTTGTTGCCTGTCCATCCACAATCAGTATAAAGATCAAGCTTTCGTTTGTTTATTTTGAGGAATGAGTTAAAGGTTCCACTCAGTCATTTCCAAATGTTGACTTTTTAAGGCAGCTGTGATTTAGAAAACAGCTATTCTCATCTTTATTCTACTCCATATATTAACATTCCATGTGTTAAGATACCAGCCACAATCCAATGTCTATATGAGGTGAAAAGTTCTTTATTTCGTAAGAACAGCACTGGTGATTCATTTTAGAAGCCAGGAGACGTAGCAAGGTATGCGTGAGGTGTATTATTATGTGTTTGTTATCATACTGTCTGTTATTGTACCGTTAGTGGCAACCACGTCTATTTATTCTACCTAGCTAAGATTTACATCCCTTGCAAGGTCTCTGTCTTCCAATGCCTCTGTATCCTATCAACAACTTCAAGTAAGGTGAACCACAGATAGGAGGCTCTTGGGAAGTATAGCTTCTCCTTGCTGAACCCCCTTGCCTTCTCACAGAGCGGCTGGTAATTATGACCCCAAAGACAGACATCTGCTCTATTTATTACCGATCCTAAATGTTGTTAACATGACCCCCTCTCCATACGCCCTTAAACAAAGAAGTAGAGAGGCAATAGAATTTGCCTAAAGGTATTTATCAAAGCAAAAGAACCACTGTCAATAGAAAATTAGAATCCCTGCAGCCTTCACAAACACAAAACTGCCCCACCCCCTCTGGTTACTGTGAAGTTTAATTAATTATCATTGTAACTAGCAGGTAAAAAAATCTACTTTTCCTGAGCCTAGAATTAGAACATTTATAATATTCCACTTCTTTTTTTTATTTCAAAAGGATCAAGAAGAATTGCCAAAGAGTGGAATACAGATGCATATCCCATTTTCCTCCAATTAGGAGACAATAAACCAACATCAGGCCTTTCTAATACCTGTATGACTGTGAATTTGCTACCTTCTTAATTCTCGTGAGAGAAGAAGTAAGATCACCTTTCTCTGTGGAGACAGCAACTACTTATGCCTAAAAAGGGAATATCTGAAAATTCTAAATTCATTCTTCTTTTTCCCTATCCTATTTCAAATCAATTTCCTATTTTCTCACATTCCTCCTGGCTGGCAGCTGCTCCTTCTGGGCCTTTATCTGGCCCGAGGAGGACAGGCAAGGCAAGCAGTTGCCTGTTCAGCTGATGTCAACCCTGTTCCCTTGCCGGAGACAGAATGTCTGATCTCATATTCGTAGCAGCTTCCAACTGCCCGCACCGCCCCTCCCCCGCACCGTCTTCAAAAGCATCTTAACACTTGGGTCCACAGCCTGGGGTCCCCTTTCTTTTCAACGGGAATTAAAACCTTTTTATCCTTGGAAAGAAGACTTCCTGAGAAAAGAAACAGTCATAACAAGCAACACGCAAGTCAAGCCACTGAAGGAAAAAAAATTCACCTTCAGTGTACACACGTAAGATGGAAGGAGTCACGTAATCAACCCTGTATTTGTCGACTGTCTGAAGCAATACAACTGAAGTGAAATAGCTTTCCGAGGTGGTCCGGCAGGGAGAATCGACCCTCCTGAACAAGACCACACCTTCCATACAACTGTGGAACCGATGAGCACGCCCTGCAAAGGGCATGAAAGACTCTCCCTCACCCCCCAGGACGGCTACTTAAGCGAAAATGGCATCAAGGCTTCTCGATGTGTTTGACTTTGCATCAGACCCTTCTTGGTACACGTCCAGAATTATACTTTTATAGACTTCAAAGACGCCAGCGAAAGAACAACTCGTGTCCTAGCAATTCCCATGGAAATGCCCCACATCTTTTCTGTATCCATTGTTTTATCGAGCCCTGCTGAAGTGATGGGCTTAGACCGTAAGTTCAGCCGCTGTGGCCGCCCTTCACCCCCGCCCCCCCGCGTCCCGTAGCGGTCCAGCCCAGCAAAGATGAAGGACTGTCACTCTTGGTGAGGATGACTAAGTTCTCTCACCTGAGTTTCTTTCCAAATGGATTTCTAAGTCCTTTTTTTCCTTTTCTCTTGTAGCGCATAGCCAAAGAAATATATCATCCGGTCTAACCTCTGGGATAGAATTTTAGAAGTTCAAGGAAAACAGGGGGAAAAAGCAAGTTTAAAAATATACTGATATACTATTCTTCTATTTTTAATTCTATGAATTATGATCACAAAGTGCTAAATACCTTACAAGATACACATCTCCCCAAACCAGATCCCGCTTCTGACTTTTCTCTCTTTTCCTCCAAGTTGTCACTATCCGAGCAGTCATCTCCTGTCCCTGGCCTTACCATGGTCCGTTAGAAGTAGTGGGAGCACCTCTATTTTCACAAGTACCTCTTGCATCCATGTTTTTTCTTTAAATTTCCCTTTTACTTCCTACCCAACTTCTCAATCTCATTACATCTACAACACTCATTACATCAGTAGCCTGCTGCATGGTCTCTGCATCCCTACTCCAATCCACATTCCAGTCAGATCTTCCTAATGACTCAGAGTACGTCCCCTACATACGAACCTTCCTGTTGCGAACTTTCAAAGATGCGGATGTGCATCTGGTTCCAGCACCTGTACCATCAGCGTCAGGCGTGAGCGGCACTGCAGCTCGCCCTCTGTCCCCTATGGCTGACCATCCCTCAGCTCTACCGACTCCCACCTCCTCTCCCTCCTCCAGGCAGTAACTCTTCTCGCCTGTTCACTGGATGCCAGCCCCTGTGTGCCAGCTGTTGTACTGGACTACTGTACTTTCCAAGGCACTGTCCTGTAAGATGAAAAATGTGTTCTTTAGCTTGTGTTTGTTTTTTATGTATTATTTGTGTGAAAAGTATTATAAACCTATTACAGGATAGTACTATGTAGCCGATTGTGTTAGTTGGGTACCTAGGCTAACTCTGTTGGACTTAGGAACAAATTGGACTTGTGAACGCGCTCTCTGAACGGAGCTCGTTTGTATGTAGTGGACTTACTGTATTCACAAAGGCCCCTTCTGTGCTCAAAGCCTCACTGGCACCCTACCGACTACAGCATAAACCCCATCGTCAACCTGTTACGTAGGAGGGGACCATTTTAGTCTTATGTTGCACCTGACAATAGGATTTTTCTCAAACATACCTCTCCCCTTTTTCTGCTACTTTGTGTGTCACATGGCTCCCTCTGCCTAGATGCCCTTCTTCTCCCCCTCTCTTCCTCTACTCTTCCCCTCTCTCTCTCTCTCCCCCTTTTTCTTTCTCTCTGACTTCCATGATCATTGTCACCTCTCAAGGCCTAATTCACCAATTATGTTATTCCCTAATTCCAATTGCCTGCCAGGCTCATAGCCAATCACTTAATGGCTTTGACAGGATGTCTACAGGAATCTTAAATGCAACATGTTCAAAGCTAAAATAATCATCTTTGGGAATCCCCTGGTGGTCCAGTGGTTAGGACTCCACGCTTTCACTGCCCAGGACCCGGGTTCAATCCCTGGTCGGGGAACTAAGATCCATAAGCCCCCGGCGTGGCCACAAAATAAAAAATAAAATGAAAATAAAGACCTCATGACAGTTGAATGGAAACGCTGGCTTTCAGCAGTGCTCCTTTCAAAAGTAAAATAACATAAAATAAATCATCGTCGACAAATTTCTGTCTCTTCCTGGGTTCCCTGTGTTAGTGAGCAAAACCTCTGTGTCCATCCAAAGGCTCAAGAAAGAAACCTGGAAGCCATTCTTTTTTCTTCTTATCAGCACTGTCTTCCCCATCCCCACATCGAGTCAACCCATAGGCCCTCCACCATTTTCACAATTTTCATCACTATGGTCTCTACCTTTGTTGCTGCAATCAGCATTTCTCACTTACATGCAATATCATACCTGCCTCTATTCTTGCCTTCCTCAAACATTCTTCCCACTATGTTCAGAAAAACCTTTCAAAAGGATGCAAATAATCATATCAATTTCCTGGCTGAAAAAATCTGAACGGCTCCCACTGCCACTATGAAAACATCCAAACTCCTAGGTAGGATTGATAAGGTCCTCTGTGACCTAGTCTCTCCTTGCACTTTTTACCACAGCTACACTTTCTGACACTTTGCAAAGGCTATTCCTCCTCTTTGGTCTAGGACCCTCCTCTGGCTAAGTCCTGTTTGTCTTTCAGTCGTAGCTTAGATGTCTCCTCTTCCTTACCTGAAAGCTTTCCTGTGCCCTGGATGCCAGTTGATTATTGCATATTTACTATCTTAAGAAAACAATAACAATCACAGTACCTATTACATTGTATGTATTGCCTTAAAATACTTCATGATATTAAAATGATTGGCTTAATATCATTGAATGAAAGAATGAACACATATCACATTTAACCTGACTACAGCCCGACATACTTTCACATGTTAGAGAAAATTATTACAAAAAAGATATCAAAATGTGTGCACATCTTTTCCAATTGTCTTACGACATCATTCCCAATGCTTGCTGTGGCCTCCCCGTGGGCAGTTCTAATGCAACAGGTCCAAAGACAAATCTATTACATGTCATCCTCACTGCAAAGCCATCCCTGCCTCTTGCCCTTCTTAGTTCAGTTCCTATAGCTCTTCACCTAGTTGACTAAGGTAGAACTTTCAATTGTCTTTCCTTCAGCTCCAACATAAAACCACCCATCACCATGTCCTGTCGCTTCTACTCTTCAAGAAGGTCATGAATCTCTCCCCTCCCTTTCCATTCACGAACCACTGTCCAGCTCGACAGCCTCATCATCTTGTGCCTGGATTTTTGTAAGAGCATCCTAAATATTCTCTCCCTCCTCTTTCCGTCACCTTATCAGGACCTCTTTTCCAAAGCTACCAAACTTATGTTTTAAAAACACAGACCTGCTGATGTCTTAAATTTAACCTCCTTAGCAGGACACCTTAGTACTTTTACATCAAGCCCTGGCCTTTCTTTTTAATCTTCATCTGCTGCCCTTCCTCAACATACCAAACAATTTTTATAAAATAAGCTACCTACTACTCCTCACACACTTTACCTCTCTGCAAAAAAAGAGTGGCCTAACAGCATTCTTCTACACATTAACTAGCAAATTCAAATAAATCAAATGTTTCCTCTACCTGCTACCTTTTGTCGCCCTCTAGACCAAAAAACCCAGCTGTATCACACACCTCCGTGAGAGCAGTGCATTGAGCATGATGAAAAGTGAAGACCACGCGCTTAGGAGTCAGACAGACCTGAGTTCAAACTCTGCCTCTTCCTCTCACTAGATGTGTGATTTGGGGGAGATCGCTTGACATTTTTGAGTCTCATGTATGTATGTAAAATAGGAGTAATATAATACCTATGTCATTGGATTGCTGTGAAAATTAAATGAGATAATTTATGAAACATACTGATTATAGTACTTAAATATAGTAGACACTCAAAAGCCGGGTTCACATTTCATTCAGCATTCAATCCCTGACAGTATTAACTATGTGTAGGCACTGAATAAAATTGGTTTACCTGAACTAAATTTGTGGCAGATTTTGAATTACCAGCTAATTACCAACTGTAGCTGTTAGATAATCATTTGATTCCACAGTAATAAGATTTAGAAATTTGCCAAACACCAAAACCAATCATTTGAAGTTGATCTGAATCGGTAAGGCAAAATAGTTTTACTCCTTGATACTAACAGAAATATTAATTCAATCAATCACTGTAGACAATAAATTATTTAAAAAATTGATATTGGATCGAAAGAATTTAAAATATAGGTGTGATATAAGTAAAAACAAGTATTTAAGCATTTCTATTTTTATCATACTCATTTATATCACATATAGAAGAAATTGCTTATGTGATTTATATATGTGCATGGAAATAAATTTCATCATCAAATGTAGTACAATTAAGCATTGATTTAAAAGTTAAAATTAAACATTTTTGAAGGACACAAATAAAAATTAGAGTCAGTTTTTAATGTCCAACAGCAAATAATGCTTAATAGCCCTATGACATTATGGAATTGGAGAAGAATTTAGAAACAGAGGCAGCATCGTTATTTCTGACATGCATTGGTTGTATGTTAACTGGCAAAAATTCTCTGAGTCTGGAATATGCAAAGATTATCCTCCTGTTTGTGGAATATCAACAGTCATAAAATCCCCAAATACATTTCACCAGAAAAAAAAATGGAGTCGGTTAGAGTCTTTGGAAAGAAGTTGTCTCAGGCTCTGTTGGGTCAAAAGATAGAATATATTTCCTAGCACTGGGAAATATTTGACTTTGCTCCCTGTGTGCCAGACATATTGGTGCCCAGACCAAACAGTAGTCTTCCATTATGCTTACTGGAACAGGGAAGCACTTATATCAGTCCAGTGCCCTTAATAAGAATTAGTTCCCATCAGAGACAGGAAAAGTTACAATACAAATTATTCCCCTTATTATTTTCTTTGATATTATTTACTTCCTCTTGGAGAAATTAAAATATTCTGCTCAGAAAATTTAGCAAAGTAAAATATTTTTTAAATGCATCATATATTTTAAAAAATATCTTTATTATTTTAATGCATGCATTTATGATAAAATATACGAGCCGCACAAGTCACACAAAGCCTTCCAAAGACCGCTCTGTGGGTCCCTGCTGGGCTTCATGGCATCACTCCTGTAACTCTGTCTCCAAGGGGCGGAGGAAATTAAAAGCTGATCCAAAGAAAACTAACTACTCGCAGGGCCAACATCCCGTAAATGGTCTGTCGTGATTGCTCTGGTTGTGCTCTATATGGGATGGAGACTAGACCCCACTGATCAGATCCTGTTTTGGGGAAGCTGGATCTGGAGATAAAATGGGAGAACATCAGTCATGATGGAGACAATGGTGGAGAGCGGAAGCAGAGAACATGTGGCCTAACCAGGTAACTATAACTAGGTAGCTAGGGGCATCTCTTAACGCTGCCTGCACTCCCCTAAAACCTGGCTCAACCGTTGCTCATGTGTCATGATTGGCATTTGTTTCTTCCAGGCCTATGGAAATGTGTTCCTGTTTTTCTCTTTCTTTGCCAAGTGTCTTGATCATAATTCCTTATCACCTAGGTAACCTGGGTATCTCTAAGTCCTTATATTCCAAAGGCACCGAATGCAGTATCCATCCCCATTCTGAATACAAGCTGGTTTTCTCCATAACTTTGGTTAGTGAATATTTACTCACAAAAACTGAGCTTATAAGAAATGTCTTTTTAAAAACGTGTTGAAGGGTTTCCCTGGTGGCGCAGTGGTTGAGAGTCTGCCTGCCAATGCAGGGGACACGGGATCATGCCCCGGTCCGGGAGGATCCCACATGCCGCGGAGCGGCTGGGCCCGTGAGCCATGGCTGCTGAGCCTGCGCGTCCAGAGCCTGTGCTCCGCAGCGGGAGAGGCCACGGCAGTGAGAGGCCCGCGTACCGCAAAAAAAAAAAAAAAAAAAAAAAAGTGTTGTATTTATAGCAAATACATTAGCATGTTTCTTTTTTATTGCCAAAATGTTTTGAATAATCATCTGTCAATCACATTTTCCTTTTGTGGAAACAGAAAGGTCAGCAAGTTGGCAAAAAAAAAAAGTGACAGCTCTGGATAGGGTTTTGTAGGTGGGGATAAAGTCACTGCTCATGTACGCAGCTGCGCGTAATGAATGCAGCATGTTTGAGGCCTGTTCTTGGATCGGTTCCCCTACATTTTAAACCCAACTTTTCTTGGCAAGATTTCTGGGGCCATACTGTGTATGTGTCTGAATTCCTTCAGCCAAAACCTGTTAATATGAAAATTCAGCAGTACTGCAGTCTGTGTAGATGTCATGACTCAAAATCCAGTCTGTTTTATGTACCCTATGGCCCCGGACTGACCTTTGTATTACTATAGGCTTATTTTTAGCACAAAGTGATATTTATCTATGTCATTTTCTATATCCATAGATAAAGATGTGCACATATATTATCCTGCAGACTTATAGTTTACAAGGAATATATGTGGAAGGAAAGCATTTTTAAGTGAATTAACAGAAAATACATAAAACCCAAACCACAGCCTGGCTTTTACCTTAATGAGTAACAATTCTGTTGCTGAAAAGGGAGTCAAGAAGTTCCACCCAGGGGAATCCGGCTTCCTCTCTCTCCCAAAGGAGAAGCTCCTCTCGACATATGACTACCCCTCCCCAAAGCAAACAGAAACTCCCTTTTGCTTGTGTAAGGGTTTTCTTCTATATTCTGGAATTAAAGCTGTATTTAAAAAATAAATTTTCAGAAAGACTGCGAATGTGACCTTCATCATGAATATATTTGAAGGTCCAAATGTCAAAACAAAACAAAAATAATAACACGGACTCTGTTTAATGTGTATAAGTGAAAAGTTGACTATTCCCCAAGCGGAAAAAACCCACAATAATGTTTTGAAAAATTTACGAATCTGAAAAGTCTTATTGACTGGGTCTCCAGAAGTCATTCAGCACATAAAGAATTTGAATATCACACTGAATATCACATTAACACAAAAAGATTTTGAAAATAAGCTAGAAATCATGAACAGATGCCTCAGCACGAAAGAAACTTAGAAATACAAATATGCAAAACTGAATGGCAAATATTTTGGAAACATGTTTGGAAATTCGATATTTTTCAACAGATAATGAATATGGAGGTATTTTATTTTCTATCCAAAAGATTGGGAATTATTCTATAAATTCAATAATTAATCTTATTATTTTAAATTATACTTGTCAAAAGTATTAAGTCTAGGTTCAGAATCACATAAAGTTTAAAAAGACTTGTCAGATCAAGTAATCGGATAATAACAGGTTTTTATACCATATTAAGGAAAATGATCTGGGCCCTAAATATATTAAGACATTGAAATAAGGGCTAAATATTCTGAAACGCAATTAGTTTACCACAAAGTACAGTAATGACTAAATTAATCCCTATTTGGTTTTAACTTCTGGTAAAAGTACGGCTCTAATTGTCCAGAGTCATGTGACAACACAATCAAAATGATTAGAAAAGCATCCACTCGTGTTTTTCTTCATACTTCTGCAAAGGGATTTGCCTAAGTGTCAACGATGGAACGGCAGTCCTTCGTCATTACCTTTGGTAGCTGTATTAACTATCTTCAGGTCGTTTCTTTGAGTTTATAATTTTGCTAGGGTAGTGTATCTGCTTTTCATTGGTTTTTCAAAGTCAAAGATTCAATACTAGATAAAATACTACATTCTCAGTGGTTCTCCAGTATTGGAGTGTGGAAGGAGCTAAGCTACCCATGCAACCAATTACTTTCTCGAGTAAATCCATTAATTGTCAGAATACTGTAGAGTACTGCAAAATATCCATGAGAACTGAACTTGTGATCTGTGTGTAAATATTGGCACTGCTTAGAGTCAAAAGAGACATTTACTCCCAAACCAAATTACATTTGTAACATTTTGGAAAGAAATGTATAGTAAACCATTGTAAAATCCTAATATGTTCGATTTCCACTTTGAGTGTTTTTGATTCAACTTTTTGTGGCCAGTTCAGTTGAGTTCATTCAGCAGAAGAAAGCAATAGATTTTGCTAGAAAGAATGGAAGCACAAGGTTTCAGAAATTAACCAGGGATCAATCTGTTCTTGACTAACCATCCTTGTGGGCACTTTGAAACATCTGTGTTTCATCAGAAACTACAGAAAGTGCAGTGCATACCACAATGGAAAAATTTCCTCCAAACTCTCTCCCTTTTTAATGGAATGTTTTACCGAGATTTGTTTTATATGTTTGACAGAAAATAAATTACTAAGATATAGGAGATTATCTGAAGATTTGTGATCCTTACAGAGTAGGTTAGTATGAGTTAGACAAGATCAGCATTTAGGATATGTAAGAAATACAAATGTTTCCAGTAGTTGTCTTAGGCAAGCGGAATAACTGGGGTTGTTTGACTTTTTTTTAAGAAATAAAAAGAATAAAAACAATAAACATCTTCCTTGATCACTCCAGAGACTGTAACTCAGTTCAACATAATCCCCTAAATTATGGAAAATGTTATTTTCTGAAGCCATTATTTAAAAGCACAACAGCTAGTGTGAAGTGACAAATAAAGAGTTGATGAGTTGAATGTGTGGTGTGGTTATTTCCCTGGATGATTTTCTTCATTAATAAAAGTAAAATTATGTAAGAAGTGGATATGCTCAAAAAATCTAAAAATAAGGATCAATGTGCAAGCACTAAATATTGATATGACATCTCAGAAATCTGTCTTATCTATGTTATGCCATATCAAAAAGTAGTCAGTTTTTACATAACATATTTTTTAATACATCAGAGCTTGATATACTGTTCTGTTGATTGTTTCAACTTAAGAAAATGATGGATAAAATGTTAATAATACAGATTAAAGTGAAAACTATATTGTGCCAATGGCCGTTACTCTGTGACTAGCATAAAAAATTTGAGTAAATATACTTCCAGTATTTTGATTTATTAAAAAAATTTTTTTAATTTTATATTGGAGTATAGTTGATTAACAATGTTGTGTTAGTTTCAGGTGTGCCGCAAAGTGATTCAGTTATACATATACATGTATCTATGCTTTCATTTAGGGCATAGCTGCTGAGGTTAAATACAATTTTAGGAGATAATGTCAGCAAAAATTTAATTAGCTCACAAAAACGGCACTTTTCTCTATGTTGTTACGCTTCCCCCTTTAAAATTCCTCTTAACCTCGATTGCTTTTAAAAGGGCAAGTCTGTGGATGGAGGGAGGAGGACGTTGGTACCCTATCTTGCCCCTAGCAAACACACTCACTTCTCTATGAAATTAACTTAAAAACAGGTCGATTTAGCTTATAAAAGGCAGATTATATGAATTTTGTAATTCGTTATTTCTTTTAAGGGTGATGATGTGGCAAAATCCTCAGATTGAACCCGTGTTTTGAACATTCTTACATTCAAAATTTTTTTTTTTTTTTTTTTTTTGGTACGCGGGCCTCTCACTGCTGTGGCCTCTCCCGTTGCGGAGCACAGGCTCCGGACGCGCAGGCTCAGCGGCCATGGCTCACGGGCGCAGCCGCTCCGCAGCATGTGGGATCTTCCCGGACCGGGGCACGAACCCGCGTCCCCTGCATCAGCAGGCGGACTCCCAACCACTGCGCCACCAGGGAAGCCCCATTCAAAATTTTTGGTCATGTACATTTAAAAAAATGCACACCTAAATCAGAGACAAGAGCAATTAAAAAGTCAAAATGAAAAAAAAATGTGTAAAAAAAATAAAAACCAACAGGGAAGGGACTTCCCTGGTGGCGCAGTGGTTAAGAATCTGCCTTCCACTGCAGGGGATCTGGGTTCGAGTCCTGGTCCAGGAAGATCCCACATGCCGCGGAGCAACGAAGCCCATGCGCCACAACTACTGAGCCTGTGCTCTAGAGCCCACGAGCCACAACTACTGAGCCTGCGCTCTAGAGCCCGTGAGCCACAACTACTGAGCCCGGGAGCCACAACTACTGAAGCCTGTGCGCTCTAGAGCCCGTGCTCCGCAACGAGAAGCCACCACAATGAGAAGCCCACGCACAGCAATGAAGAGTAGCCCTCCCTTGCCGCAACTAGAGAAAGCCCACACGCAGCAACAAAGAACCAACGCAGCCAAACATAAATAAATAAATACATTTATAAAAAAATCAACAGGGAAAACAATTTCCTACAATGTTTGCTTTCTAAGGGGTAAATACTAGAAAATGGGACTTTAACTGAAAGCCTTAAATCTGAGAAGATGAAAATGCAAATTGCCATTGAAGATTTACTGCGATACTTTTACACACAAATTTATAAGAAACATTCCGTTTATATTTTTGCTTTTTCACTTTTTTCAAAAAGAGCTTCTAGTTAAATTGCCACTATTAATGTTTTTAAAAATTTTAGTTAATTTTTCTATTTAACTGTAGAATACTACCAATTGCAACCATAAAAAGTAGGAAAAGTTGGACCAGTCGATGATGTGAAATACAACTGAATGACTATTCTCGGCTTATTTACTGACAGGGTTTCTTCTTCATGTATTTTATTTTAACACTCACATACTTTTACAAGTGAAAAATGCTTTTTCAAAAATATGTTTGTGAAAAAAAATGTTTGTGGGTCACTGATAATCCTGCCTTAACTTTTCCTTGAGTAATAGAACATAGTAAGATAAAGTAACAGAACGGTTAAGTACATTTTTCTTCATTAATTATTTCATCAATATAATCTGGGAAAAGAATGACTAAAGCTAATGTAAGGTATAGGTTTAATAGTCACTGGATTTAAGTGAAAGTCAAGAAACATCTAAATATATTTCCTCATGCCTTATAAGTAGCTCATTAGAATATATTAAAACTATTTTAAATCTTAAAATATGGCTTATTAGCAACTGTCGAAAAGATTCACTCAAAGTTAAATATCTTACGGTTGATAATAAACAGGTGTTACGGTTGATAATAAACAGGTGTTTCTTGTTTTAAAAATAAATTGGTCTTCTTGGAATTTGCGGTATTAACATATGAAGCTTTACATACATTTTAGAAAACAAGAGTATTTTGTAGTGGTATTGTTCCCCTGTGCACTGCTGATTTCTAACTTTCAGTTTATTTCACTGAACTTCGTTGACTCCATTTTTAGAGCCTATGGAGTGAGCACAAGTTTTTAGAACACTACATCCTTCAGGTAGGACATCGCCAAACAGTCTGAAAGAATAATGCACCCATGTTGATCACAGCTGTGAAAACTTTTATATTATGGATTTCATATTTGGGACTAAACTTTAACTTCTCCAAATATAAGATGATCTGGAAGAAAGGGTTTTAAAGATGTGAGGGAATAACTAATGTTTTCTTTACTACCCTTTCCCCACCTCTTCTTCCCAAAGTCTTGTAGCAAAAATGTTTCATACAACCTAAGCAGAAGTCTGAAAATAAAATGACAATAAAGAAAACATTTTAAATTCATACACACACACACACACACACACACACACACACACGAACAAAGGGAACAGGAAATGCAATGAGAGCAGATAAGAGATGTTGAGAAATTTTGGAAGATGGAAAACAAATGAAATGGTGACAATGGATGAAGCAGAGGGAAGCAGGTTAAAGCCCCAGGGCCAGCAGAAAGCAAAACCCACCAGGGGCAACCTGATTCCTTCCCTAAAACCTCAGAATGACACAGGAAACCGAGATGTCTGGTGTGTGGAAAATTAATTTTTAAAGTAATCTCATTCACTACACCTTCAAAACTATCTACCACTTGCTTTGTAAATGTAACGAAGGAGAGTTCAGAAATGGAGTCAAATTGTTGAGACAGTGTCATTTCGAAGTTGGGGACAAGGACTATGGAGCGAAACTGACTGCGATTTACTAGCTCTGTGACCCCCCACCTCATACTTTCTGTGCCTCAGTTGCATCATCTGTAAAATGGGGGCTCCAATAACACCCACTTCATAGAGTTGCTATAGTATTAAGTCAGTTAATATATATATGGCTTGCTTAATATACACGTGGCAATTGTGAGTGACTATTTTTTTAATAAAGAATTGTACTACGAGTGGCAAAATTAAAAAACTGTTTTTTGTTCATATACATTTAGCACATTCTTTCCTAAGAAGGTTGATCCCAATACACAGTGAAACTGAATGGCAAGTCGATTCCAAGATTCTAATTTCAAATTCTTCCTCCAGAAGGGATGATTTCCAGGTCTCCACCAAATCCGGAGAGCATTCTTAAATTGGTTTCTTGGGACCTTTCCTGCTCAGTGATGCCCTAATTTACACTTCATAATTTGCAGCCTGCACGTGAGGCATTGTTGAACAGTCTGAACTGAAAAGAAATTCTTATCATAATTAATTTTTAAGGCAGCAGGGACTTGGTTATAAGGTTACCCGAAGCCAACAACAGAAGCAGAGATGTCAATGTGACAACAGGTCAAAATAACGCAGTGACGCCTTCCATGCCACCACCGGATTAATCTGTTTGGTTTCAAAACATGCAACTTCATTTCATGATGCCATTTTCAAAGGACTGCAGCCCATGGCTTGCTTGGCTTTAGCAGCCTCTAATGCTATAGCTTACACTCTTTTAAAAGGAATTTTAAAAAAAGTGTAGCTACCCATTGATAAATAGTCATCTTTATTGCATTAAAAAATTTTTGCATGGCTTCAGAAGTGTTTTATGACAGAGGGACGCATTTGCATTACAAATAGTTTTTACACAGACAAAAAAGAAGACTGAGCTTGGAGATGAGAGATCTTTTACCAAGGAGCATTTAAGAAGTTATCTTAAGACGGTTTCTTCCTAACCGCAGTGGGATTCATTTCCCAGGGCAATTGCCTAACAGAATTGCAAAGCTGGCATTTAAATTTGACCTTCAACCGATGGTAATCCAGAATGATGAGCTTCAGCAGGAACCTGGGAATTCTGACGGGCCATAACGGCCCCTAAGGTCATGGCTGGGAGGACGTTGGCTGGCTGATTTAGACCCACATACAATATCCCCTGCTGATTAGAAACAGCTTTGAGTGTTTCTTCTTTTCATAGCTCATTTCATTTTATTTTCTTTTGTTTTAAAAGAATCCTAATAAGCAGAAAAATAGCACAGATCCATATGAATGCGAGAGCAGAAATCCGAGTTTCCTTTGATTCTCACATTTGCTTTCTTGCTTGTCCTTATTGCCCTGAATCTCAAGATAGTTATGGCCAGAGGCTAAGCATTTACTAACATAAGTTCTCTCTTCTGGTTTCTTCTGGAAATGCTCAAGAGAGTATCCAGCAACAAATGGGAATTAAGACGATACACCTCTTATTTATTTTATCTTTCAAAGTCATATATAAAGCATGTAATAAGGGGAGAAACTCTGATCTAGAAGGGTGAGTATATTGTGCCAGGGCTTGGCCACTGGCTTAGGTAAGTGACACTTCCCTGTCACTTACTTTGGGGATGATATCTTTTCTATCGCCTTTTTCTCAGTGTGATTGGCAGTGAGAGGACCATGAGATAACGAAGGATGATGATGATGGACGTGAAGATGATGATGAGTAAGGATGATGGAGATACATACAAGGGCTCACAGGAATTTGGATTTCAACTTGGCTAACCTGGAAAGTTTATTACTTTATTTTATTGGAGTATAGTTGATTTATAATGTTATGTTCGTTTCTGTGACACAAATGAACTTATCTATGAAACAGAAACAGACTAACAGGGAAAGTTTTATTCCAAAATGTCACTTCTCGGGTGACATCGCATGCATTTCAGAGTTACCTTAGCCAAGCTGCTCTGCAAGCTGTCCAGTGATGAAGCATCTCCAGTCCCTGGAAGAACTAGATTTTCTTCTATGGCACTCAACATTTTCCCTGCACTTATATCAATTCCTAGTCATCCGGATAATATATAGGCTTCCAAAATGGAGAAGTGGGCAGGACATGTGAAAACTCACGTCTCCACCTCGAGATTTATCTTCTAAGTGGTCAAATAAAAACCAGAATTCCAAACTGTTGATTTATTATTGGTTTGCTATTATGGCTCCAACCCAGAATATCTTTATACAGCCATTACTTTGGACATACCTATAGGTTGGTATATATCCATTTATCAATCCTAATATGAATGTTCATGATACATAATCTTATCCACAAGGTTTTCCCTCCAAAGCAGCCATGAAGTTTTCCTTTAATTCCTATGAGCAATTGTACCTATGCTCCACTTTTTAATTTTATAAAGGCTCTAGAAATTTCCAGACAAAACTCATCATTTCATAGAAGAATCCCAGAGGCCGTACCTCTCAAATTATCGGCCATATGTGGCAAAAATAAATCTTCACCAGGGTGGTACAGTACACGTGTGTGTGTGCGTGTGTGTGTGTGTGTGTGTGTGTGTGTGTGTGTGTTTGAGAGAGAGACAGAAAGAGAGAGATGCATGAACGGATTATTCTCTATGGGTGACTGGGGTCGATTACATAGTAATCCAAGTGACAGTGCCTGAACCAAGTCAGCTGCGGTCCAGTATTAATTCATTTCATAGCTACAAAGAGATTAATTTAAAGCAAGATTTCATCCGTCTTAGAACTGCAGAATACCTGCCTCTCAAAACACAAAATTTATGTTTGTGAGAGTTAGAAATTCATTCAAAGTATAAGGTTGCATGGCAAATTGGACAACATTATAACAATCCGACAGATTTGCTCAAATCTCACTTCTACCACTTACTGGGTACAAACGGACACATTTCTTAACCTTTCTTAACCTCGGTTTTCTCATCTGAAAAATGGGGATAATAACAGGATTTGCTTCATAGGGTTTATATAAAAAGTTAAATAAGATCATGAGTAACATACGTTTAGCATACAGCCAGCACAATTTGCTCAGGAATTATTTATTTGCTATGGTGGTTAATAATAAGAATCTTCAAATAAATAAACAAGTAAATAATAAACAAGCAAACAAATAAATAAATAATTTCATACATAGAAGATCCTGGTAACTCAGAACTGTCAGCATTGACTTGAAGACCAATTTTCCAAAACTATTTTTAAAAATCATCTTCTGTATATAATCTCCTTGTGACTTTCATGCATAATCCTAAAGACAGAATGTGAGGCAGATGTGAGGGACAGGCCATATCACTCTTGGGACTTGTCTTAGATTTCCTCCTTTCAATTCTTACATCCTCGGTTCCTGTCCCCACCCTGGGTCCCCAACACTGGAAGCAGGTTATAGAACCCTATCACAACCCCCAGCAACCATTCAGGTAGCTAACTTCTGTGTCTGTGAAAATTTCACAGACAGAAATTTCGGAATTAGTAAAGAACAAATAAGTAGAGAACATTATGAATTCTATAGTTACACAGATGATGCTCATTGGAGAACCTTTATATGTGTTTTCTGTCTCCTTGACTTGTTATTTGAAAATAAAAGTGAAGCTGTACCTAAAAGAACCGCCTAGCTCTCTCCAGCAGCTTCACTGTCTACAGCAATCCCACCAGGCTATACCTTTGGATTGCAATATTCTCTTACTTTTTTGGCCTCATTTTTTGTTGTGTTGTTCACCAATATTTTCAAAAACATTTGTTCCCAAGGCAAACCTTAGAACATGTTTCGTTTTCATGTTAGCACCTGCACAGATAATAATATCATGATTCTTTTTTATTATAATGTAAGGCCAAATGAGAGATTTTTTTTCAAAATTAGGAATATTAAAAAACCATATACACACAAATCTTTAGGCATAAATTCAAAGTTTGAAATGTAAATCTTCACTTTGGAGAGATGTGCAGATACCAAACATTTAAAACATGAAAAATGTCCTCAATCATCTACATTTCCAAAGAGCTATGTTAAAAGCATAAAGAAAACATCAAAATGATTGGCTCTTCCTGGCTTGTTTCTTTTTGTCTTTGGTTCTGTCCTAAGAGCATGGATTTGTGACTCTTCACTAAACTTACATGAAAATATAACTATCATTTAGAAAAATATAATCTCTCTTCTCTCCTGATACCTGTTTTTGTCTTTGCTTCTTGATCCTTGAGGATGCCAATGTAACAATTTTTTTTTTTTTTGCTCAAAGGGATTTTTAGGCTTTTATTGGATAATAAGCCATTTCTGGCATTGATTATTTTTAGCTATAAAAGACTACATTTCATGAATACTTTTTCTCTCATTGTCCTACACATGGATGTTAGCGACCTATAAAACATGAATGCAAGCAAAATGTAAAAAAAAATTATGCAAGATAGGGATATACCATTCAGAATAGTAAAAGGGTTGGATACTTTTTGCATTGGTGATAATAATTTTTATATTTGATTATTGAGAAACTGATAAACATTAAAATCTTATATCAATGAGAAAAAAAATTGAAGATTTATTCCCTAATTATGGTTTTCCATTCTGCATACTAGATTGGAAATGGAAATTCACTACCTTAGAATTAAGCATTTTGTCATTCATATTTATTCACAACATGGTACGTGACAAAATTATGATGAAAACACAGTATAGACGCAGACAGTAACGTAGATAATTTATTACTGTAAGATTTTTAAAGACCCTGTATTGCAGGCTTAGGTGTTTCTTGGTCGGTAAGATAATTTCCATGTTATTAATAGGGAGGACCACTTATTAGAGTATGGTTTGCATAACTATATAGACAGATTTATTATCTTACAACAAAGTCTATCTAGAAATAATATTGTGACAGTTACTTTGGGAAACCAGTTGGGATCCTAGAAAAAGTACTGACTTGGGTCACATGCATACGACCTGATTTAACTCATGAGTTATTAACCTCAACTGAACTCAGGAATAAAATCTCATAAATACATTGAAAAAATGTAGTGTATCAGAAGAAATGTTAAACTGAAATAAAAACAATCATGAGACAGCCAGATCATGAAAAATTGCTTGATTCAAAGAACTTTTAAAGGTTAGAGCTCTATTAAAGGTTTAAAAAACCAAAAGCAATATGAGAGGGAAAATACAAGGAAGGCAAAAGATTAATATGCTCTCTGCCTACTTTTTGTTTTATGATGCTCATTTTTTTCTAAGAGGTTACCATTTTTGCAGCTGGTCAGAAATATCACATTCCTTGATGTCTCAAAAGGTTTTATATGACTAAGCTTAACCATACTTCAACTTAAATAACATATTAAGCAGCTGTTGAAAATAAAAACACATTATGGATATTTGAACAGACACCAATGAGAGGAAAACAACTTCCTCTGGGGTGTGAATTAAGACTACCCATTCCCTGTAACATTGAAATTTTCACAATATTATAGCAACTAACAGTAGGGATTCTAAAATATAGGCTCCAGGTGCTTTTCCTTGAGACAATTTCTTGGTACTTTTACAAGTATGGTTAAAAGTTTTATTTTTAATTAATTAAACATATGGTATGTTGGGGAGGTGAGGGACTGGATTTATTATAAGGTGTCTCAGGATGACACGCATGCCAAACAACTCCTTTTAAATGACTACAAGTAGCTTAGTATAACTGCACTATATGATGTGAAGAAAAAAAACGCGTATCAGATCACGACTGAAAAACCTGTATTTAAATTAGGTCAATTTTCACTTTGAGATCATTGTTTAAAATTTTAATAAGCAATCATTTATTTTATGTTGATGTATTTTAAGTTTTTCTGTTTTTAGACAGATTGGCAACTTAGTATAATTAAAATACTTGTATACGATTGTTTATTCACTGTCATATATGAAAAAAAGTAAATGCTAATTCTCTGCTAATGAAACTTACTTTACATTAGTTTAAAATTTTTATTTGCAATTTTTTTTGCTTTCGTCTTTGCCTGTTTCTCTTTTCACACTAAGTGAATAAATGAATATATGAAGTTGATTTCTAGTAAAAAGAAATGTTCGAACTTGGCTCCCAGTCAAAGGGTTCATGTATAACATAATAGATGTATATTAGTTCTTTCCAATTTCAAAGCAAAATAATTTCTGACTACTAATTTTGGTCATAACATTATATATTTCTTAAAGACACGAAAGTTAAACTGACTTCCTTCCTGTTGCCAAAAAATCTATAGCACATTTCCGACATTTGAAATCTACATTCTCTTCTGGAATCAAGGACGACAGTGCCAGAATGATGAGACCATTCAAATATGGCATGAGGCTTGAACATCACTGTGGTCAGAAAACACAGTTAAAGAAGTTAGGAAGAGCTGACCTTTCTTCTCCCTCCTGTTAAAGATCCAGCTGAAATCCATAGGCTTATGGAAAAAATGGACTTAATAGGCATTAAAATATTTTGAAATGGTATACGTTGATGAATAGTGTGTTACCAATCAGTGTTCAAGGCAAGAAGTTTACCCACCTTTACACAATGGCCAAGGTTTAAATCTAGTGAAGTGGCACAAATGAAATCACTGAAAAGCTGAAAACTGTTTTAATCTTTCAGTTACAGTAATAGCAGATTTAAAAAAAATTAAATGTAAAGCTGATATCTATTTTGTACCTTTGTCTCCTCTACATGATTTTGGTCTCTACATTTATCTGTGTGTGTGTGTGTGTGTGTGTGTGTGTGTGTGTGTGTGCATGTGTGTGTGCGTGCGTTCTGAACAATTATTTCATATTTCGTAAACAGCCCCATAATAGATCTCTGGGAAATTTTATAAGGATTTACTTCTTCAGGTTAGTTCAGTATTATACATGTTTTGAATGAACTACATTTCTAGGCAAGTGCAGAATCAGAATTCCTATTTTAAAGAATTACTTCAAAACCAAATGATTCTGGTAGCTTTTGGAAATGTAGTTGCATGTTTTTTAAATATAAAGTTCATTTTTCTTTTCTCATGCAGACACATCATGAAATAACCAGATTATTAAAAACTGATTTTTCTATAAACCATAGTATTTTCCCAAATTGGTTATAAAAATGGTTGATTTCACTTAACTCTCCTTTTAAAAGAAATTAACCTCAGTATATACTTCCAAATAGTTTTCAACTACTTTATAAAATTAAGCAACAGCCACAACTAGTGGTAATTTTGACAGAATTACAGGGAGCAGAGAGCACAGACTGTTAGGGAAATAAATCCTGGTTTGGTCTGATCTGATATCAAGAAAGTCTAATCACCGCAAGTAGGCACAAACTTTGACTCTAGTTTCTTAGCAACTGTAACAAAAATGAAACCGTTAAGTTCCACAGTTTCCACTTTCTGAAGGAAGAAATCAAATTTATTTGCAAGAATAAATTTTTCCAGGAACTAAACACAGGAAGGAATATATTGTATGAGCTCTGTGTGTATAAGATAATGAACAAAATATTCAACTATGACCTGCTAGCTTCTATAATTGTTCCACTATGCAAATATATTCTAACCTTAGCATAATTTTGTGTTGACGGAGTAAGTTACATTCTCATTGACATTATTATCTCTTGATTTAAGAGATTTATTATAATTAGTGTTGATAGGACTGAGTCCTCAACTTGGTTGAAAGCTCCTCCAAGTGCAGAAACTATCCTGGATCTATACTTGCTAGTGTTGATTAAATGAGTGATTACTGATCTCCTTCCATTAGGAGCTTGAATTAAATACTTTGAATGGCAGTTTAGCTGGGAATAGAAATCACTTATTTTGATGCTTTCTGATTGAAATGAGAGAACCTCTGTTGAAAACAGTTTCCTACAGCAGTTAAACTGGGGTCTGTGGACTGCTGGGGGTTCCTGAGACCCCTTCAGGGATCCATGGGGTTGGGACTATTTTGTAATAATGTTAAGATGTTATTGGCCTCTCACTCCCTCTTGCGAGAGCACCGGGATCACAACTAACTGCTGAACAATCGTTGACAGGAAGACACTGGAACTCACCAAAAAAGATACCCCACATCCAAAGAAAAAGGAGAAGCTGCAGTGAGATGGTATGAGGGGTGCAATCACAATAAAATCAAATCCTATAACTGCTGGGTGGGTGACTCACAAACTGGAGAACACTTATACCACAGAAGTCCACCCACTGGAGTGAAGGTTCTGAGCCCCACGTCAGGTTTCCCAACCTGGGGGTCTGGCAAGAGGAGGAGGAATTCCCAGAGAATCAGACTTTGAAGGCTAGTGGGATTTGACTGCAGGACTTTGACAGGACTAGGGGAAACAAGAGACTCAACTCTTGGAGGGCACACACAAAGTAGTGTGCACATCAGGACCCAGGGGAAGGAGCAGTGACCCCAGAGGAGACTGAAGCAGACCTACCTGCTAGTGTTGGAGGGTCACCTGCAGAGGTGGGGGGTGGCTGTGGCTCACCGTGGGGACAAGGACACTGGCAGCAGAAGTTCTGGGAAGTACTCCTTGGCGTTAGCCCTCCCAGAGTCTGCCATTAGCCCCAGGAAAGAGCCAGGTAGGCTCCAGTGCTGGGTCACCTCAGGCCAAACAACCAGTAGGGAGGGAACCTAGCCCCACCCATCATTAGACAAGATGATTAAAGTTTTACTGAGCTCTGCCCACCAGAGCAACACACAGCTCTACCCAACACCAGTACCTCCATCAGGAAGCTTGCACAAGCCTCTCAGATAGCCTCATTCACCAGAGGGAAGACAGCAGAGGCAAGAAGAACTACAATCCTGCAGCCTGTGGAACGAAAACCACATTCACAGAAAGATAGACAAGATGAAAATGCAGAGGACTATGTACCAGATGAAGGAACAAGATAAAACCCCAGAAAAACAACTAAATGAAGTGGAGATAGGCAACCTTCCAGAAAAAGAATTCAGAATAATGATAGTGAAGATGATCCAGGACCTCGGAAAAAGAATGGAGGCAAAGATCGAGAAGATGCAAGAAATGTTTAACACAGACATACAAGAATTAAAGAACAAACACCTAGAAGAATTAAAGAACAAACAAACAGAGATGAACAATACAATAACTGAAATGAAAAATACACTACAAGGAATCAATGGCAGAATAAGTGAGACAGAAGAACGGACAAGTGACCTGATGAAAACAGAATGGTGGAATTCACTGCTGCGGAACAGATTAAAGAAAAAAGAACAAAAAGAAATGAAGACAGCCTAAGAGACCTCTGGGACAACATTAAATGCAACAACATTCACATTATAGGGGTCCCAGAAGGAGAAGAGAGAGAGAAAGGACCCGAGAAAATATTTGAAGAGATTATAGTCAAAAACTTCCCTAACATGGGAAAGGAAATAGCCACCCAAGTCCAGGAAGCGCAGAGAGTCCCAGGCAGGAGAAACCCAAGGAGAAACACATCGAGACACATGGTAATCAAATTGACAAATATTAAAGACAAAGAAAAATTATTGAAAGCAACAAGGGAAAAACGACAAATAACACACAAAGGAACTCCCATAAGGTTAACAGCTGATTTCTCAGCAGAAACTCTACAAGCCAGAAGTGAGTGGCACAATATATTAAAAAGTGATGAAACGGAAGAACCTACAACCAAGATTACTCTACCCAGCAAGGATCTCATTCAGATCTGACAAGGAAATTAAAACCTTTACAGACAAGGCAAACTAAGAGAATTCAGCACCACCAAACCAGCTCTACAACAAATGCTAAAGGAATTTCTCTATGTGGGAAACACGAGAGAAGAAAAGGACCTACAAAAACAAATCCAAAACAATTAAGAAAATGGTCACAGGAACATACATATCGATAATTACCTTAAACGTGAATGGATTAAGTGCTCCAACCAAAAGACACAGGCTCACTGAATGGATACAAAAACAAGACCCATATATATGTTGTCTACAAGAGACCCAATTCAGACCTAGGGACACATACAGACTGAAAGGGATGAGATGGAAAAAGATATTCCATGTAAATGGAAATCAAAAGAAAGCTGGGGTACCAATACTCATATCAGATAAAACAGACTTTAAAATAAAGAATGTTACAAGAGACAAGGAAGGACACTACATAATGATCAAGGGATCAATCCAAGAAAAAGATATAACAATTATAAATATATATGCACCCAACATAGGAACACCTCAATACATAAGGCAACTTCTAACAGCTATAAAAGAGGAAATCAACAGTAACACAATAACAGTGGGGGACTTTAACACCTCATTTACACCAATGGACAGATCATCCAGACAGAAAATTAATAAGGAAATACAAGCTTTAAATGACACAACAGACCAGATAGATTTAATTGATATTTATAGGACATTCCATCCAGAAACAGCAGATTACACTTTCTTCTTAAGTGCACATGGAACATTCTCCAGGATAGATCACGTCTTGGGTCACAAATCAAGCCTTGGTAAATTTAAGAAAACTGAAATCATATCAAGCATCCTTTCCGACCACAACGCTATGAGACTAGATATCATTAAAGGGAAAAAAACGTAAAAAACACAAACACATGGAGGCTAAACAATACAGTACTAAATAACCAAGAGATCACTGAAGAAATCAAAGAGGAAATCAAAAAATACCTACAGACAAATTACAATGAAAACATGATGATCCAAAACCTATGGGATGCAGCAAAAGCAATTCTAAGAGGGGAGTTTATAGCAATACAAGCCTACTTCAAGAAACAAAAAACACCTCAAATAAACAATCTAACCTTACACCTAACGGAACTAGAGAAAGAAGAACAAACAAAACCCAAACTTAGTAGAAGGAAAGAAATCATAAAGATCAGAGCAGAAATAAATGAAATAGAAACAAAGAAAACAATAGCAAAGATCAATAAAACTAAAAGCTGGCTCTTTGAGAAGATAAACAAAATTGATAAACCTTATCCAGACTCATCAAGAAAAAGAGGGAGAGGGCTCAAATCAATAAAATTAGAAATGAAAAAGGAGAGGTTACAACAGACACCGCAGAAATACAAAACATCCTAAGAGACGACTACAAGCAACTATATGCCAATAAAATGGACAATCTGGAAGAAATGGACAAATTCTTAGAAAGGTATACCCTTCCAAGACTGAACCAGGAAGAAATAGAAAATATGAACAGACCAATCACAAGTAATGAAATTGAAACTGTGATTAAAAATCTTCCAACAAAGTTCAGGACCAGATGGCTTCACAGGTGAATTCTATCAAATATTTAGAGAAGAGCTAATATCCATCCTTCTCAAACTCTTCCAAAAAATTGCAGAGGAAGGAATACTCCCAAACTCATTCTACAAGGCCACCGTCACCCTGATACCAAAACCAGACAAAGATATTACAAAAGAAGAAAATTACAGACCAATATCACTGATGAATATAGATGCGAAAATCCTCAGCAAAATACTAGCAAACAGAATCCAACAACACATTAAAAGGATCATACACCATGATCAAGTGGGATTTATCCCAGGGATGCAAGGATTCTTCAGTATACACAAATCAATCAATGTGATACACCATACTAACAAATTGAAGAATAAAAACGATATGATCAACTCAATAGATGCAGAAAAAGCTTTTGACAAAATTCAACACCCATTTATGATAAAAACTCTCCAGAAAGTGAGAACAGAGGGAACCTACCTCAACATAATAAAGGCCATATATGACAAACCCACAGTAAACATCATTCTCAACGGTGAAAAACTGAAAGCGTTCGTCTAAGATCAGGAAGGAGACAAGGATGTCCACTCTCACCACTATTATTCAACATAGTTTTGGAAGTCCTAGCCATGGCAATCAGAGAAGACAAAGAAATTAAAGAATACAAACTGGAAAAGAAGAAGTAAAACTGTCACCGTTTGCAGTGATACTATACATAGAGAATACTATACTATAGATACTATACATAGAGAATCCTAAAGATGCCACCAGAAAACTACTAGAGCTAATCAATGAATTTGGTAGAGTAGCAGGATACAAAATTAATGCACAGAAATCTCTTGTATTCCTATACACTAACAACAAAAGATCAGAAAGAGAAATTAAGGAAACAATCCCATTCACCACTGCAATAAAAAGAATAAAATACCTAGGAATAAACCTACCTAAGGAGGTAAAAGACCTGTACTCAGGAAACTATAAGACACTGATGAAAGAAATCAAAGATGACACAAACAGATGGAGAGATAAACCATGTTCTTGGATTGGAAGAATCAATATTGTGAAAATGATTATACTACTCAAAGCAATCTACAGACTCAAAGCAATCCCTATCAAACCACCAATGGCATTTTTGACAGAACTAGAACAAAAAAATATTAAAATCTGTATGGAGACACAAAAGACCCTGAATAGCCAAAGCAGTCTTGAGGGAAAAAAACGGAGCTGGAGGAATCAGACTCCCTGACTTCAGACTATACTACAAAGCTACAGTCACCAAGACAGTATGGTACTGGCACAAAAACAGAACTGTAGATCAATGGAACAGGATAGAAAGCCCAGAGATAAACCCACGCACCTATGGTCAACTAATCTATAATAAAGGAGGTAAGGATATACAATGGAGAAAAGGCAGTCTCTTCAATAAGTGGTGCTGGGAAAACTGGACACCTACATGTAAAAAATGAAATTAGAACACTCCCTAACACCATGCACAAAAATAAACTCAAAATGGATTAGAGACCGAAATGTAAGACTAGACGCTATAAAAGTCTTAGAGGAAAACATAGGAATCACACTCTTTGACATAAATCACAGCAAGATCTTTTTTGACCCACCTCCTAGAGCAATGGAAATAAAACCAAAAATAAACAAATGGGACCTGATGAAACTTAAAAGCGTTTGCAAAGCAAAGGAAACTACAAACAATATGGAAAGACAACCCTCAGAATGGGAGAAACTATTTGTAAACGAATCAACGGAAAAAGAATTAATCTCCAAAATATATAAACAGCTCATGCACCTCAATATTAAAAAAACAAACAACCTAATCAAAAATGGGCAGAAGATCTAAATAGACATTTCTCCAAAGAAGACATACAGATGGCCAAAAGGCACATGAAAAGCTGCTCAACATCACTAATTATTAGAGAAATGCAAATCAAAACTACAGTGAGGTATCACCTCACACCAGTTAGAGTGGGCATCATCAGAAAATCTACAAACAACAAATGCTGGAGATGCTGTGGAGAAAAGGGAACCCTCCTGCACTGTTGGTGGGAATGTAAATTGATACAGCCACTATGGAGAACAGTATGGAGGTTCCTCAAAAAACTAAAAATAGAACTACCATATGACCCAGCAATCCCATTACTGGGCATATAGCCTGAGAAAACCATAATTCAGAAAGACACATGCACCCCAATGTTCACTGCAGCACTATTTACAATAGCCAGGACAGGGAATCAACCTAAATGCCCATCGACAGATGAATGGATAAAGAAGATGTGGCACATACATACGATGGAATAGTACTCAGCCAAAGAAAGGAATGTATTTGGGTCATTTGTAGAGATGTGGATGGATCTAGAGACTGTCATACAGAGTGAAGTAAGTCAGAAAGAGAAAAACAAATATCGTATATTAACACATATATGTGGAACCTAGAAAAATGGTACAGATGAACCGGTTTGCAGGGCAGAAATAGACACAGATGTAGAGAACAACATATGGACACCAAGGGGGGAAAGTGGCGTGGGGGTGGGATGTATACACTGATGTGTATAAAATGGATGACTAATAAGAACCTGTTGTATAAAAAAATACATAAAATTCAAAAATTAAAAAAAAAATCACTTATTTTTTCTCTGCACTTCAAAAGCATTTTGAAAAAAATCTTTTGTTTTCTGTTTACACTCATCAGAAGATTCCTGTTTAAGAGGTGATCCTCTGGAGATAATCTGTCTCTTCTTTCAGGCGACTTTAACATTTTTGTCTCTATCCTGAACATTCCCAATTTTCTTACCAAAGGTATCCGTTTTTTTCCCGCTCTGCACGTGGTGTGTACGTTCAGTCTGGGAATTCAGGTCATCCTTCAGTTCTGGAGAAATCCTTAACCCTGATCTCTTTGAATGCTGCTTCTCCTCTATTTCATTCTTTCTCTTTCTGATATTCCCGTAACTTGTATTTTGTAGCAATTATTTTATTCTCCATGTTTCTTACTTGCCGGCTCATATTTTTTCAATCTTTATGCTCCATTTAACTGAACGCCTTAATATTAACTTCCAGTTCACTATTTTTCTCCAACTATGTTTAAGCCAGTGTTTATCTTACCTATTAATGTTTTTAAGGACCATATTTTCCAGAATTTTTAACAGTACTTTTTCACGTACTCTGCTCTTGTTTCCCTCTGTCTATTTTGTTTTCATAGTTCATTATTCTTTATGCATGCTATTCCTTCCCTTATCACTTTCAGGATAACTAACGTACTTATTTATAACATTATTTTCACTTCATATGCACTGAATTCATCTCCCAAACATTGCCATTACTGACTTTCTTAGCATTACTTTTACTTCTATATCTTGGCATTTTGATTTGCATATTCATTTTGAATAGTATTCCATCTATATTCTCTGTTTCTTTCTTCATTCATATCTCCCTGTTTGGTGGTATTTTGGTTGCCTTCCCCCAGCCCCCCGTAAGCCCAGTCCGGAACCAGATCAGTAGCTTGGAGCTCGTGTTCTGCCATAAGACTGACGATATTACACATCCCGTATCTGAGTCAGGGAGAATGTGGGCTCAGGTCCTGGCTAGCAGGCTGCATCTGCTTCAAGCAACCACCGTGATACTCAGCTCTCCTGGGAGACCTTTTCTCCCAGCTTCCTTTCATTACTTTGCTGCCCCTGCTTCCAAGCACACAGGCTGGCTCAGGTCCAGGCCTTTGATGGGGCACTGTTAGCCCTAGTCACCCTGCAGGAGACAAATTCCTCTGCCTCCTGACTGCTTTCCTACCCAAACGTCAGCAGGCCTCCCTTACCTTCACCTACTGGTATACTTTCTGCTTCTTTCTCAGACATACAGATATTTATCTGGTTTTTAAATTACAGATATATCTTTACATTTTTTTCCTCTTTTATATTTCATCTATCAGTTTCGGTGTCTAGAACCAAGGAGGCGTTAACGAATCGTCATTGTTTCCCGAACTACGTCATCAACCTATGAACGTAACGCACACAAGGGACGTGTCCTCTTGGAATCTGAATTAGGAGAAGGAACACTTCCATGCCTCTCGCCCTCCCCCATTAGCTAAACCAAGGATCCCAGAGCCCTTGAATTAGGATCCTCTGAAACCCTCCTTTAAAAGGCACATTCTTAGGCCTCTCTCCAGATTTACCATATGGGAATATCCGAGGGTGGGAGCCCAGGAGTGTGCATTTTTAACTGCACTTGAGCTGGTTTCTGCAAACAAGTCTTGAGAATCAGTGCATCCCCAGTAACCTCCTAGCTGTAAAATCCTGTTTCTCAGACTCTCCCAGATCCTCTCTCCTGTGATCCCAGGAGGGCCAGTGAGAGGGCATTGAACACAACCATCGCCTCCAGACTCTCTACAGGAAAGGAAATGCTTTCACTCACAAGCCCGCCATGCAGTATCTTGTTAGTTACCACCAAGAAATCACTTCCTGTGTAATCACCGTGGTGCCTACCTGGAGAGTGACAAGCCATGTCAAAGCTCGGGAGTGAAGAAAGCGACGAGGGACAGGCTTTAGATAACAGCCCTGGACCACTGCACCCAGGCTTAGGGACAAGTCCATGTAGCAGACAACTGCAGCTGACGGGGCCTCGTAGCACGTTAATGCCCGGTTTGAACTCCTTCCTTTACACCCGCTTCGAGCACAGGGAAGCAACGACAGGGGAGAAGCGCGAGTCAAATAATACAAAATGGTAAACGCTGGTCCCGCGCACGTTAACAGACCAGCAGAAGCAGAACGCATTTTAAGGGAAACAGGGAGAAAATACTCAAAATAAACTTTAGTTCAAATAGAGTGAATGGCAAAAAAAATGCTTTCATCTCTCCCATTAGCAATGCAATATGGTAAATCAAAAATAAAGGGTGACGCCTCTACCTAAATATTTGGGAAAACTTTTCTCTTTTCTTTCTGTTCACGTGCTTTCCATTTGTAGTCCTCAGTCTGAAGATGATTTCTCACCTCTGTCCTTGCTCTGTTGTTAGCCCTGCCTTACCGCTTCTTAATTTCCATGTGGCACTGATACTTCTAGAGCATCCAAGCAGAAAGCACGTACCATTAATTATAGCAACGTGGTGTAACTGGAGAGTCACAAAATTATTTTACCTGGGAGAAAACCTTTTAAAAAAATCTGTGTGGCAACCTGCCAGATGAGAGCAAATCGTTAGCGAGGCCCAGCAAAGAGAACTAGCGTGTTTCTCTAAAGACAGAAGGACAGCCGCCTCCGGCATCTCAAGGTTGTGTTACCCTCCCTTACATCTGCTGTGTTGTCCACATACGAGCAGTGTCCAGACCACACACGCCGCTGGGTTAAAAATCTTTCTGAGGGTGCTACACCATTTCCAGAACAAGAAAATCAGAGTGTCGTCTGATGAATTATTACACACAAGACCATACTATCATTAAGTGTCTTCTTCATTATTGACATTTTTCCAGCACTCCTGACTTCGAGTGTTCCCTACAGTGTATTAGACACTGTAGAGATTTTAAGTAGAAGGACATGATCCTTGTGAACTTAAAATTATAAAATGTAATACAGTAATCATACAGATGTTTTTGAAGATGTCAATACCCAAAGAAAATGTCCTTTTTTTTTTTTCTTTTTGTAGCTCATAATATACTTACTAAGGTGTGGCCCTCAGCATGGATTTAAATATATAAAACCAACAAGCCCTCTGCTGGTTAATATCTATTGGACGAATTACCCGTGTAAGTGGATGGCTGGGGCACAGTCCTCACCAACAACTCTGAAGGACCGGAAGTGGCTACGGGGAGACTCCAGCAGCACGTACGTGGAAAGGCTGCAGCTTTCTGTGCTGAGGAACATCCAGCCCCAGCGCTGGATCTGAGCCCAACAGGGAGAAACAGCGTAACCAAAGCTCCTGGGGCTATTTCACTAAAATGAGACCAGGAGGCCTTTGCTCTGGCTGCTGGGACGCGAGGAAATAAGCACCTTGTAACTCAAACTGGAATAGGAGCTGTATTTTCTCATAGAAATAGTGATATAACAGAAGCATTGCATTTGTAATTTTTCTAGGGCCCTGTACATCTCCTGGGAGATGACCCCAGAGAGATGCCAGGTGCCCCAGTCAGATAAGTGCCGGCCTTGTGCCTGGGAGGCAAGACCAAAATTTTCCATTGGGGCAAATCTGGCATGGCCCTTACCTGGACAGAAAGGGTCGCTAGAAACCCCTGCAGTGTTGAAAGTAGATGTTGCTGGGAGGACATCTATTTGCCCTGGCCCTTCATTTGTTTCCTTCTCTCATTTGGGGTGTTTACCTCATTTGTCAGTGTGCCACAGCATAGGTAAAGCAAGTTTGAGTTACCTGAAACCTCTGCCCGCCATGTTTATCTGAATCCTTGACTGGCCTCGGGTATCTGGAACCGACCTCTTTGCTGCTTTGTTGACTTAGTACAACCAAGGTGAGGTTTCCCGTCTTTAAATAATGCCCATCCCGCTAACTTAACAGGAAAGAGGCTGCTAATAGACACACAGACCAACTCAAGCGATCCTTTGTTGAGTATTTCGTTGTGAATAACACTGGCCAGGAAGTCTGGGTCCTTGAGGAAGAATGCTTCTTGAATGGATGCATAAATTCCATTCCATCCACACTGAATCCGCTGAACTTTAATTAGAAAAGAGTGTAATATAAAAGATGACATTTTTATTTTAAACTTTTCAACTGGGCAAGTTCAATTTGATTTTTAAAAAAGAGCCCAAGTGTCGCTCGATGCTAACCAACTGTAGCTGGCGGCCTTATCTGTAATTCCTTACCGTCCACCTCAAGTCAATGCTCACAAGTTAAGGATTCTTTCTGCTTTCTCCTTTCAAGAATGGGGAGCTTTTAGTCCACAGAAGATAAATATTTGCAGTTGGTCCTAAGATTTTCTCTGGAAGAACACAATCTCTCCAGTCAATTGGCTTCCAAACCTTTACCCCACATTTCCAGGAATCCAATATATATTTCTGCCTACATTTTATTTAGCTTTCATTGTCACAGAAGCAAGTGTCTACTAAGGAATTTGGACGAAAGGGCCTCTGGGAGGAATGGTTGATAAATTGGTGTCTTTTTTTGTGGAACTTGGGAGAAAAGGTTTAAATACAATGAAGTTAATTTTTATCTCTATTCTTGCAATGATTTACTAACAAGAGGATCTGAAAAGAGAAACTCCCTGGTCAATATCATATCTCCCACTGCACACTGAGGTATTAGGTTACAGCCCTGTTTGCCTTTCTCCCATGGTGAGTTTATGATTATACTTCTAGATGACTCTTACAAAGAGCGAGTCAGGATTAAAGATGAGCTCATCTCTGAAGAAAGAAATGAAGGTACTCAGTAGTTCAGGGTTATAAAAATGGGCAGGAGTTCGCTATAAACACTTGAAGAAAATATCAAGGTTATTTATATCAATTACGTATGTATCAATTCTGAAAGGGATTTTTTTTTTTTTGAAAGGGATTTTTAATGCATCGGCATTGCCATTCTAGTCCTTGTTAATACTTTTTGACAAAATAGAAGGAAGATCTGGGACTGAAGACTGAATTCCTTAAGATAGCATAAAGCAGCAAAGGTATTAAGGAAAACCAGGTCACTTGCTAATGATCTAATGGGATGTCTTTTTTTAAATGATGCAATATATTTTGCACAAATGTCAATTTCATTATTGAAACTTTTAAAATCCAGATTCATTCTTTATAGCTTTAATATGTTCAGCCCCAAGTTTTTCTTCTTATTGAAGGTCAGTACGTAACAACATTCAGTCATTCATACACTCAGCAAATGCTCAAGGTCCTAGGTCCCAACACCAACGTCACTCAGGTTACAATGTTATAAAAAGTAACAAACAATGTGACATTTCCTTTCTTGTTGGAGTGACATTATTTAAAAGAGCGAACTACTTACTGCTAGCTTTTTCTTTATAGAGGTTTCAAGGGTCACACTTCCCTATAATATGTTATTTTGACATATTTTGATAAATTTAGTTGCTGTGAAATGAGGCAGCTGACCCTGAGAGTCTCTATTTATCTTTAAATGAACAGATCTTGATTGTATTAAAATTCAGCCTAAAAGGCTTAGATCCCACCTAGAAGTAAAAAAATTAGTTTTCTAAATTTATAAGCAAAAGTTTATTCCTTCTCATATTACTGATTTATTTTACGTGAGATTGTTTTCTGTGTTTGAACTCTGTCCACCAGAACTGGATTGAGATATTCAGGGAGTGCGTATAAAGCAATAAAACTGATTTCCAGGGGCCACTCATCAAAAATCAATCCTCTTATTCTGCAGTTACACCATGGAGAGAAAGTTCCTCAGATCCCCTCCTCAGAATTCTAATCAGTACAAATGGAATGAAAGCAAACAGAAGTCTGATGTAAAGGCGACCATTCTTTTGTTTCCCACCATACATCTAAGTTTGCTTCATCGCCTTCCTTTGCCCTAGAAGTCTGAAGATGGCAAATCTTCTTGTCACGTACAGGACAGGCATTAAAGGTCTGAAATGGAATTAATCAAACATCATTTCAGTCTATTTTTGTTAGTGGAACTGGAGGCAAAAATTAAAACGTGCTTTTGCAAATTTACTTTTTAACATGAAAACACTGCCTGACATTTCTGTCTCCATAGGCTCTTGCGGAAGTTCCAGAGCACCGGATGTTCAGAAAGCAAAAGCAAGTAACCATTAAAGCATCACCTTCCTTGTGAGAGTCAGAATGGTCCTTACGAATCATCTGGAGGTGCTGCCAGGTGAAGAAACTGAGGAGAGACAATCATGGCCCAGGGCAGCTTCAGCCTCTGGCGTGTGTCCAGTTCCTTGAGCAGGAGAAGGACGTTATCCTTTGCCATCACCTTACGCGTCCGGAAGAGTTCCACATGCTTACTGTGCTTTCACTGTATCGCTGTTAAACACACGACTTCCAGATGCGTCCGCATACAGAAGGGAAAGGTGATGAGGGAGGTGAGGAGGGCGCTGGCTCTGCTCCTGTCACCTTAGTTACACAACGTCAAGTCTAAGTCCAACAGGAGACATTCCAGAGAGCCAGGTGGAGTGTGGGAGGGACATGGGGGAATGTTCTCTGAGGGAGCCTGGGAGCCGACTCCACCTTATGGGGAACCAGGTGACAGTCAGGAGAACTGAGGTCGATGAAACGCTCCGGTGGGGGGCACTGAGGAACTATGCCCAGTACCTTTTTCAGGCCTGGGTGCTGGGTTGATTCTTCATACACTTACCAAAAAGCCAGGCCGGAAGTTAGCGAGAATAGTGCCACCTTAAAACAACTTTCAGCTGCCTTCCTGGCGCTCTCTAATCCGTGAAGGAAGAGACCTGCCTCCGTGGAAAAGTGTGAGCCCTGACGGCGTTCAAGGACAGTCGAGGATGAAATGGCTTCACCTTGGCCTTGCCCTCAGCTCACAGCACGTGGTTACTTTTCTTAGGCTCCTTTGTTGGGAGCTGCATAGTCTACTCCACAGTAAGCTTACACTGATGGGATTTGCTACGTGTCATCCTGTTTGAATACAATCTAACAGAACACAGTAATTAGTAAACGTGCTTTATTCACACGCTGCGGTTTGGGGCCTCTAGAACTCAGATTCGGGAGGCACGCGCTTCACGTGAGCAAAGCCTTGAGATTCACATCGTGAACACACGATGTGTCAACATGGGAAAGTGAAAGTACTGTCTGCAGCTTCCAGCTCTCAGCGCTCCCATTAGGCACCTACGCTGTCGGCTTCATTTGTACTTGATCCATGAAAAGAGTTGCATCGTGATACTCTCTTCAGATTCCGGCAAGTTTATTGGTGGCTTACATTCTGACTTTGTCTGGATTCTATAAAAAACTCAAATTTGTTTTTTTAAAGTGATGAACGACTTCCCTTTGCAGGTGTAGATTTTCATATTCCCAAATAACACTTCTGACCTTGGGAAAGATGGAGACTGAATGCTCTCTGTTAACCGTCCACAGATTTCTCACGTTTAGGTTACACACTGAAAAACTGTTAAGAACTTTATATTTAATAGTCCTTAGGACGTCTTATTGAACAGAATAATGTAAGGGTTGTGGTTATTCCTATTTTACTGAACGAGGAGGGGAAGCAAAATTTCAGGATTAAAAAAAACAGACTGTATTGATGGTGATTGCTAAAATGAATTGGTAGCTTCTGAAGCACAATGATAAGCCCACGTTCTTCCTACCAGTTAGGAAAATAATCTTTATACAGAAAGAAATCTTTATACAAAAAGAAGCTCCTCTTAAACTGTATGCTGCTTTGCAAAGGTACCCTATGGTCCCACGGGGGTCAGAATATGCCTGCCTTAGCAAAGACCTACCACCACTTCTAGAAAACCGGATGAAAGCTAATCTTCTCCTCTGAAGAACAGATACTATTTAAACTTAACTTAATCTGATGTCCCAACTCTATTTTACTCTCCCGATCATCAGAGAATACGCCAGTAACGGCCTAAAATTCCTCAAGAGAGCACATAATGTGGGGTATCTGTACTCACAGTTAAGATACAGGGAGGGCATCATGCCTGTGCAAGTAACAAGGAAAAGCTGGCAGAGGTCTTCTAAAACAGATGCACCACCTTTAATTTATTACAGACCTTCTTATTGTTACAGCTGTACCATCATTATATTTCAGAATAATTCCTTACGCTCTGTTTGTTTGAACTGTGAAAGAACAGTCACTGTACCTTTGTAAAAATGTCTTACTGGAGAAGTCTTATTCTTGACTGATCAACCTTAGGACTTAAAGTACATTTCACTTGACTGAGCTGCCATCTTTGCCAGACTGTATCTGAACGATAGGAAGATGGAATGGCCTGGCTTCGGAACTGCTCAGGTTGACCCTTGGGTCCTATTTTAGGCACAAACTATGTACGTGACCAAAGCAGGAATCTAAAAATAATTTTGAAGTAATTAAACTGTGAACAAAGATAATCTAAGAGAAAAACCGGCTTTGGGACAGAAATACATTTCCATCATGGTTATATCTTTCCTTTTATTCTCAAGTTAAATTTGGCAGAGAAATGGCCAAAACATCCTTCCACTGAAGAGAAAGTTATATCTTAAATAAATTTCACATTTTATTCTTTTAAATTATATTCAAATATTATATAGTTTACAAAAACTTGAGTTGTCTCATGAAACACTGATTTGGTCCACCAAAATTTATCGATATAATTTCTCTTCTACTCCTTTGTTTACATCATAATTGTGGGATAAGAAGATCCTAGGCAAGGGCAGCAAACAGGAAGTTCCACCCACATAAAAATTCCGATGAAAACCAATCCAACTCCCTCACGCTCCCCCCAAGGAGGTGAAGTATATTAAATTTTCTTTTAAGCTCACTGGAAAATTTCCATTCTGTCCACTTCAATTTATTTTGGGCCATGGATGTGCACGTTTATTTTTATGGTGGGTTACGTGCATGCTGCCCAGCAAACAGCCTACTGTACTACGTCAGTGCAAAAGCACAATGTGTTGAAGAGCTGCCCCAGCTCTGTTTTTACTGCACTAGCAGCCAGTTAGTACATAGGTTTGGAGGCATGTGGAAAGGCTGTGTGAAAAGCTGTACACCGACAGAGTACATGTTTCTGCAAAGATGGTATTCTGCCCAGTAAGTCAGAAACAATTAAAATAAAGGTCTTCCCCCCTACAGTTTTGAATGAAACATTCAAGAATATCAAAGGAAAGGACCCGTGTGTTTTGATATTCCAATAAAGTGAGTGAAGGGAGCATCTACTGAGTTCAGAGCTAGAGACTCGCCCATCACCTGAACCAAAGGGCAGCCCTTGAATTGCCCTTGATGGAGGGTAGGAAACACTAACAGGTGCATGAGAACCAGGGTTCCACACCATCACATGGTTCTGGAATCTCCTCCATTTATGACCTCTGACATTTGTCTTTGTTAATCAATATCTGTAAACTCTATGTAACACAGATGAGAAGAGCTATAGTGTAATTCAAAAAGATACAGGCACCTCTATGTTCATAGCAGCACTCTTCACAATAGCCAAGACATGGAAATAACCTAAATGTCTATCGACAGACGAATGGATAAAGAAGATGTGGTACATATATCAATATATACAATGGAATACTACTCAGCCATAAAAAAGAATGAAATAATGCCATTTGCAGCAACATGGATGGACCTAGAGATTATCAAACTAAGTGAAGTAAGTCAGAAAGAGAAAGGCAAATACCATATGATATCACTTATATTTGGAATCTAAAATATGACACAAATGAACTTATCTACGAAACAGACTCACAGACTAGGGGAGGGATGGAGTGGGAGTTTGCAGATGCAAACGATTATATAGAGACTGGATAAACAACAAGGTCCGACTGTAGAGCACAGGGAACTATATTCAATATCCTGTGATAAACCATAATGGAAAAGAATATAAAAAAGAATGCATATGTATGTATTAACTGAATCCCTTTGCTGTATAGCAGAAATTAACACAATGTTGTAAATCAACTGTACGTCAAGAAAAAAAAGAAAAAAAGAAAAGCTATAGTGAAGTGGGTTGGCAAATAGATAAAGGGGTCTCAAAGTGGAAATAGTAATAATGGCCCACGCCATCCCCTTCCCATCCACTTCTGTATCCATACATTTTCATCTGTATTTGGAACTATAACAGATAAAGAAATGGATAAAGACCAATAAGTGAATGCCTTTAAAATTTTAACCCCCCCCAAAAAAATTTTAACCCCCAAATATCAGAGAAACCAACTCTGCTATGCTCATCACTGAAGGAAATCTTTAGGTCTGTGGTAATTTATAACAGATAAATGCAAGAGAAAGTCACATTATAAAAATAATAAAATATGTGACTCAGGGTCTCACTTAATATTCTTACTCATCTGGAGTCGTGAAAAAAAAAGGAAAACCATTTTGATAAAACAGATGTTGAATGGTCTCAGTGGAAAATGATTGAAGGCTTGCACCATGTAATTATTATAAAATACCACACATCTGGTACAAAGTTTGGCCTTAAATCAAAAGTCATTTAGGACAAAATGAGCAAGGAGACTTCTGGCCTCATGAAAGTCTGAGCTTGTAGCTTATAGGATGATTTCAACTTTACTCTCAATTCTCTCTTTACTGAGTGTAATTTATTTCATGACTGAACTGCACGTTTCTCCAAACCACCAACCAAATAATTAGGACATTAAAAGTGAACTCTGAGCTATTATTTCAGAGAAAATATTGTAATGTAAAATTATACAAAGCAATCCAGTTCCATGGGAAAAATAAGGAAAGAATGTAGAAGGTTTCAAATGACCTTTTCATTCATGAAAAGCTAAGGTCTCAAAGGAACGCTGGATAACTTGCATATGAGTTTATCACTAATCCATCATCAGGAAAAAACTCTAAGCTGAGAGGACCCTGCTAATGTATTCTGAGTCCACTGGAGCAGAAGCGGCAATGTTCTGGCTGTAATATTTCTCTCCATCACTACAGCCATCTGCCCGTCACGGGTCACATCCACTACGTACCATCAGCAGAGTTGCTCCACATTTATATTTATCAAAAGTCAAATCTTGAAGCTGGTAATGCCTTGCTTTCTTTCCACCTTGAAAGTGCACTGTGAGTCCTAAGTTAATCTGATAAATAAAAATAACAGGATATTACCGCGTAGCCCCTTCTAAGTAAGCAACTCTCTCAGAGGAAGCTGTGATTTTAGAGCGGAAAAAAGAAAAACTTTCAGTAACGAAGTAACGCTAGTAAGAATGAATCCGAAAACTCTTGGAGTTCCCTTAATTAGAAAAGCACAGCTTAGAAAATATGCTTGTATTGTGAATTTTTTAAAGATTCACTTCAAATACACAATTTTGCTATTTATTGTACTTTGTTAGACTACTAAATTGTTTCAAGTTTATCCATCTTCTGAATTTTAGTTTTTTCATCCACAAAGATGTTATATCTTAAAAATACCTTTAATGTAGTATGTAATATGCTAGCTTTACAATATCAGCAGTACTTGGAAATAAATGAAATGTGCCTTATTTAGCCGACGTACAGTGGTTTATCGATATACAAACAGAAAAATGTCATTTAAGGAGATGATTAAGAAAAGCGTGAGCTTTGTGTCTTAAAGGTTATCCATTTTAGGTTACAGTAATTGATCCCAGTCACTTCAAATGTTTCAAACATTCCAAACCCTCAGCCAAATGTTGAAGACGTAACTCTGCCAGAATTTCAGAGGAGAAAATTTTAGAAGGCTGTTCAAATCCAAAGAAAAGGAAAAATATATACTATTGCTGAAAGTTGTACGTGTGTTCTGCTTTCCAATGAAAACCATAGCCAAATAAGCTTTCATTAAATTGGAACAAGATGACAAATACTAAGGCTGAAATGCATACAGTAAATTGAAACATTAAACATTACATAAGGTCTCTAACATGCAACAAAAAAATTTCGAGACACAAAGTAAAAGAAAATCTTTTCAGTATCTTAACAGCTGTCTCCTCTTTCCCCCAAGACACACAAATAAAATAGGTAATGGCCTTTGAAACCAAACTTCAGTTTCTAAAACAGGAAAGAAGGAATGCTGGTTAATTCAGACATTTCACTACCAAGATGCCACACATGTAGCAATATTTACAGTAGCTGCAAACACAGAGTACCTGGAGAGCCTTTTACGACAGTCAGGTGAGGAGACAGACCGTCAGAGACTCACTCGCCGTAAACCTCACATTCAGGACAGTAACTCGTTGTATATAGAACTGCAAACGGGCCGGCGAGCCATGATCTTCGTGCACAGCAGTTTGGGGTACATTTTCCGCCCTCTATGAAGGTTATAACAAAAACTGAACAAGTAGTGCATTTTATAGCTCAAATGGGCCATGGCATAATACAGAGACTGGCGGGGGGAGGGGGGGAGAACTTGTTTTGCCATAGCCTGTAAGAGCAAGCAGATTTGCCAATTTTTCTCTGACCAGGTAGTTGAAATATCACCAATTGCTGATGCCAAGAAAACGCACAGCTAATTTTCACATGCAAAAATATATCCTTGTAGGCAAATTGTACCAGTTACGGGAGCACCCTGCTGACTGCAACAGCAAAATGCTAATCCAAAGGGGACCACTGCTACCAGCTCCTGCCCGGTTGCCTTCATGCCAAGGAAATGCTTAACGTGTTGAGAATTCAGTTAGGGGGTTCTATGAAAATACAAAGTCTCGACTATTTAAAGATGAAAAAAAATTTACCAGCTTAAGTATTCTGAAACAGTGTGTCTACTCATTCCCATCTAAAATATTTTACCAGAAACATTTACTCTTATAAGTTGTATTTTAACCAGGGTGTGAATTCGGCATTTGATGTCGACTCATTCCTTTAGGTACCTCTTAGCTATTACAGGCTGTATGCCATGATTTATAAGCTTAGTAGTCAACGCATCTCAAACCTGAGATGGTCTTCCTAAAGTGCACGGGGTAGCTCACTAGCCTGACCGGGCCTGTATTTATCCATCATAAAACCAAGTCCAGGGCTGTGCATGGTGTAAACGTAAGTAGGCAATCGATAAATACTTGCTGGATGAGGCTGAGTGAATAGAACTGAACTGAATTGAACTGAAGTGTGGGCAACTCTCCATTTTAACTCCCAAATGACAGGCCAAGTCTGGACTTATTCTGTATAAGACCCAAGGTGTTGCCATGTTCTAAGAGGAACTTACCAAATGCTTTCTGATGCTAATGTAATGACGTCTTCTTACCCTAAAGAAAGAAACCTAGCTCTCACCACAGATGTATCAGCTATTAGCTAAATAAAAACTGAAAATGTAACATTTTACCTTTCCTCCAACTTGCCATGGCTTCAATAACCACATTTCAGGTCTTCACCAATCAAGAATGGAGACTTTATTAACTCCTCTTTGCGTGTGGTTTGTTGCCAGGAATTCAGTACAGTGAGAATAACTACATGTGAGACACTTTCACGTTTCTTTGCCCCTTTTCCCCCTCACACTCAGTCAAGTTTAAGTCAGCTAATACTAACTGGATAGGCAGTCAACAACCACTAAATTTCTACTACGTGCAGTATACATAACAGCACCACTGAGAGAGGAATACATAGAGGAAAGCTGCGGTAATTGTCCGTCAATTGTAACGTCAATGATCCCAGGAGAGGTGGTGTGTGTGTGTGTGTGTGTGTGTGTGTGTGTGTGTGTGTGTGTATCTCCCTGCCACTGTCCCTGCCGTCCTTCTCTCCAGAGTGATAAGCATATGACCCACAGCCTAATACCTGTCCAGGATCTGGAATCAGTTTCACCCTCAGTAAAAAACAAAAAACACAACCAAAACACAACCCCCTCCTACCCGCCCCCCCCCAAAATCTCAATGTGCTCTAGTTTCATACGTAGAGGCTTCAGTGACGTGTCCTCCATACCAGGGCCAACCTTGCGTTTCACTTTATAGTACAGGCAGACCTCGTTTTATTGCACTTCGCTTTATCGCGTTTTTCACAAATGGAAGGTTTGTGGCAACGTTGCGTGGAGCAAGTCTATTGGTGACATTTTTCCAACACAATTTGCTCATTTTATCTCTATGTGTCACATTCCGATAAACCGCCCAATGCTTTAAACGTTTTCATTATTATTATTTCTGTTACGGGGATCTATGATCAGTGATCTTCGATGTTACTATTACAATTGTTTTGGCATTTTTTAGTAATACTGTATTTTTTTTTTTTTTTTTTTTTGCGGTACGCGGGCCTCTCACTGCTGTGGCCTCTCCCGTTGCGGAGCACAGGCTCCGGACGCGCAGGCTCAGCGGCCATGGCTCACGGGCCCAGCCGCTCCGCGGCATGTGGGATCTTCCCAGACCAGGGCACGAACCCGTGCCCCCTGCATCGGCAGGCGGACTCTCAACCACTGCGCCACCAGGGAAGCCCAGTAATACTGTATTTTAAAATTCAGGTATGTACATTGTTTTTATAGACATAATGCTATTGCACACTTAATAGACTACAGTGTAGCATAAACATAACTGTTAGATGCATTGGGAAACCAAAGATGCGTCTGACTTGCTGCATCGCCATATCCACTTGATGTAGCGGTTTGGAACCGAATCCACAGCATCTCCGAGGTCTTCCTGTAAATGGGTTTCCGCCTTGCTCCTGAGACAACGATCCCTGTAGCTGGAGTCACTGTATTTGAATTTCAATTTTCACAGACTGTCCAGCGCACCGGCTTCTCCAGGACTAAAAGTCCTTCCTTAGTATTGAATCCCACACTTCCTAAAGCCTGCTCATGGGTTACCGTACATAAGCCCCTAAATGAAGTCACAGGTGGCCCGGCGTGCAGTTCCACTTGATAATTATTAACCCGCAGAGGAAGCGGAGTACAAGTCTGCAACAGCGCTTCTCAAGATGTGGTCTCCAGGCCCCAGCCCAGACCTACTGAATGGAGGCTGGGGGATGGGCTCAGCTTTGACATCCCTCCCGGGGATTCGCAAGCTCCCCGAAGTTTGAGAACATTGTTAGGGTCAGGGTTTGCCTGTGTTTGACCTCTAGCCCTGGGCAAGCACTCTTCTAACCTTTCTGTAGCCTTGGAGAAGTCATCTATAAAGTGGAGATAAAATACACATCTTAGGGTTAGAACAAATGCTTCATGTGGTCCCAGGGACACACTCGGGGCTCAACTATGTCATCCGCTCCTAGACTCTCGTTCATTCCCTTGTTCTGCTCTCCCCTCATCACCTCTTATTTAAAAGTGTTAATGTCAAAACGACTTGCTACCTGTCTTCATAGTCTGCTCCTTTTTTTCCCTCAGATTGAGTCAGGGTCTCAGTGGGGTCTCACTTCCAGTCCAGATCCGTCTAGGTTTCCTGCCTCCTTACACAGTTAACTCTTCTTAATTCCTAACATATAATGATGTGTACAGTTGCATTTGACTATACGTGTGATTTCATGATTCCTTTATTATTCATCTCATGCTTTTTCATTTGTACTGTATGTTGACTGGAAGGATTTGTTTCTTTTATAAAATCCAACCTAAACTAAGTTGGATTCAAAAGAAGCCACAGACAAATACAAAATCTCCTTTTGGTAAAAAAATCTAAGTAAAGGATCTTACAGGAAATCCATCATCAATCTGAGATGATTTATGTTAACTAAAAATGCAGAGTAATTATGATAACCCCCGTTCTTGCTCGCTTACCTGGCGCAAGCCACTGTTACTTTACTTAAGAACCACAACTATCCTGTGACGCAGATATTATTAGTCCCATTTAGCGGGTAAAGAAACAGAGGCGCAGAGGATTTTAACAACCAGATGAAAGTCTCAGAGTCATAAGTGGCAGAATTCAAACTCAGGGCTGTCTGACTCCAAAGACTGTTTTCTTTTACTGCCTCTAGAAATATAAGGCTTCATCATAATAGTGAAATTTCACCTAGACCGCCACACTCCACAAAGATGTGGATAAATTGGATGGGAGCCAGAGATAAATCCAGGTGATGAAAGGAATAGAATGAATGAGTAATGAGAAAAATGAGAAAAAAATCCAAATGTGCTTAGGTTGAGGAAGAAAGTGAAATATGACATAACCGTTTATGAGCAAAATGGAATCATTGTAATGACTTAAAACAGCATAATCTAGGGAGAGAGAATGAGTTGATTCTACGAAAAGAAAATTTCAGGCAAACTCTTTCATAACCATCCAAAACAATTTTATCTTGAAGAACTTCTGGATTTTAGCCACTTTAGGAAAGAGTAAAAAATTATCACCTGGGGCATTTCAGATAATCCAGACAAATGTGAAATAAAATAATTCTGCCGAGGCAGAGGGAAACCGAATGACCTCTCGGTCCTTGTCAAGCTCTAATTTTTATGTTTTATAAATAAAACATTTTTATTTTTTAAAAGTATATGCATTTATTCTTCAAGGCTCTTGGGTCTCCTGGCTAAATAACGCATTTCTAACCTTTAATGTTTTCATTTCCCTTTTAATGGGCTTTGTAAGTAAACAACCCCTAAAATGCATAGAGAAAGCAACAACTAAACTAAGTATTTTAAGCAGAATATTTCAGACCAAAAGGGGTTTGAATGTTCTTGGTCTAATTAGACTTATTAGATAGTGCATTAATTTAGTACTTTTATTCTACATATTTAGCCATGAGGGCAAAATTCTACCCATGATTTTTATTTTTTAATCCCCTATTAATTAATACTCCCCCAAAGGGATTTTCAATCTTTTACTTTTACTTTTATTTTTGTGGTAACAAACATCAGTTGTGATAACGTGTTGGAAGTTTCCAGCCAAAGCTGCTAATGGGTTAATTTTCTGAAAGAACCAGACTGCATAAGGGGCTCAGTGTTCTCCTTAAAATGCTTAGTATATCCGCTTGTTTCAGGTGTCATATCAGGGACAAATCAATGTGTTAAAAAGTGTCTGATAATATTGTTGAGGGATTAATCTCACAGACTAGATCGTCAGCACGATTATCTTTAGCGTTGTGTGAGCACACAGTTCCATTTTAAGCATAAAAAGCCTTCTAATGCCAAACTATGAGAACCTATGTTTTGAATGATCTGCCACCATTCAATATTTAATCCTGCAAGTGAAGTCACTACAGGGATATAGCGAAGTAAGAAGATGAATGAATCGTGACCTCAAACTTGCAAAAGGACAACCCAAACAATTTATCTTTCTGGCCTGTATGGCATTTTTTTATCCAATATTCCTATCACTTCTCCTCAGTCTGGGAATTGTCGATTGATCAATGTCACATTAGCAAATACTTGAAGTGAGAGCTGGGAATTTAGGCAACCCATTGTTTATGCTTTAAGAATATTCTGGTTCAATTTCGTTTACCTGAAGTCTAAAATCAAGGACTCGTAATTAAAAATCAATTTAGTTCTCTAGAATACATTTTTAAGCTACCGCGGAAAGGATGACATAAAATAATCCAGTGTCTATGAAAAATGAAAAAGATAAACGACGAAAACAAAAAACTTAGAACTTCATGCCTCAGAGCTCACACAGAATTCTTTGAAATTATACAGCTCTCAGTTGCGATAAAACCGCACTTCAGCTATTAAGAGGATATATTCCACCCGATTCATCGGTTAATTGCTTATCACCACATCACTCTGGCACGCGATCGTATGTTTGGCACAAGCAGAGCCAAGCCGGTGCATATAGGTGGTCAGTGCATATTTATGTAACTTTCTGCTTCCGTATGCACACATGCTTCAGTTGTGCAAGGATAGTTCTGTTTTTATAGTGAAGTGGAGGGGGCGGTGAGGAGACACAGGGCAGATAAACGTACTCTTCTCTGCTCCTAATTAAAATCCCTGTAACAGAAAAACATTCTCAGATTTCTTCCCCAGAGAAATAAATATAAACTAGGCAGCAAAAGAAACCAATGAGCTCTTCCATAAGAAGTTACAGGCCAAGCGTGGCTCTGGAACAGAACTTAAATGCATTGGTGACCTTCCTAAGTAACTACCCTGTAGGTCTTCAAATAGCCCAAGGGTGGTGTTTGTTTTCTTCTATTAACTAAATTTTGTTTTGAATCACCATGTGCTACCTACAAGTGATTCTTCCCTGGGATTACAACTATAAAATTGTAATTATTCTCTGCCCAAGCGTGTGGTTTCTGGTCAGTGAATAAGAACTCTAAATGACTCTTGTGTCATAATATCAAGCTGGTCACATTTCAGTTGGTATCTAATTAAAGCCAATGGTTTTGAGATACGGAAGGGAAACCGTTAACGCATATTACAGGTATCATTATTATTATGAACGTGCCAGCGATACTCTGTGATAAAGTGCATTGACTTCCTGCCAGCTCTCATGGATTGGTGACATTTTGTTAACCAGACTACTAAAAAAATCTATAACAGGATATTAGATGGTATTTAAAAATAACATCAAGCAAGGGATCAAGTGAAAGGAATCTTGTATCTTAAAAGAGGATAACTGCAAAGTCCATTAGCTACGTTTGTCAACGTCTGCTCTGTGTAATTTAATTATTGTGTTTATTATGAAATTCTAAGATACAAAGTATCTCCTGGGCAGCACACATATGTTAATAAATCAGACCCGTGCAGTGATCATTTCTGTATTTTGATTATATAGCATTTGCGTACATTCCTAGCCACGTTATTTCCGTATGTTATTATTTTCCTGCTTTTCATTTGCTTTTGTGTTTGTCTAAAGGTGCCTATGTTTATGGCTTGTGAATAGAGCCAGGACCATTCACAGCATGTTGCTTTTGTTTTTAAAATAGTATTAATCCATCGAGTTTTTATGGAAGCAATACAACCCTCTTAGATGACAGGAAATATTGAAGTAAACACTCTCTTTCCTAATGACTTGTCAACAAGTGGAGGGAAATAAGTAGGAAGAGGATTCAGAGGTAAAGATTTAAGTAAACTAATGTGTCCCTTAAAAGGACATTTTCTGTTAGTTATTTTTAATGATGTGCTGTGTAGAGATGGTGATGGAAATGGATCTCATCAAGAGGAAACACTCTGATGGTATCTTTTATCCCTAAGGCAAACTGCCGTTTATTATTCTTTATGTCTCTCCCCACTGGGTATTTAACTTCCGTCTACACAGACACTCATCTCACCGATCCTTACAATAAGTGTCTACCCACATTTACTTCCTCTCCTTTCGATTTTGCACCGCAGAGAGCTTGTCTCATTCACTATTAAACTTCATTTAAAAATAGCCAGGACAGCTTCTTCTGGTTTCTCACTGCTTCCTCACTTACCTCCTGCGTCTGGAAGACCCACTTCCTCAAGAAATTAATGTCTCTCTTAATTCACACGCTTCAGTCTGTCCCTATTTCTCTGCTGTTCCTCACCTGTGTCCTTTTCTATGCCACCCTCACCTCCAAGCGTAGGTCTCCCTCTGGACTTGGTGGCTTTCCCCTCCGTCTCCTTCTCCCAGCTCTCAGTGCTCTCAGCGATGAATCATGGCTGCACGGGGTCATCTGTCTCCCCAAGTCTGCACTTCCAATCCCCATCTCTCTCTTGAGCACCAGCTCTGCTTTTCCAAAAAACGCTGGTTACGGATCAGTGGCTGGACCATGTAGTCAAACACATATTTCAAGTGACGTGTAATTAAATCTATGCGAGTTACATTGGGGTGTGAGCTTACCATTTATTTCATCTTGCGGAAATGATGTCAGGTTGGGTGGAAAAGTGAAAGATGGTGAGTGAATCAACATTTACTGTTTCACAGTTAAAGCTGTCCCACAGATTTCAGTTTTTCCCTCTCCCCAGTGATGCCAGACGTGTTAATGCCTCTTATTAATTACCTCAACTCTGTATGGTAGAGCAGGTGGCTATAATGACAACAGAGAGCAGCCTTGAGGAAGACTTACCCTTAACTGTTTAAATCCCAAAGCCCTTACACTGAATATGCGAATTTTTAGAAACTTGAGCCAAAAGGACGTAACAGATAAAATAGCCATTCAATGTGGTATATCAGTAACTTGAGAAGACTTGTGGTTGGAATACGAGTGAAATGAAGTAGGAAGCAGGGAAAACGCTGGTCAGGTCCTAGTATCCGGAGCATCTCTTTTAAAATGAAGGAACAAAACATTTAAGCAATTTGTTCAACTTATGCCTGAAATTGCTTTAAATTAAATATTATGCCATATATCCCCACTGTATCTCAAAAGTTACTTTTGGGTCCATTTTGTAGAGGAAGAAGCCAATTATAAAAAGGATAAGTTCAGAAACATAGAGGAAATTTCTACTGCCTTAGCCAGTAAACATTTATTAAGTGCCAACTGTATGCAGGGTGATGCCAGTTACTTCTTTTATGTAGAGAGTTTCCCATTCATTTATCCCTGTCATTTATAAACAGAGTAAACAGAGAATACAGCACATTGAAATTGACCTTTGAATAAAAGAGGCTACAAGCTAAATGATCGTTAAATGCCATTCAATTTGTTGAATCTACTCAGTTACTGAAAATGAATGCTGCCTTTTAATTGTGCACAGTCTGGGTGGTGAGGCAACATGGGCGCACCGTCATTTCTAACAGCTCTGCAGCCACGTTACTACGACGGAAGCCTCCTAGGAGCAGAGGCCAGCGTCTTATGTGACCGTGTCTATTCAGGGCCTGACAGTGGGCACTCAACAATTATTTGATGAGAAAAATATGTAAGTGGAGCGAGTCCTGTTGGAATCGTTAGGACATCTGGGTTTGATTTTAACCTCTGAGATTTAATAGATGTGCAACTTTGTACAAGTTAATTAACTTCTCTACAACTCGGTTCCTATCTATAGAAGAAGATTCCTCCTTCTTACCCATGGGCATGGTCATAGCTTCAAGGGATGGTGAAATAATATGTGAAAATCTCTGAAAATGGAAGAACAACTCACAGAGGCAGATATGATTTTTATTATTAGTCTAACATGAAAGTCTCTAAAAGTCATTAATTTTTTAGGCTAAAATAAGTTTCACAACACTTTGAAAACATTAAAGAATAACATGCAATTAGGAAAGGGACAAGAAACACGGGAAAGATGGATTAGGGCACAGAATGAACAGCTACTCTCTTAAATTCCAGACAGGAATTCCCAGGATAATACGGCAATGGACATTATGGCATTCCGACCCAATACTGGACAAAAGCTAACAGTCCTCATACAAAGCAGAATCTGTAAGTGTCATAAACACGTTAAGAAGGCCAAAGTGATAGCGATTTTGAAGCGGATCAATAAAAGCCTTCTGGTAACAAGGTCACTTTTGAGATCACCTGTAAACATGGACAACTGCTCAATGTTCTGTAATAACCTACATGGGAAAAGAATCTGAAAAAGAATGGATACATGTATATGTATAACTGAATCACTTAGCTGTACACCTGAAACTAACACAACATTGTAAATCACTTATACTCCAATATAAAATAAAAATTAAAAAAAAAAAAAACATGGCCAAGATTTTGAAGGGGAGAGGCATGGGGACAGAAGTGTGCTTCAGGTTGAAGGGATCACATAAGGAAAGGCGCAGAGCTGAGACAGCGTAATTTCACTGGAGCACACAGACAACTTAGGAAGGCCCCAAAACACGCCACAAACACGTTCTACTGTCATTACATCGCTAACGCTTGCACGTCAGGGCACATCATCAGCAACCTCAAAGCGGACATGGCGGGTCCCACTTTACAAAGCTGAAAGCGGACATGGCGGATCCCCACCTTACAAAGCTGAAAGCTGACATGGCGGGTCCACTTTACAAGCTGATCATTTTCTGCTGCTTTGCAACCAGGTCACCCAACAAGAGCCCTCGGGGGAGTCCTCGGCAACAGCAAAAGTAACACAGAGGCCCTGGCTCTCTTCAAGAATGGGCTTCTGCGAAGATCTTCACGTTTATAATGTTCTGTGACTCAGCTCAGCATCACACAGATAAAGCTCAGAGGACATGTAGCAGTTAATGAATTATTAAGCTGCTTTCCTTTAAAAACATCAGGACTGGGCAGTACAAAGACTTGCCAGGGTCTGTCAAATGCAAACGGATCTGTAAATCTCAAGAAGAAGAATTATCTGAGCTAAGGAACAGCTGGCCCCGCAGATCCCATAGCCCACCTGGGATCCCCTACTGCAGCCTGTCATTCTTAAAGAGTTTAATGCTAATATAGTCAATGAAACATAAAACCAGACTGAGGGAGATGGGCTCTGGGCGCCCTCAAAGGAATTATCCTATGCTCATAAAATGACCTTTACACAGTCCCCTACTAAAGCGTAGCTTTGAAACCGCAGCCTCATGCTTGCCCAGAAACAACAACTGATGCTGGTGACTTGCTTACAGGACGATGCACAGTTACACAGCCTTCTGCTCTGTCATATTCTTTGTTACATAGCTGCAGTTCAGATTTCTTTGCTTGTGTCACATCCACTGAGCTAAAATCACTAATTCTTAAAATTGTTACAGGTCATTTTTTTCCCGATAGGTAAAATGGCTTCACAATTACTTTCGCTCCATTTTGAAGTCTGGTTTCTCTGGCCTGGGCATAGTTGCTTAACCCCGTTCTTTCCTCTGTGAAACGCCACTTTGCAGAAATGGCTACAACAGTGGTCTGGTTTAGATAAGTTGTTTGAACGTGTAATTTCTGAGCAGAGTCGGTGGGGCAGGGGGGACGGCCAGCTGGTTGGGGGGTCAGATGAGTCGAAACACAAAACCAGCACTTTCATCTATGCTTCCCTCTCTTCCCGACACAGGCGCCACACTTACAGTCGAGATGAAAAGTTGGAAAACATCCCAGTTTCATTAATGGGATCAGAGATTTGACATGTTAATGATGTGGGATGTATTGAGAGCAGCGTCTTCCTTTTTTCCTCCTTATGACATTTCTGCAGGGACCTTACCACATAACTGATGTTTAAAATTTCAGTTACGAAAGGGACCAGATTTAAGGACACTGACGGGGGACAGCAGTGCTAAGGAAGGTCTTCAAGCCGCCTCTACCCCGAGCATCATCTTCATCTGTCTCCGTGCTGGTTACCAGTCTGCTCTCGTTGCAGGTCAGCTCCTTTTGCTCATTGATCCCTAACCCTTTCAAAATGGCTCTTGGGTTCGTGATACAGGTAGATGTTCCCGAGAAACTGGGGTAGCTAGAGAGTTTCGCATTCAGTTTCATTTATGAACTAAACTTGAGATTCAAAAGTGTGATAAGACAACAAAGTAGCAGCAAATTTCCAGATGTTCTATGCAGTTAATTTTCTACCAAATGTCCCAGAAAAAAATTAAATATAAAACAAGAAGTGTGTGGCTCAGTGAGAAGGAGGGGTGTAGGTTCCGTAGGTGGTTTAAGTCAGGAAGAACATTTTACATTTACAGTGTGAAAGGATGAGGAATCAGTGAAAGTTGCCGCGTAACCCCCTGCAAAGTATCTAAACGCTTAAGCCTGAAATCTTTACCTATCAAACATGGTTAGTACTCAAACACATTCTGTAAGATTGTTTTGAAGATTAAATGAGATAATATATCAAAAGGTTTAACACAGCTAAAAAAAAAAAAGATTTAACACAGCTTACTGCGTAGAGCTGCTCAATAAATATTTAGTGCAATATTATTGTTATTGTCATCATCACCAGAAGTTTGTTTTTCAGGAAAATAACATAAAAGAAACAGGTTTCAGGAAGCTTGCTTTAGCCATGGCAGAGGGTGGAGAGGGAAGCTTGATAAGTTAGGGAGAGCAGGTAGGAAGTGGTTCCTGGATTCCAGAGAAGCGGTGAGGGATCTCTGATCTAGGGTGGGAACAACTGGAATGCAGAAGAGACAGCCTTGGAGAAAATAAAAGCAACCCAAGATATCCAGATGGTTGAAAATACCGTAATTCCCAAGAGTTAATAAACTCTTCATAATTTGTGAGAGCCCATTCTCCATTTGAGGGAACAGATGTATGTTTACATATTTACTTGACCATATGGAGGAAAGCAATCCCAAAGCAAGACTGAATTATTTTCTTTAATTTCCAATTACTATCCCTTAGAATTTAAGAATTCTGTTTTGTATATCATTCTTTCTCTTCAAAGCAGAAACACTTTCAAAAATATATAAGGTTAAAATCCTATCCCTTCTGGGTTAACAGTACCCAAAGTTTCTTGTGAGGTTCTCTTTTGTGAGAACCCATTCTCGGGATAAGTTATTGACTCTTCACAGTTTCCAGGGTTCCTAATCATACTGTGTTATGTTTGCTAAAATTTTTTAAGCCAAAGCCACAAAGATCTTCTGTGATATCTGACTGATTGAACGATTGATTTTCTCCAAACAGTAACTCACTGTGTGTTCAGTATTCACCTTCTTTTTCTTACATTCTAAGTCATTAAACAATGAGATTTTGCCTCTTACGACATAACATGACGTTAATTTATAGTATCCTTGGTAGAGTTTTCATCTTTTTAAGGTAAACATTACTTTTCCTAGGTATAGGTTCAAAGGTGACACAATTTTTAAAATGCAGTTTAGATGTCAGTTTAGTTACTTTATAAAATGCCATTAAAAAAATGATAATGTGAATGATAATTTATTCTTTCAAGAGAAAAAAACTGTATCTCATGAAATAATTAAGATACATGCACCTGTCATCTACTAACCGCTTTAAGAAACTCTCAATGTATATCAGTTATTTGTTGAAATAGTTTATCTTGGAGGCAAAGAAAAGGATAAACAGACAACTTCATAAAAATTTCAATTTTCTTTTTTTACATTTCACTCCCCATTCATTTTATTTTCATTTATTTAAAAAATAACTTTTAGCAGAAGCTCCTACAAAGTATCAAGTATTGTAATGAAATTTCGTTGAACAGGGTAATGGTAACCTGTTATAAGATACACAATAAAACTTCCGTTGGCCAGATTTACCTTATAAGATCCCTAGCTTGTCCATACAGATTCCCAGCTCAACCTTCTCTTGATTTAATGTTTGGGTGAAGTCTGAATTTCACTCAAAGCAGAAGGAGGTTCCTTTCTGGGACGCATGAGGATGCCTCTGTGCTAAATCCTTTCACGTACGGAAAAATGAGTCAGAAGCTGAAGAACAGTTTGCTAACACGTCCCAGGAAGCTCTGGTTTGGGGGGCATCGTGGATGGATGTTGAAGAGCTGCCGACCTGTCTTTTGAGTTCCCTTGCACCGAAGCCAGGAGAGCGCTAACTATTTTCAATAGAAAATCCGTACAACGGTTTTGGGGGAGATGGTGCTTCTTATTCAGTTTTGAGACTCAACATTAGTCTTCAGCACCTGTAGCCAAATGAGGCCATGGGTGGAAAAGAAATGTGGAATGCAGGCAAAAGGGAATAAAGGGAAACGAGAGGAGCCGTGAAAAGACTCTGAAAGAAAGGAGGCGTAATTAGAGGAAGGAGTCAGCAGGAACTGGCGGAGACGAGGGAAGGCTGCAGCGTGAAGGTTCGAGCTGCCGGAAGAGAAGGGTTGAATGTTTGGAGAACAGTGAACTTCCACTCTGGCAGCAAAGCAAACACTAATATTTCAATATTGGTGGCGTTTTTGAAAGCCAGTGGAAAGGAGCTAAAACAGCCCATTCATCCTATTTACTTTCTAGCTTGTCCAAGGGCGACTTTAGTACAAATTGTACTATGTGTGGCCGGCAATAAATATACCTCTCCTCTTTTAGAGGAGAAACTTTATTTCTTTTATTTCTTTTTTACTTTTTTACTTTTTAAATTTTTTTGGCCATGCCACACGGCACGTGGGACCTTTGTTCCCTGACCAGGGATGGAACCTGTGCCCCCGGCAGTGGAAGCGTGGAGTCCTAACCACTGGACAGCCAGGGAAGTGCCATCAAATGCATTTCTTTGTTTACACTCTTCATTTGTAAACACGCATAAGCAGAAAATGCTTCAGCAAGCCTGCCTGCATTTACTCTGCAGTCTTCTCTCCAAGGCCTGGTACTAAATGCGGAACAGTTGATACGTTCAAGAAAAAAAAATTGAACGGCACAGATGTTCTGAAAGAAAAACTAGCCAATTTTTCTGAGTATGAACACGTGAACTCCCTTCCCTTGTAACGTTGCCTCTGAATAAAATATCACATGTGAGTCATATGTGTTTCTTCATTCGATAAAATCTGCTTCACAGGGTGAGTGTGAAAGGTGGGAGCGTCATCAAGGAGGCATTTTCCAAGGTTCTTCTCAAATCCCTGGATCTGTCCTGAGTGAAACCTTCAGGCCAGAGTCCCAGCCCAACATGGATGGCGGAAGGGAGGATGCAAAAATGACCCTCTGTCTGACGGTGGGCAAGCTGGAGTGAGTTTAAATGCACACATCTGTCCACGGAAACAGTCCTGCCACTAGTAGAGCCACAATTACCTGAATTTTATATACGAAGTTTTTGGACAAATCTGTTGCTTGTCACACTGACAAACACTCTCTCCTTGAGCAAACTATTTTTTTTAAACCTAACTTTCTCTTTTATTTATCAAATTTTATTTTATTTATATATAACTGACATAGAACATTATATTCATTTCAGGTGTACAACATAATGATTTGATATTTGTATATATGTTTGCAAAATGACCACCACAGTAAGTCTAGTTAACACCCATCACTATATATAGTTACACAATTTTTTGTGTGTGAAGAAGACTTTTAAGGGCTGCTCTCTCGGCAACTTTCAAATACACAGTCTAGCATAATCACGCTCCTCTGAGCCCTCCGCCCCTCCTTGTGGAGCCTGCACAGCCCGGTTTTAGCAAGACTCCTGCCATGTCAGTTGAGAGAGAATCCCTCACCCTCCGCAGCTGAATACATTCTCACCCCCACCTTTGCTATATAAGACCTCGGCCTGCCCTTCACCAAGAGCCTTGTTAAGCCCCAGGACTCCCCTATGCCTGATATCGATGCTCCATCCACCAGCCCCTAACCCACTCCTTGGGGTTAAATCCCTAATTGTTCTTGTATTCAGAGCTGAACCCAAATATAACACTAGATCATCTGACACCTCAATTGGTACCATTTCAACAAGTGTCAGAATCAGTTTTTCTTTAACAGTATCAGTTGTACGTGGTCCCAGGCCGTGGGATCCAGATGCGGAACTAGAAGGGTGAGAAGCATACAGGGTCACAGGCGTGGTAGGGCTTGGCCTGAACATCAGGCGTAAAGCTGCCGTCTGGATCTGACGTCAGGTGACCTGCACACCACGAGGTCACAAGGCGGAAGCAGGATCAAGACAACGGGTTGGTGAGAAGAGATTTTTAAAGATCAGATGAACTCAGGGCTCATGGCTTCACCCTCTGCCTGCCTGCCATTTGGTGCTGAGTTGATCTGGCTGAAGGATCAGGCCAGTATCCTGGGTCACAGGCGTCTGCGATAGGAGCGGCAGCCTTAGCGCCAGAGATGTGAAACCTAAGAAGGAAAGGGCACCAGGGGTGAGACCCCGATGATGAGCTGGAAAATGAACATCTTACGAGAGGAAGAAAGTGGCCCTGAATACTTCTTGCATAAGTCCTTCACCTCCACCGTGAATGAGAAAGGGGCTGAGCGTGACTGGGAAGATGTTGTTCAGCTGAGCTATTTTGAACGTGAGATATGCATCAAAACGACCAGGTGTAATTTGAAAACATCCAAAAACATGAAGTAGTGAAAAAATACCAGACAATCCAAGTCAATTCAATTAATCAGCCATCTAGTTTACTGTGACTAAAACCAAGAAAAATGACTAATGCACAGTTTCTTTGAGAATCATCTCCTTTTTTCTCCTTACAAACTGATGAGGAAAATGGTCTAAGCAAATAAGAACCAATTCGGATTTCATTCTCTACCTACTCGCATCTAAATATGATCTTATCTTTAGCAACAAGATTCTTTGGCGCTCTTAAGTGACTATAGATAGTCAATTCAATGCTCATTTTAACTAATCATCATACAATTCCCTCTTCAATAAATTGTATCAGAGCATTATCCCAGGAGGCTTCCCTGCCATTCCTATTCCAAAAGCAAAATGCCTATTCTAATTATAATCCTGCAAGGTCAACAGTATTTGCTCAACGCCTTTACTTTGCAGCAAAGTAGGAGCAAACTGAGTAAGAGCCCTTCTTTGCTCTGGATAAATACCACTCAGCTCCTCATTAAGAAAACAATAACCGCAGAATCTCTCATGCAGTTCTCTATCTCTATTCAAATTCCCAGTCCTACGAAAGGAGTCAACTGTTCTTATTCTTCCCCCATATCATTACTTCTCCTTTATGGTTACAGATCTTTATTCATCCCGGTAACTAACCCAGCCTGGGGCCCCCAGTCTTTTGTCCACACCCCCAGGGTCCCTCATCCTAGCACACTGACACAGATGTAACTGGAGTGGCCAGGAAACCAGGAAGACACACTAGGGATCAATTTATCTTTGGCAAGGGAATTGACTAACAGGTTTTTTCCTGTCTCTAATTTCTGTGAGTCCCCTTTGTCAGGGGGATTCTCAGACCAATTCTTTCCTATAGCTGTCAAGAGCATCTGCTCTCAAGCCTGGGTTCAGCACCGGTCAGGCCCTCATACAGCTGTCCGATCTCATCCCTGGTCAGAGCACACACGTCCCTCCGGGACCACGTCAGTGGAAAGGCCCCAGTGCAAGGAGGCTTCTGGTTCACGTGGGTCCTTGGCTGGGAGCACAGAGGCAGTGAGCGCAGTCACCATCCCACAGACTCGTCCACTTCCCCCAGGCACTGGGGGCCCAACAAGAGGAGGTTGACATAGGTCAGGAAGGCAGAGAGGACACGCGCAGAAACTTTCACTAAGATTTTCCTAAATTATTCCGGGATGTCAGCCAAAGCCTGGGCCAACCTCAGTTGCGTCACTGGTAAGTGAACCACGCGCCTGCTGAAATGGTAAAGCAAGACGTGGCCTTGGTTAAAATTCGGGAAATTGGTGAGTTGTGTGAGCTGCATAAACTCTCACAGTTGGGAGACATTTGAAATGATAATGTTGAATATTTTTCCATCTCTGAGTTTATTTTTTATATTGAGTTCACGTTTGTCTTAATATTATCCAACTGGTCCGTATCATCAACAGCATATGTAGATGCAATGCACAAGCATAACCGATCCAGCAGAACACGTGCATTTATCCTGCATCGTGTGTGAGTTCAACCCAAATCCACACACATGCATTGCACGCTTCCTTAGTGCCAGGCGCCACACTAGCCACTGGGGATATGACAGGAAGCAATGCGGTCATAGTACCTACTCTCATGGAGTTTCTGGTCTAACACCGTGATTCGTTTCTACAGTCCGTCCCTTAGCGCTTCCTTTGCTTTCACTCTAGTTGAACCTTAATTAGCTCTTGCAGGAGTTCCTGCACTGGCCCTTTTTCTGAAGTAGCGAACAGGCATTGAGTACTGATTGCAGGCCAAGCGCCCTGGTAACACTCCACACAGATCATCTAATTTACTCTGTTCAACAGCCTTGTGAAGTAGGTGCTATTATTATTATTATTTGAGAACCACTTGATTCTGAGTAGTATAAACATAACTCCATTTATAATATAAACAAACTTTCCATCAATTTCTTCACAGTTAGTCCAAAGAATAAAACCTCTAACTGAATTAGAATTTACATTTGGCCTTAAACATTCTAAAATCCATCCATGTCAACTATGGAATTTTTTTTTTTTTTTTTTGCGGTACGCGGGCCTCTCACTGCTGTGGCGTCTCCCGTTGCGGAGCACAGGCTCCGGACGCGCAGGCTCAGCGGCCATGGCTCACGGGACCAGCCGCTCCGCGGCATGTGGGATCCTCCCGGACCAGGGCACGAACCCGTGTCCCTTGCATCGGCAGCCGGGCTCTCAACCACTGCGCCACCAGGGAAGCCCCCAACTATGGAATTTTAATCTTGCTGCTTGAAAAAGAGCAAACCTTGATCAACGGTCAAATTTATAATTTTTGCTGTTCAGCCTTTTTTCTTGATTTTGCTCTCTGATTCTGTACATTCCAGAGTGTTCAATGGATTTGTAATAAACTTCCAAGACGAAGGGGAATTTCTTGCTCATTGTTTGCCTAAAATCTTGGCTGGCGTTCATCCTTTTAAACAAAAAGTATGCTCCAAAAATGCCCACAAGTGCAGCTACTAAAACTCCTTTAAAGATTTTCTTGCCAGTGGTTCCAGAGCGTGGGCCGTCACATCTGGAGCAAGGTCCTGGAGCAACACCCCACCTTGTGTGGCAGACTGCAGGCAGGACATGGCAGCAATCTTCGCTGCTATGATTAACCCCACTTACACATGAGGAAACGGAGACACCAAGAGACGAAGAGAACTGTCTGAGGCCACAGAGCTAGTTAGTGGTGTGATCTGAACACGGGATCAGGCAGTGTGACTCTAGGGCCAGACTCTGGACTCTAGATATAGGTGCGTGTGTGTGTATAATTAATTTTTAAATTTTATTTTATTTTTTAAATGTATTCTATTAAAGTCTAGTTGATTTACAATGTTGTATTACTTTCTACTATACAGCCAAGTGATTCAGTTTTACACAAACACACACATTCTTTTTCATATTATTTTCCATTATAGTATATGTTTTTAAAACATACCTCTGGTCATGTTATTCTCCTCAGATGCCTTCCCTGACTCTTTGCTAATTATTGAATTATAAGCAAAGGTCCCAGACTAGAGTGAAAAGCCCCACTCAGACTTTTTTCAACCGACCTTTGCAATTTGCTGGCCACCCACTATGGGCGGCACATGCTCAGGACTTGGACTATTCACTTCCCCCTGCAAAGAGCCTGCGTCCCCCGCCCCATTTTTATGCTCTTCCCTTTTCCTGAGTTGCCCTTCCAGCCTCTAGACATGTGCCACCTCCTCCCTTGGTCTTTTTTAAATGAAAGCCCAAACAGATGCTATTTCTTCTTGCTTAGAATCACCACATGCGTTATGGGTGCCTCGCTGCACACGCACCTTCTGCCACGTTCTCAGTTATTGTCGAGTCTCGGGGGAAACAGTGTGTTGGAATGTGGAGCTGGGCTCTGATATCAGGTTGGCCCGAGATTGATTCCAGCTCTTGGAATTTTTAGCTCTGGGATCTTAGGCAAGTTGGATCACATCCCTCCCTGCTCACAACCCTCTTATGGCTTCCCACTGCAATTTGGGGTGGGGGAAAGACTTCTGGAACCCAACATAATGTTTTACAAATACACATTCCTTTAAAATCCAAGCTCTGCCAAGCACGCATTCCTGGCCAAGCTTATTTCATAAGTCACACCAGTCTTGACCACAAAGCTACCCTTCAACAGCCTGACTTCAGTTTCTCAAATGCCCCAGCAAGCGTCCCTCAAGCCTTCATGGTGCTTTCCTTCCACCTGTAACCCTTCCCGCCGTCTCCTCTGACTCGCTCATTCTGACCCTCGGAGTCTCAGCTTTAAAGTCGTCACATTTTCAGAGAAGACTTCCTGGACCATCTGATCCAGAGACTTCCCTCCCTCCTCCACCCTGAACACCCCCCACCCCCTCACTGAAGCCAGTTCTTTGCCTTAGATGTGGAGTGATTTCATCTGCGTGGTTTGCTTGTGGAAGGTCTGTTTTTCCCACTGGACGTATAAGCTCCCACGAAGACAGGATGTATGTTTGGTTCATCACACTGGCACAGGGAGATGCTCAAGGCAGACAAATAAAGAGAGAAATCTCTCTGTACTCCAGTCCCCTCATTTATAAAATAGGAATAACAATAACCCACCGTCACTGCTTTAAGAAGCTGAGCACAGAGTCTGCAAGGCGAAGCTAAGAACTCGGAGCAGCCCAGCTTCCACCGCGAACTGCAATTCCCATCAAGCGAGCTAGCTGCCTTCTCTCTGTATCCTCCCCACAGCTGAGCACAGGGCTTTGGGTACCGTGGGCACCCACGAGTGTTGGCTTGAACTGAACTCAGCTACGCCATCTGAAACCAGAACTCTTCACTTTTACCAAATATGCTTGATTTGACTCCCACACAGAGACGTGCTTCTCCACGATCACGCGATAGAACATCCCCTCAAGCTTTGCCCTTGCGATCAAATTAGGCGAGTCCATAAGTAGGCGTGTGTAATATGATCCCGGCATCACCAGGCTCTCTTGGTTTCACACGCTGAAGATTCCTCCTTGGGAAATTTTCTTCTGAATTAAAAACCTTAAATCATGTGTATCATCATATATTTATGTGATTTGCTTTATACACATATTGTATCACAGACAAGCAAACACTGAAAATGTTTGGAATAGAAGTCGACTGTGCTCATATCCACATTCAAAATTTAACTGTTGAACAAAGAGTTTGAGGGTTTTTGCAAAGTAGGTCAAGTGTAGGATTTCTAATGGGAAATAGGAGAGGTACTAAACTAAAACTGTGTAATAGGCTGGGTGACCATTTAATTTAATGACCAAACCAAGACACCTGTAAGAGTGAAAGGAGCCAGTATTGATCATGTTAGAACAACAGAGAAACCTGAACTGTCCCAGGGATGCTTTCCTGTGCTCTGGATTTGGGGAAATGTGCAATTCTAACCAAACAGCACTGTAGCACCAACAAAGGTTTTCCCTTGCTCCCACCAATCCACCTGTGTCTAGCATTTTCAACTGTTATTTGTCTTTAGATTTGAGAATATATTAGGATACCATTCAGCATAATATAATATCACCACAATACCTGATTTTCCCCAGATGAGGTTCACAGAAAACAAAAAAAAACTGACTAAAAAGCAAGCTGAACGCAGGGAAGGAGAGGGTCTGATGTCCACCCCTCCCGGGTTGGCACCCTGACTGGTTCAGCTCCGCCACGCTGCTCTTCCAGCGCTTCATCACCAACTCAACTAATCTGAGCTCATGTCTGAATTTGTATTTTCAAAACGTGTCAGCTCATTACATTTATTGCATTCTAAATGATATTTAAAATTGACGTAAATAGTTTAAGGAGAAAATATCAAGGGCCTGAAATGAATATCTTTAAATATAATGCAATCAGGTAGATATTTTTGCAATGTTTGGTGACATTAATGTGGCGATACTGAGTAACTGCGGACAATTAGTCAGAAGATGGAGCAGAGGTCTTGTAAGAAAATTACTCCCAGGTGAGAAAACATTGAAAATTCAATTATACTCTGTTTATTACAGGCTTACATTAGCAACTATCTTCCTAATAAAGACCTGATAATACACAAATTAATGGGAACACAGGGGAGTACTTTTAGAAATATTTTTTCTTCTTATAGGATTCTACAATATTGATTTCTAAAGTGCTCCAAATGACAGTGTAAAGCTTGCTGGAGAAAATTCTTAACATAATTTATATGCATAAGAACATAAGATATATTGAAGTACTCAAGATTATGAAAATAACTTTAATGTATAACGACAATGTGCAATAAATTTAATGTTTAAAATTTCAAGTTATGCAAGTGTACAAATCATTTAGGAAGGGAAATCTAGTGAATGCAAATAAGACAAAATCCATAGTAAGGGCTGCACAAATGGTCTGAATTCTAACGAAAACAGTATGTCATGGAAGCCAATGCATTCATTCTCCTTTTTACACATGTGGTTTTAAAAATCATCCACAACATAAAGCTCTTTATAAAATATTTTTCCAGGTCGGAGTATACAAATATTTACCTTCCCACCAAGAAGACCAAAGTGTTCGTCTGTATTGAGCTAAATTTTCCTCTTGTCTTCCTCCCACCATTTTCTTACATCATGGGTAGTTCAATGGACACTTCATTTCTTTTTTTTTAAACATCTTTATTGGAGTATAATTGCTTTACAGTCGCTTCATTTCTTCATTTGGTTGTTGAAAATTTTAACCTGCCACCTATTCTGCGTGTAGCTCTTTCGTTACACAATCCTTGGAGTAGACTTAGAAGCCTAGTCCCTCTTCTCTAGGCATTTATGATAGAGGGAAGGGAAAAAGACAGGTAGATAGATAACTTCAAAATAATGTAGTAAATGCTAAATGTCACGGAAGGACTACAGTGGCTAGACACTACGGGAAATTAGAGGCAGGCCAGCTATTTACACTTTGGGACAATGAAAATGAAACGGTACTTAAGTGGGGCCACGGAAGATCGGCAGGATTTTGATCCGTTAAGGGTAGCTGGGAGGGTAATGCAGATCGCCAACGTGGCATGAGCAAGGCCAAGGGGCAAGAAAGCACATGGTTCATTCACGAGACGGCAAACAATAAAGACGAGTCCATCATACTACTTCATACGGAACCTCAGGGAAAGAAGAGGAAGATAAAGCACCTGGTGTTTAATTAACAGGAAAGATAAGCTTCGAGAACTGAAATCTTCCTAAGAAGGTTGATTCAACTTCTTTTCCGTCTTCTCTGATGAACAGACATTTTATGGAGCCAGGAATCAAGAGAATTGGAGGAAAGAAATAAAAATTTCTAGGGGTAAGGAGAGTACAAAAGAAGGGCAGGAATTTGAATGAAGTAATATATATGCTCCCTGTATGCCAGGAACTAAGACTAGCTTTGAAATAAATAAACAGTTTGAATTTGACGAAAGTATATAGCAGTGAAAAGATTTCAAGTAGGTAAGTAAGACAAATAATGCTGACATTTTGGAAGGGATTTGGAAATGGTGAGTGGGAATAAAAAACAGAAAATTGAGCTCCACTTTGGCAAAGAGTTTTGATTGCCATGATGAAACAGGTATAATGCAAGTCATGTGGGCTCATGTAAACAAGTATTTGTAGCAGTTTGTGTTTGGAAAATTTCTTTAAAAACTTCCATTTGCAGCTTTCGATGGCAGTAAGACTTTAAGCAGGAAGAGGAATAGAAAGGATATCAAAGCAGCAGCAGGAAGCCAACAAAGAAACAGCGGAATTCAAAATCAAATATAACTTAGACGCAGCCCGTGAAACAAAAAGATTGGTGCCTCTATTAGCAAGAGAACCACTCTGCTAAAGGGCTAACCTTTACAGGGAAAAGGGGACATCTGAATGCTGTAATGCCCCAAAGAAGGAAAAATTAATTCAAAAATACTAAAAGACACAAACATGTGATAAAGAGGTGTGAAGTTACAAGTGTCTGGCGCTCCTAACAGACTTATTACTAAGATTCTTCACTCTCAACCCTGGAAGGTCATGGCTTTCAGCTTTGTAGCCTCTGAAAAGTCAGAAACAATGCCTTAACTGTGTTCGTTGAATGAATAATTGAGAAACAAAGTAAGGAAAACTTGGATAATGTATTTTCTCAAAGTGAGGGAATCTGAGATAAACTTCAAAAATGTTGTATACCTGGAAAGAGAAAATCAAAGAGAGGAACTTAGAAGACATCCTCTCAGTGTGGAAGTCGTGATGTCAAGAGCTCCCAGAAAAGTCCACTGAGCTGGCGGGAAGTAATGCCCTTCAAGTCTCGCTTCAGAGACTTCCAGGGAAAGGCTGATCAACTTGTCCGGGAAGACAAGGCCAAATAAAGCTGGAAAGGGCTTTCTGTTGGGCCTTCTCCATAACCCAGCAGGAGCTTCTCTGTCTTAATTCGGAGGAGGCAAAGAAAAATAAAACCTCCTGTCCAGAAAGCAATGGGAGCTACTGAAAGTAAGAGACATTATCTTCCTGCATAGGGGGTGGCGGTCTAAGGGGTGATAGGCATGTGACGTTGCCAGGACAGTCAAATTGGAAAGTCATGTGCTAATTTAACAATCGATGAAGCAAGTTAATTAGAGGATTTAGTCCACAAGAATGTTTCTTCCAAATGGATTATTTTTTTCTTCCGTCTGGGGACAGATCACCACTATTTATTATACAAACACAAAATTTGAGGTTCTTGTGTTTTTAGTTATCCTTATAACATGACCTATTTTAAAATGCATCACAAATGTTTACAGTCTTTTGCATCTCTTGTATGTTTTACTACTACTAAACAAAAAACCCTCTGTTTTATGGATCAAGTGTCTGCAAACAAAATATTATTGGAAGAATATATTTTCCAGGTGGACTACAGACGAAATAGAAATAATTCAAATACATTTAAAGCATAATGAAACAATCTGAAGTCATCAATGACAAAATCTGCTTTGTCAAGTATTCCTTAAAAATTGGTGAAGATACCAGTGTCGTACTTAATATAGAAAATATGCAAAGTATAGTTGAAAGAAACCGACCAGTTTATATTCTTCAAAACATAATGAATCTGTTGACAGTATGTATATTGCTGTTATTTATAGTCCCATGGTGACAAGAAAATGTCACCAATTACTGGCTACAATGACAGAACACAATTTATTCCTAATGATTTATACCCCTTAGAAGAAAAAAAAAGCAGGCTACTAAAAGACAGCTACCATTCTGTTCCCCAACAGCAGTTTTCTAACTGGAAGTATGTTTGCAAAGAATAACAAGTTATTTTTGTTAATGAGGGTTTGCATAATTTACTTATATAACACCGTAAGTGACAAACTAAAATAAGGTACCCTAAGGTATATTTTTAAAACAGATCTAACTGAAATATCATGCTTGTAGAGCAGGCTTTCCTCAACTAACATATCGTATTCCATTTTAAACCTAGATCTCTTCAAAGCTGCATGGACTTTCAGAGTGTGGGAAATAAGAATAAGGTACTAAGTCAGCCTTTCAAATAGACGGTTACTGCTCATCCTGGCTTATTAAGAACCGCAGGTTGAAAGAAACATGTATTTGAGTGCTCCAGTTAGTTACAAAGAAATTTAGAGTGATGACAGGAAGGAGAAAGAGGGAGAGAGGGCCTGATAATTAATAAGCAGGAAAGTAAACTAGACATTACAATACAATTGAACTAAATTAGTAGATCAGAGGATGTGAGAAGACAGCCGTAAGTAAATTCTGATCTCGTAATCTGCAGGAGGAAATATGTTTGGGAAATAAGAGTTTCATGGAAAATTCCAAAGAAATCCAAAGTTGAAATTACAAAGAAATTCATGAAAAAGCAAGAGGAAGGGAAGAGTAACGAGTAATGGCTCTTTTGAGTGGTTCCAGTAACATCACAGTAAGACAGATCAGAACTGAATTAAAGGGCCATAAAAGGGAACTTAACCATTGAAAACATATTTTGAGGACAGATGCCAGGCTTTTTAACATACTGCTGATACATGTCCTAGGCACTAAAAATAACTGAGCAGAAACGTGATGTTACTGTCATTAAAATGGAGAGAGAGAGAGAGAGAGAGAGAGAGTGAGTGTGTGTGTGTGTGTGTGTGTGTGTGTGTGTGTGTGTTTTGAGGTCCCCAGAAACCAAGGAGACATAATGAATTGGGAAGACGCTCAGTGAATAATGAAAATGATTAGGTCTAGGAAGTAGGATCAATTCATCAAAGAATATGACTATTGGGACTAATTAGTTTTGAGAGAAGAAGGATAACAGTCTTGCTACTCAAGTATAAGAAGGATTATGACATGAAGATGAGGACCAAAATTGCTCCATTTCATGCCAAGAACTTAGGATAAAAGTCATGAAAGAAATTCTAATTAAACACAGATACAGGTAAATTCAGAAGAATTGCAATACCTAGTTCAGTTGTATCTCTCCAGGCTTCCTGACAGAGAGTGAAGCTGGTATCTCACAAGGTCTCTGTCAGACTTGCAGATTATGATATTCAAGTATCTGGCATATTCTTTAGCCATACAAAACAGAATTGATTTTTAGAGATCATTTCCCCTAGAAACAAGCTGATAATCACATGAATATTCTTTCAGTGAAATAATAACCTGAGCCAGATTGTGTTTTGAGCCTGTAGTATCTCAAGAAAGACACAGATAATAATACATGGGGAAGTTTGGGGTAGAAATGATTCATGTATGGAGATCAAGTATGACCATGGTCAAAACAAAAATGTATGTTCCACACCAAATCTTTCTTTGAAAAGTGCATGAAAGAGGAAGAGACAATGTTATTGACTGTTTTTCGTTTGTTAAAACTGGCTTGATTATCTTTTTTAAAAGATTGAAATATTTAAGTAATGTCATTTTTGTTTTTGTTCTTTTAATTGAAGTATAGTTGACTTACATTAGTTTCACGTGTATAACATAGTGATTCAATATTTTTATAGATTATGCACCACACAAAGTTATTAAAATATCATTGACTATATTCCCTGTGCTGTACATTACATTCCTCTGACACTTATTTTATAACTGGTAGCTTGTACCTTTTAATCCCTTTCACCTATTTCACCCTTCCCCTTCTCCCCTCCCCTCTGGCAACCACTAGTTTGTTCTCTGTATCTGTGAGTCTGTCTTGCTTTGTTCTTTTTGTTCGTTTGTTTTGTTTTTTAGATTCTACATAAAAGTGAAAACATATAGTATTTGCGAGCATACAGAGAAAAGAGAACCCTCGTGCACTGTTGGTAGGGATGTAAACTGGTGCAGTCACTGTGGAAAACAGTATGGAGGTTCCTCAAAAAACTGAAAACAGAACTACCATATGATCTAGCAATCCCACTCCTGGGTATTATCTGAAGAAAATAAAAACACTAATTCGAAAAGACATATGCACCCCTATGTTCATTGAAGCATTATTTATAATAGCCAAGATATGGAAGCACACTAAGTGTCCATTGACAGATGAATGGAGAAAGATGTTTTACACACACACACACACACACACACACAGAGGAATATCACTCAGTCGTAAAAAAGACTGAAATCTTGCAATTTGTGACAACACGGGTGGACCTAGAGTGTATTTTGCTAAGTGAAACAAGTCAGAAAAAGAAAGTTATTTTTGTATTTATCTGTTAAACATTTAGGACCTGCTTGCCAGGTATGGCAAAATATCACCAAAAACTTGCTTCCTTAATATCACTACTAAGCAAATTTCCTAAGCTTATATAGTGAAATACCATACAATACTCATACTTAGATAAAACTCTTAGCAGCGAAACAAATTTATTTTAGGAATCTGAAATGACTGTGAAAACAAAAGATAACAAAACTTTGTAGGCAATAATGTATTAGTTTAAGGGTCACAGTCCCACTCTTTGTAGATGTAATACTTAGACATACACAGAAGCAAAGGAAACTTGGATTATATCTGATTGATGCAAATAATGAATCTAATTTTTCTCACTACTTTAGGTAGTTTATTAGATTCTCATGCTTCGTATCTTCGCTTCAATGGACTTATCCTAACCCAACGTGACTTTCCTCCCTTGAGGTAAATCCTCAAGAAAAAACTTTGCAACGTTAGCTTTGTAAGGTTAACCAAAAATATAATAATGCATATTTTAAGAAACTGTTTAATAAGGAGGCACAGTTTGAAGGAACTCAGACACAAAGACACTGGGCGAATGATCCAAGATAAAAAAATGAGTTAATGATAGAATCAGAATAGCAGCCCAGATCTCTCCACTTCTATCAAGTGTCCTTAGCACTGTGCCTATGCAACTCTTTGCTTAAGATGGGAGGATTATATCTTAGACTAAGAAGTGTGAAACAAATTCAACTACACAGAAGCTCAAGGTGACATGGAAGACATTTAAATTTATAAGACTTTTTCCTTCTCTTTGAAAAGTAGGTGATCTGAGGGGACCTTCACTCTACTATTGTCTAGATTCCAGGAGATTCCACACAAGAATAGGCTGTGTATTATAGTGGTTTTGGAATTAGATGGTGGATTTCAACCCTGGCTTTGTCACTTAGTACCCGTGGGACCTTAGCAAGATATTTGGAGTCTCTAAGTCTTAGTTTTCTTTCCTTGGTTAAATAGGGATAATACTAACCTCAAAAGGTGTCAGGCGGACTACAATAGGTGCTCAATAAAATCCAAATATCTATCTCTGTCTCTGCCTCTATCTCTATTCTACTCTGCCATTTGGATTTTCATATAATGACTTTTCTAAAGAACAATAACCACAACGTTCACATCCAAAATCCTTACCGATTATCATTGTTGCAAAATGACTCTTTTTCCAAAATGCTTCTATAGAGTAGTGACACTTCCCATGGGATGTCGAAGTATTCTGAAGAATACAAACTGTTCCAGGAATGATGGAGTGTCATCAGAGCAAAATCAGAATTGGTTGGAGTAGGAGGATTTTTGTGGGTGAAAACTTCTAATTACAAAAGGATAAGAAATGTATTTCATGGAAGGGGCCAACCTAAGCGCTGACTCTTTCTGATACTCCTTCAGGAGACGCAACCTTGCCTGGCAGCTGCCACCCATCACTGAGCTATATGTTTAGTACAAGCCACTTGAAATGGTGGTAGTAACCAGGACGCATGGGTGCATACGGCAATATTCTTATCCCTTAAAGTGCAAACTTTTCACCTCCCAATAAACTCCTCTTCGTCAATTTTTATCCCTGTAGCAATCACTCTTGGAATAGATAGGTAAGATAATGAGAATACTTTAAAGAAACATCGTTCCTCTTCTGACCCTCTGCACTAATCTCATAAGATTTTGAGATAAAATAATAAGTACATTCAACGTGCTAATGGTGAAACCATGAGGTTCACACCTAGCCCCTTACAGATGCAAATGCGGACAACAAAGCTACTGGAATGTAAGTCCTTCGCCTTTACGGCATTGAAGGGCCCACTGGCCCAGCGTTAGGGCACCGCTGTGCCTTTATCAAGCCATCTACAGAACTCAACTGTCCTGACATAAAATCCTAATCAGGACTGAGACCCACTGGCGGAAGGGGAATAAGGTTTACTACTACTAATTTGCAGCCTCCTTCCTTGTACCATCATGGTGTTATCCAGTGGTTCCCGTGGGGAATACGTCTGTTGTAAAACCCTCATTATAGCCATGGCAAAGATATTAAGTCAAGAAGTACAGGAAATCTATTTTATGCAGTGATTGTTTTGAGATTTGGCAGGAAGCAACTAAAATGTATGGGGATAAAATATTTTCAGACTCTCTTCTTCAATTGCTAAGGCTCTTACTCTAGTAGTAAATTAGTGCACTGGCATAGCATGAACTAGGATTCTTGCTGGATACTGTACGGTAACTGAATTTCTTGTTCTAAGGGATGATTCAGGAAAAATGGAGGAATAACTGTCTCTTTTGAGTCTATACCAGATCTGCTATTATTCACTGTCCATTTTGTTTTCTAATAAAACCACTGCATACTCCCTTAAATGCACATCGATTTTTAGTTTTCGGTAACATCTTTTTCACACTGTTTACTGTTTCACAGACTGCCATATGCACTCTTCTGTATGACGGCTTTATGTAATTGTGCAGATGACAGTCTGTTCAACTATCTTCCTATGGCCTTTCTTTTTTTATTTTCCTACTACAGCAACACTTTTCGAGGTTGTGCACTCATCTTTGACTCTTTATGTTTCTTTCTCACATGACAAAGTCCTGCCAACCCTGCTACAACTTGTTCCTGCCTCTCTATTCAACATAACGTCTTCCTGCTATATGTTGAACCATGGCTCATCAATTCCAAGTTGGCCTTCATACAGTCCATTCAACACTGCTTTAGGATGTCGACTGGACAGACAGGACCCACAGGGACAATCTCCGACCTATCAGCATGACATTTACAGTTCTTCGCAAGTGGATTCCACTTAACTGTCAACTTTAACTTCCAGTGTTCCCCGAGGATTCTCCTAGAATCTATGGGTGGCCTCCTTGGAAGGCTACCATTGTTCGCTTGTGGCTTCCAAGCATTTCTTAAAGTTTTTCCAGCTGTAAGCATGCACTACTTTTCTGCCATATTTAAACATATTGTACCACCTTCAAAATCCTGCTGGAATGCTACTAATTCTGCAGACTCTTTCCTCTTTTAAACCTTCATCGCTTTTCTCTTTTCAACGTGCAATTTACCCATGTACTTCATCCAGTTGCTTTGTCTTCTAATTGTTTTCTCTTTGTAGAGCCCTGTATCTCCAAGTCCATAAGCTTGAGAGCAAAGGGTCCATTTTATTCCTTAAAAATATCTCTCAGATTATTTAATATAAGGATGTTCACAAAATACGTGAATAATGCATCCTGACTCTGCAGGTTTCATGCTTTATTTTTTCATGAAAAATAGATCTCAGTAACTGCTTCTGATATTATATGTAACTGCCACAAACCTATTTAAGTCTGTTTTTCTACTACATTTTTTTGCAGTGTCTAAAGGCTACACATTATACTGCTAGTGGTTAACTGTGCATTCCTGAAAACGTTTATTTTTAGTTAGCATTCTAGATCTCTCAGAAACTACCAAACCTGAATTTGGTATCTAAAAACTACTATTTATATAAGATATCTCACAAATTTTACCCCACTTCTTTAAAAAGATTTAACAGCACTAATTTTTATTGATGTCTCCTTGCCAAAATTTAAGTAGATTAGTATACATTTATTAGACATTATGAAGCATCCCCTAATTAAATTAAATGACATTTACAAAAGCAAATTATGTGAAGAAAATCAATATAAATTCCTACACCACAGACTATATCTAAAAATTCAGCTAAATTAAACATAAAAAAAGAAAAAGAAATATACAAAAGGGAAGAAAATAAAATCGTTATTTGTTCTAGGGGTAAAGTCAACATTTCTAAGCATAAAAAAGCATAAAAAAGTAAATAATATAATTGATGACTATATTTTAAAGTTTCTAAAAAAAACTGTGTCAAAAATAAAACAGTTTGGCCCATTAGGGAGGCCAAATAAATAATAAATAAATAAATAAAACAAAATTAAACTGAGGAAAATATTTACAAAACACTAAGATTTAGATATTTTAAAAGAGACTGTTATTAAGATTCTTGTTTTGTGAAAACTATGCAATTCAATAAGAAAACAATGTGTATACAATGTACACGAATACCTACATCTCCTGTATCTTTTCCAGCAGCCTATGGACTGATGGAAAGAGTCTTACCTCCCACTGTTACTATCATCTTCTTCAAGTTTTTTTTATTTATTTAATAAGGATGTAGAAACTTTGTGGAAATGAACTTGCCACTCCGAGCTGGAGTAAATACAGATTTTCTTGGCACCTAGAATCTCTAATAAGGAGTGTGTAGCTGTTTAAGCAAGGTGGAATCCTGATAGAGTTGAAGACCTTACGTCTGTGCTGTGCCCCAGCTCTTTTATACTTGGAGTTCATGTCATTATTCATCACTACTGTGGAACTTACACATATGTCTATGAGCAGAAGGCCTGCATTTAAGGAGATGTTTATTTATATCAGGTCCTCCTGCAACCAAACCTGTCTCATCAAGGCCACATGTACACAAGGTGGAAAAAGGCAGAGTCAGCGTCCTAATGTCCTCGAATGTCATCTCTTCTTTCAGTTTCCTAATGTCCTGGAAGACCCATTTCTCCATATACCCCAACAGAATAATGGGCAAAGGGCATAAATTGGCAATTCATGATAGAAGAAATACAAACAATATACACACATATATGAGAATATATTCAGTCTATTACTCAAATGAATATAAATTGCAACAGTAAGATACTATGTTTCCATCAAGTTGCCAAAATTTTACAGCATGGCAACATTCCTTGTCAATGGCATGTGGAAAGAGACACATTTTCACGCTTCTGGTGGGAAGGTAAATTGATACAGGTTTTTTTTGCAGGGCATTTTGACAGGGTATATCAAATGCTTTAAACTGTACGTAACTTTGGCTCTGATATTCCACTTCCAAGAATTCATCCTAAGGTGTTAGTGGATACAGAATTAGGGGCAAAGATTTAGCCACTAGAATTGTTATTACAACACGATTTACAAAAGTGAAAATTCAAACAACCTAGATGTTCAGAAGTAGTGCATATATTCAACAAATTATGATAAATCACAGCATGGAAAACTATTATGTTGAAGAAGAATATCTAATAATGTGGAGAAACTTAGGTCAAAACAGAAATTGCAATTCTAATTTAAAAATATATACACAGGGCTTCCCTGGTGGCGCAGTGGTTGAGAGTCTGCCTGCTGATGAAGGGGACATGGGTTTGTGCCCCGGGCAGGAAGATCCCACATGCCGCGGAGCGGCGGGGCCCGTGAGCCATGGCCGCTGAGCTTGCATGCCTGGAGCCTGTGTTCTGCAATGGGAGAGGCCACAACAGTGAGAGGCCAGCGTACCGCAAAAAAAAAATAAATAAAAAAAAATAAAAATATATACACAGATAAAGAATGAAAGTGTAAATACCAAAATAGAAAGTAGTGAATATTATCCATATGCTTCTCTGTGTCTTCAAATGACATGTAATGCTAAGTAAATAAAATAGATAAATTAAGGGCATAGATGTAAATACTCATAACATTTTATATTTAAAATTGCTTGGTCTAAAGTTCCATTTTTATTATGTCTGTCATCACCTATCATTTTACTTGGGTTATTGACACAGTACCATGCAAATAATAATTAAATGCTTAAAAAATTCTAATGATTATCTGAAGCCTTAAACTCTTTAGATAGGTTAATTCAAATAATTTAGTTCACCTATAAGCACATTTTGTACCTTACAATCTATACAATGGTGCTCCAGTCACAGTAAATGAGACACAGTCCATTATAAGGGAATGTTTTATACTTGCTTTCTGCAGCAACTGACATTTCATTCAAGCACTTTCAAATCCCCCAGGAATCTCCAGCTGATGTATGTCAAAATTTTAAGATCTCTCTTTGTGAACTTTAACACCCCTATAAAAACCAGTTGGAAGAGCAAGCCTACTTCCTACTGATTACTTTGATATTAACCAATTTAAGACGAATCAATTATTCAGTTTAGTCTGAATAATCATTTCACAAAGTCAGTTTTCCAAATTTAAATATGCAAATACTAACTAACACTCTGGCTTTTTATAGCCTATTTTTATTTCTCTCAGACAAATCACTTGTGTTCTATTTTTTTGGCTCCCTTTTGAGTATTTTAAAAAAATAAATGTTTGGTAATTCCTCAAGAGTGTTTGCTAATAATCAAATCTGGTTGTATAATTTTATGTTTGTAGACATGCATTTTGTTTTCAAGCAAAATAGACAGTATAGCTAGTGCAAAACCATGTGGCAGTTACTAAGGTGGAAAGGCTTATATTTAAGCTATTAATTTAATCCTTAAGGCAAAGGTCATAAATACACACTTATATATGTATACATGTATATAGGCATGTGTATGATTTATATATAATTATATGTTTGTATCTATTTTTATTTTGTCATATCTATTTATTATACAACTATTTTATTATATATTTATATGTTTATATGTAGATTGTACACACACACACACACACACACACACACAAACATCAGTGATCAACGAAACAGAACGTTCCCTACGTATCTGTACCTGGAGTAGTACTGAGAACAGTCCTCTTACTTCAGGCTCCAGAATTGATAATTACCTGTTTTCTGTTAAACTCTGGATGTGCTTTTCTTTCTTTTCTTTGTTTTTAACAGCTTTACAGTACTGTTTTAAATAAAATCTCAATTTTGAATAAGAATGTATTTTCCCCCAAACCTTTTAATGACATGAACTGTCAAGTCCATCAAATGTCATCAATTTATACCACACCGACTATGCTATGCTATGATTTTAATCAGTGTAGATAGAAATGTACCTTTTTAAAGTACACCTCTCCTACAGCAAACACTAAACTAATGCTATCACAAAGCTGTAAGATGAAAAGCACCTTACAGGATAAAAAGTGCTGGGGAATTCACAGTTACCTAAGTTTATGTTCCAAAGATCTCTCTCCTCCCGATCCTTCAGAGGCCAGACTTCATATCCCCCTCAATCTCCTCACTTTCATCTTCTCATTACTCCTTCCCTTTCCTTAGAAAGAGGCTGAAATGTCCTCCAATATAAAAATACCCCTGCCCTTGTGCTCCCCAGGAGTTACGCCTAACTCTCTCCTTTCTTAGTTAAGATTTGGAAAGAATAATCTACCTTTACTGGTACCATAGCTTCTGTTCATCTCCCCACCCTACAGCTTGACGGCCACACCCACTACACAGAAACTAAGATCCTCTGTGCAATCCACAGGATGTACTTGGCACTTAACTTACTACACTTCTGGAAATTTCTGACTCTGTCAATCATGTCCTGTCTCTTTTGCCTTCTGTGAACCGATCTTGTTTGGTTTTCTTTTTGTCTCTATGGAACATCTCTCTTTGTTTCTTTCACTGGTGCTTCTTCTGTACCTTTATGTTAAATATGGGTGAACTCAGTATTTTATCTTCATTTCTCTTCTTTTCTCACTTTATTTGCTTTTGGGGAGAGGTTTAATTTGCCCTATGGCTTTAACTGCAATGATAGAGATCATAAAGAAAATGTTTCTAAACTAAATGTAACTTGAGTTTTATATATACATATATATATAATTATATATATATAATTACATTTTATTATATATTATATATAAAATTTATAATATATATGATTATATGTATTGGTACATTTTATTATATATAATATATAAATTTTATAATATATATAATATATGTATATATATAATTGCTTAATATATTCTGAATTTTGATGTCCCACAGACATCTCAAATACAACCTGTCCTTCTCGGAATTACTGACTTTATCACAAACAATATGCTTTAACCTCCAACTTGGATTATAGCATCACTTCCACGTTAGAGGGTCTTTTTAAATGTCTTCCTCTTCTCTAACACCAATGCAATGAATAAATCATCAAGTCGAACCTATTTGAATGTCTCCTTTTCCTTTCCAGTTCTTTGTTCAAATGTTTGTATTTTCTCACTCTGATAATTATAATACTACCTGATTGGCCAATTTGCTTTCAAGTTTGACCTCCAGTTACGTATTCGCTCAGCTACAGTTTCAGGTCCAAATTCAGGCACTGGGTGAGGTGAACACAGAGACACAAGGGTGAACAGGGCCATGGCCCTACGGAGCTTACTCCCTTTGTGGGAAAGACAGTTAACACTCTACACTGCTTTCTGAGTACTTTGCAAAAATGTAAATATGACTGGAATATTCCTCTATACGAAAATCCTTCCGAGACTCCCATTACCTACAGGAAAAAGTTCAAATTCCTTAGCATGGCCATGAAGTCCCTTTGCAACATGGTCTGGGGCTACCTGTACAGCCTAAACTCTCATAACTCATCCACACAACACCCTGTGTTCCAGGCACCAAAGAGCCTCTGGCTCTTGGAACAGTCCCCAGGGATTTCGCACTCTCTCCTTCACTGCTTTGTCTGCATCTTGCCTTTGAGCCTGTGTAACAATGCCACCTCCTTCCTCCTTTATAAAACCTTTTTTCCTCTCCTGCCCTCAATTTCTGTGGCAAGAATCTGCTCTGTGCTGACACTGACTTCACGTACTGCGTTGTAATATTACTTAGCACATTAAAGTACAATTACAATGTAATATCCACTTGCCTGTTTTCCCAACCAGCCTATGGACTTCTAGAGTCAGAGACTATATCATACTCATTTTCTTGTTTTGTAGCCCCTGGTACGATACCTAGCATTTACCATTCATTGATTGAGAATGTAGCTGACATACTCAATGAGAAATCAATTCCAAGTCACATCTCAACTTTATTCAGTTTTCAGTTTCTGTGTGACTTGATATTTAAAATCAAGGCACTACTCATAAGACATTTTAAATTGTCCCTTTCTCAAGTTTATACTCATTTGTATCCATTTCAATACACATTCAGAAAGCTTTTACACTTAGTTTACAGTCTATTCATTATGGCAAACTATCTCAAGTCAACTGATAAAGAGAAGAAAATTCCAATAGAGTGAAACCCTCGTTCAAACTACTCAGTAAATAAGGTAGAAGATTTTTCACATTTAAACTTGTGTGTAGGTAAATGTTAATTAACAGAACTATTATGACCTGAGAAGAATATTCTATAAATAACCCCCCCCCCAAAATCAGTTAGTTGCTTTTCAAACACTTGAACACCCTTGGAATGGCAAATAAACTACAGTTCTATGGCTCTAACACTTATTTTTTCTATTTCAGTGATAATTACATCAACGAACCTGACTTGGCATTCGCTGCTGTTCAATTCATTAATTAAAACAATTTTACCACTACTACTGTGATTTTCCAAGGATATCAAACCACATTCAAAAGTCAAAATAGCATGCATCATCAGTTTTGATGTGTGTTAGTATATGCTGTACTCTGATTTCAACTCCACAACTAAAAGAACATCCGGATGTTAAACAGATACTGCATATATTCCATATACTTCGAACAAAAGTACTTAGAATACAAGTTGTTTTGTAGAAATGGCAATATCCGTGTGACAAGTAGCAAACTGTCAAGCAGTGCCAAAAACCCTCTTAGAATGGAAAATACAAATGTATATAAACACTTAAGTGATAACAACCATGGTGGTGGACCTTATGGCATTCTTAATTCTACTTTCATAATACTAAATTTTTAAAAAGTTTTATTTAAATCATCACTTACTTGTGCTCAAGTGACTTGTAACATATCCATGAAGTGAATGTATTTCATCCAAAATGAAGTATGGAAGCTTTTGCTTAAAGAATGACAAGTTGCTGTTTAAACTATAAACACACACCCATCAAGGTGATGTAATTATTTTTATATATTGGAAGCTATTTGACTGTATTTTGCAAAGCAGCACTTTAATTCTGACCTTGATTTAGGAAGCATGCAACATATTACTTTTGCTATTTTGACATCCCAGCGCACCTAAAACATAAAATATAATTTACAACAGTAGGTCATGATGGAATTGACCATTACATGCGAGAAGAGAGCCCATAATGGAATTTATATTCAAGTTACGGTTTAGCGTGTGTAGTAAAGTCTCATCAAATTAGAATAACACCGAAATACCATTTATTTCTTGCAGCAACGGAATTCCTCCTTAATTCTCACAATCCATTTCCAAAGTAGGCTGAGAGTTGAGAAAGATCAAGCTGAAGGAACGGAACCAGGCTACAGGCAAAAATCCACCTCTCTTCAAATTACTTGTGGAAAACTCAACGATTAGCCTCGTGTAGAAAAAGAGCCAGGAGAGGAATGACGTCTGTGTCACGGCTAGAAGCATCACAAGTACGTGACGTAACAGGTGCTCCAACACCACTGGCAGTTTCTCCCACACTATTCTAGAACTTAACTGGTGATAGCAGAGTTACAAATCCTTCCATTTCTTCTCTCACCTATATTCAGTTGCTCAGAGAGAAAAAATTGCCCTGCCCACTTTTTCAGAGAACATATTTTGCCCAATGTGGTAATTTGGATCGCAAAATAAAGTTCTCTACTGTGACAGTGATGTAAACATCACTACAACAGTTTATCAAATTGGTTTAAGGGGTATATCTTTTTTTTTTTTTTGCACTGTACGCGGGCCTCTCACTGCTGTGGCCTCTCCCGTTGCGGAGCACAGGCTCCGGACGCGCAGGCCCAGTGGCCATGGCTCACGGGCCCAGCCGCTCTGTGGCACGTGGGATCTTCCCGGACCGGGGCACGAACCCGTGTCCCCTGCATCGGCAGGCAGACTCTCAACCACCGCGCCACCAGGGAAGCCGGGGGTATATCTTTTTTTTAAGTATAGTAGCTCAACTTTTAGATTTTATCTATCCATACAGAAAGTAGACTTTAAAACTACTATTTCAAAGGACAAGTAAATTGGTTTCTTGAAGTGTTTCAGTCTGGCAAAGCAAGTATCTATTACACTTAAAAATACTGCACATTAATGCTCTATGCTTCTCGTTAGCCAAATTAGCCCTGGAATACTCTAGTATCTGCACAGTTAGTGTGGCATTAGTGAGGTCCTACCACAGGTATATTGCTAAGACCCCGGGTGAGAAATAAAGTCTTCCAGGAGGGATTTATTTTATTGGGTGAACTCATGAGCACCAGTTAAATTGCCTTTTAATTGACCGGCTGTCTAAGTAACATGCCTTTGAGAGAAGCACCACTTTTGAAACTTCCTTTGGCCAGAAAGGGAAGGAGCACGTTTAACTCTTTGAAGTCTACAGCCGTCAGACTAATTATCAGCACCACTCAATGTACGTTCATTTAATTACAGTGAATTTAAAAGTATGTGGGGTTTTAGAGAAAAATAAAAGAGTCAATAAATGGTGACAGAAATTCCAGGCCATGCAAATCAGCAGTGGGTCTCCTGGAGACCACTCGCTCTCCCTCATTCGCCAAACGTACAAATACTTGACTACTGCAGACAGGGGGGAAAATGGAAGGGGGGCAGGGGACACGCTGTGCGCCAAGACTACGTAGGTACTTGATACCTTGCGCCTCACTTAATCTTCACAACACTTAAGAAGGACAGATAATTTTCCACCATTTACAAATAATAAAAAGAGGACACCTTGTTGGGAACTCACTGGACGCCAGGCACCGTTGTTCTAAGCATATTATACATCCGAGCTCATTTAATCCTCACAACAACCCTATAAGGACTGCACGTCATTTGTGATCTTCTGCATTTTACCCTCATGGAAACGGTAGCACAGGAAGGTTAAGTCACTTGCCCAAGGCCACACAGCTGGGAGGTGGTGGAGCCAGTACAATCCCAGGTGGTCTGCCCCCGTCAACAGTTTCTCAACTGTTGCCCTCAGAGGAGGCTCTCGAGGTCCCCAGTTACGACGAGGTAGAAGAGGAGAGGAGAGCCAATTCCTCTTGGTCTGTCTAGGGTCAAAGGTCATCGGTTCCCAAGGGGCAGGAGAGGTCGTGGAGACAGGCAGAGGAAGCAAGCCGAAGACCTCCACATCTCTGGGGCCAGCAGTACAACTGGCCGAGTAGCCAGGCAGAGGTGGGAAAGTTGGGACCTTGAGCTCTGGGTGGCTCAGGAGCAAACGGTCTTAGGGGTCGAATGAAAGCGTTTACAGCCTGAGCGCTGTGATTCTGAATCCAGGCACTCCTCACGATACCACACTGCTGGCTGACAAAGGGTAATAATACATGCCAGGCTGCTTCTGGGAAAAGATGCACAAATAAACATTTTTTAAAGCTTAAAGCTTGATGTTTTGAAAAAAAAAAGTTCTTTGTTCCTGACATTTACATAGATATTTGGAATTCAGATCAGATGACTTGCAAAGCCGGAGAGTGGGTGTTCAGTCAGGGGTCTTTTAACATCCATCAGAGACAGGAAAGATGCCTCAGCCAGCCAGAGCACACTGGTAACTTTCCCTTTGATTACGGCAGCCCAGCACATTTATTTTGTAGCCGCTTACTAGGACGGTTGCTAATAGGTGGTCACAAACAATGGACCCTCCAGTATTTGCCCTGGAGCATGGCGGTTGACTTAGAAAGCTGTCAGTACGTGTCAAGAGAGGTCTTCTCCCACATCCTTAATTCGGAACAAGATTAACATTTGAAATTTGATATGAAACTTAATATACTGTAATAAATTGTTTTTCTCAAATTGCTTCTTAACATCAACTCCCCATGGTTGGTGAAGAGTTAGTTTTGCAAAAGAATATATTTTATCACTGGTTTAGAATCTCTGCTAACACGGAGACGTGTGACATGGTCCGAATGTTCCTTTACTCTCATGGGATGCTCAGGCCATCAAAATTTCATTAGCCTCACAGCAGTTCTAGCACCTTCTTAACTTGAACTGTTGGCCTCCTTATCAATAAATAAATGAAATCTAATCCCTTGCAGTGACTAAACTCTTCTTTGAAGTTATAACTAGAATATCAGTCAGTCAGCTTGCATAACTGCACAAATGTTGAATAACATTTTATCTTTTTCTGAGGAAAACAGCCTTATTCACATTATTTCAAATGGCAAAAACAGTCAACCCAAACTCCCCTGCTAAACTGGGGGGAAAAAACAAGTCAGTGTCTGGTTTCTCAATTAGTTTCACTTTGGTGAGCTATTTTACGCACATCCTTCTTGTTTCAACTTATAGTGATATGATAGAACGTCTAAGGACACACGGCAAGCTAACATGAAAATGAATAAAATTTGACAATTTAAATAAGCGAAAGTCAAAGGTAAATATAGCTGGAAAAATCAATAATCTTTCAGAGTGAGAGCATTTAAGAATACCCGAGTTGAATTATTTTAGAAATCTTATATTATAAATATTTGACTAGAAGTAGTATTAATAGTAGAAACAGGTAATGGAGTTGAGGATCTTGTTTATGAAGATGTTAGGAGGCCCTGTGTATGATTACAAATTTTAGTTTTTACTGTAGCCCAGCCTAAGAAAAGAAGTTTTTTATGTCAGAAAAAAACCCTCAATACTCTTGTTTAATTCCACAATTCAAAATGATAAGGTCTGCTAAATATCAGAAAATTAGGCTTCCCTAGATCTCAATGTAATTTATTACTTTAAATGGAATTTTGCTCTGTCTGACTAATCACTGAACATTCAGAACAAATAAATGAATCTGCAATGTTACTATCGACACACATACGAAATCTATGAAATAGCCAGTGTTCAGTAAGAGGTCATCTCTATTTTTTTTCCTCTTTTGTTTTCTTCCCTAAGCTGACCTCACTGGGAGTTCTTAGACCATCAAAATGTTGTTTCAAAAAACAACCACAGCCAAACCTTGGGGAAAGAGTAAACACAAGTTTAAGTCATCACTTGTCCAGCTCAACAAACATTGTTTTTGACACTTTATACTCTTAACTTGGCTGACCTGTTTACTCTCAACAAATGCTACCAAATGTTCTGGACTTCGAGGCAAGGCCCCTGACACCATCTTCCTGTGTCTCTTATTCTGCTTCAGAACACCACTTGGAGAAATGGATGAGTGTAACTTTCCTTGTCTTTACATCATTCCAAGGACATGGAGTAGGAGATTCCCGGGGCAGCAAGTCCCTCCTCTCGTTCATAATAAGTGCAAATAGAGAGGGGCGGCAGTGTGAGAAAGTCAGGCTTGTCACCCCGCCCCCAGTCATTTGGATGTTAGATACTGTTAACTAGAGGTGGCAACGCTTCTAAGTTTTCTGAAAAGAATAAAATGGCATGTGTTTGGGAATTCACTGTCAGATGGTTTTAGCAGATATACAAGTTAAAAAATAATAAAATTAATTTATATTTTACCAATACAGACACAATAACAAGATACACTCGTTATGAGAGGGAGAGAGAGAAACAGAGATGCTACAAAGGGTGTATATAGAAAGGGCACGCTGACGCAATGTGGGACGATATCTAAGGGATACGGATATGGAAGGTCCATGATGCAGAAAATCAGAACTGAACGCATTGTCCTGCTGCACCCTCCTCTGCTCTTTTCTGAAACCATCATACCTGTTTTCATGTATTTTAGGAAAATCAAACGTCAAATAACACATCTGAATATAACCACTGTGCCTACAATTGCTTGCAGAGTGTTACATAAACATACAGAGGGACAGGAAGCAAAACTGATGGCAAATCTTACATACTTAAGGTTAGAAACTTCTGAGTCAGTGAAAATTTCTATAAACACAGGTTTTACTGAGGTGAATGGATTAGCTCAGGAAAACGCCGCAGTCAGATTCTAAGACTCATTTTGTTAGACAGAACTGCCCTTGTTTCCTGTTTGGGGTTGGGATAAGTCCAGCCTCCACCAAGAACTGACACTTCCAAAATGAATACATTGAGTGCCTATTAGTAGTTGATTCTGACTTTGGTTCAATGCATCCAAGTATTCTCCACAAGATATTGCTTTAGTTGGTTTAAACTAGACCTTTTTTTCCCTGGATAGCAAGAAAACAAGTGCTAAGCAGTAGGAAGCAGTAGCTACCCCTTGGTTTGGTGACTGAGCTGAGACTAAAAGCTGACAATGACCTGCTTTCCTGTCGCAAAGCAGAGCTGACAAGCTTGCTCAATAAGTAACGAAAAGGAAACCATCAGTAAAACAGCATCTTTCTTTTCACACGTCATGCAGTTCTTCCATTTTAATTTTCTCTCTGCTTTTTTGATACACCGTATACACAGCATTAATAACTAGATTAAAGTAGCAAGTATGCTGTTAACATTAAATGCTGAAAGAGAAATGTCATTTTGTTGTCCGGTGCATTGCTGCTGATGCTACAATTCTTCCCAGAAGCTGCACTGACTAAAAATTAAGTTTTCTTTGAAATCTATTATTGCATAGAAATTAACTGTTTCTTATTCTGTGTTGGTGATAGGAAAAGAGTCCCAATATATCGATTTTTCTTACAGTATGCTATTTGGATACCCTAAAATCCAGTTTTTGTGCATCGATTTAATTGCAGACTGATCCAGTCCCCAAAGCACATCAAAGGCCACACTCCCTTCTCTTTACCAAGATTTCGATTGCTGTCATCAACAAGTAAGTTTAAAGCATGATCAAATTTGTTCTTCAGTCATTAAGCCCTGTTATTAAACTATTCCGTGTGCTCAGTCAACCATTCTAAGATTCTGGAACTTCTTTGAGATATTTTCAAGAGGAATCTACAAAGACATCTCTGATTACAAGCTGGCTGTGGGGTAAACTTTACCACCACTTGCTTTGCAACTCCATCGAGGATAACAGGTCACACGGTCCAAGATAAGTCAAAGCCAATCTTTGTGGTTTTTTTTTTTTCTTATCACGATTAAACTGTTTTTCAAAAGTATAGCTAACACAACAGAGAAAGCCTGCATAATTTTACAATCTGATGTCGTCGAATATTGATTTTTTCCCAGGGAAAAAAAATGCAATAACGAAGGACATTTCTTGAGCGCCACTACTAGCGTTGCAATACAAAGAAAGGCAGAAGAAAGTAAGAGAAGGAGAGATGGGAGGAAGGAAGCAAGCCACGCCTCCAGAGTCAACGGAAACAGACAGAAGCACTGAACGCCAACATTACGAAGCCAAAGAAAAAAGAACTTACCGTTTTCACTGTCCGACTTGTTTTCGTGCTCTGTATCTGTCAGGGTGAGGGCTGAGTTGGACCGGCTTGACAGACAGGAGCTGCGGCCTGACTTGACCCCCCTGCCCCACAGTCTCATGGCATGCTCTGGGGACATCACTGCTTCATTCTCAGTGTCAGCGTCTGACCCTGCACTGATAGAGTAACCTCTGTGAGGGAGCCCCATTTCCGCACAAAACGTCAGTCCTCTTCGGGCTTCCGGTTCACAAACGCCTAACTGCCTTAGGGTGAAATTCTGTCCTAATTAGGGGGAGAAAAGATGACAGCTAGTGAGTATATGTCTCGTTTCAGTTTTTTATAAACAAAATCTCCCTAAAATAAACACTTAAGCATCCAGTCTTGTCAGCTCTCAGCACCAGGTAGTCTGCATTAGCTCCACATGACCTGTGGTCGCGTGGGTCCAGGTGGGGTGCAGGGAGCTCCATCTCTGACTTGCCACCCACCACGGCTCAGAGCTCCTTTGTCAACTATTTCAGCCCATAAACACCTCCAGAGAGCCCGGCTGGTAAAGCGGCCCAGACCAGGAAAACCCAACCCAGAGAAAGGCTTAGTTATCCTTGATAGAACTGTGTTTAGCAGACTTGTGAAGCCATAGAAATGGTCAGAATTATTTCCTGGGTCCTGGCTCTCATCCCAAACGGTAGGATTTTCCCGCCCAGGTGTCACTCCTTTGGAAGAGAAAAGATTGCCCTCCAGAATAAGTTACCCAATAATCAGAAAAAATTAGAAACCGGAGCCTGGGCAGTCTTTATTATATTTTCCCACCTAAAACTTAACAACCAATATAAACATGTATCATGTGTGTACAAACACACACTAACTTTTGGAGCGCAATGTCATGAAAATGTGCAGACACCTGACTTCCCAGATTTTTTGCTTTAATAAACACCTGGAAACATCTGTATTGATCAGAGTAAACCAATTTGTGCAAATAAAGGGCACTTTAAAAAATAAAGTGGGAGTATTCTGTATTTAAAAATTAATGACAAAATCAAGTTCCCTGCAAAATAAATGGCTGTGAACCCTGAAGGCTTTTACTAATAAATTGAGCATAATAAAACTCATGACACTGCAATAACTTACAGCAAAAGTGTTTAAATTAGGTGACACTTTAAAATGACTGCCGTTATTAATGGCTTTTCCAATCCTGTATTTATTCTTGAAAATTTCACCTATGTTTTATGATACTAGGGGTGAGAAGAGAGACAAAAATGTTTGCTTAGAGGATGCATACACATGGGCCTTCCATTTCCCGTCTCATTGGCATGGTAGAGTCTAAGATTTAGGTACCAACTAGAATCCAAATACAGGAAAAGAATAGTAGTATACCAAGACTGATTTAAATGCTACCATATAATCCCAAACTTTTAAGAATATTAAGCATTTATATTACTCAGAGTTTTCACTTTTGTACTTCCCTCTCTTATAGCCACAAACATTTTAAAGTTAATTGGCTAGTATGAGAAATAACATACATTACATTTTTTAAAAGAGGGTGTTATAAATTATTTGTAATAATAACATCTTGAATCTTCTAGGAAATGAATCAGACATAATGCACAAGACAGTAAACATTTGGCTGTACAAACATCAGCACCCTCAAGGATTCAGCCCACTTTAACCCGTGTGGTTAATTGCTTTATCGCTGTGGTCAGATCACAAGTCGGAATCTGCTTTATCTCGGTCAGACTTCCAAATGGATTCTGACAATGACACTCATAAATAATGAAAATCTGTTGCTACAAATTAGCTACAAATCATCTCAGAGAGATGTGAATAAGTATCTGAACCAAAAAGTATGTCAAAAACAAAGGAAGTAGTTGGGACTTCCCTGGTGGCGCAGTGGTTAAGAATCCGCCTGCCAACGCAGGGGACACAGGTCTGAGCCCTGGTCTGCGAAGATCCCACGTGCCGCAGAGCAGCTGGGCCCGTGTGCCACAACTACTGAGCCTGCGCTCTAGAGCCCGTGAGCCACAACTACTGAGGCCCGCGCACCTAGAGCCCGTGCTCCACAACAAGAGAAGCCACTGCAATGAGAAGCCCTGCACTGAAGTGCACTGAAGTGCACTGCAACGGAGAGTAGCCCCCACTCGCCGCAACTAGAGAAAGCCGGCAAGCAGCAGCGAAGACCCAACGCAGCCAAAAATAAACAAAAACAAATTAATTTTAAAAAAGGGTCTTCTCATTCCAAGTGCAAATATTCAACCTAGATTTTCTATAAAAGAAATAAAAAATAAAGGAAGTAGCAAAAATAAAGAAGAGGGAATAAAAACTCATTGAACAGTGAGAAAGTGGGCAAGCTTAATGAGCTAAGACATAGCAGTGGCAATATTTTTAAAAGAAATAGTGTGGACTGTACTTACGAAAGTAAATCCAAAAATGGTCAATGTAATGGACAGTTAATGGAATGTAATGGACAGTTAATGTGAAAGAGCTTATCCATTACTATTTATATGTCATATTTAAAATGGGGAGGGGGGGAAAGGGTGTAAAACAGTTAAACATCACCATCAAACATGTCGATTTTTCCAAAACAATTTTTAAAGGGTGAAAATGAATGATAAGATCCTGTGCATCTTTCCTCTATTTGGGGAGGTTCCCACATTGGAGCATAAAAATAAGAGACAAGTTAAAAGACAGTAAGAACTCGCTTTCTAATCTCTGAAGTGTAACTTGAAACATTCTCCATGTTACTGACTTTTCCCACTGTTGCCATCTTGATGCAAAAGTCTATGGGGTGAAGGGAAGCAGAAAATGTTATCTGGGTATGTAAACACAGTTCATTGTGCAAACGAATATCCAAGACATCGTCCCTATGAATTGGTATGTGTATCCCAAACGCCTTAAACATCTGACCCTCCACCCAGAGATAAACCCATGCACATATGGTCACCTTATCTTTGATAAAGGAGGCAAGAATATACAATGGAGAAAAGACAGCCTCTTCAATAAATGGTGTTGGGAAAACTGGACAGCTACATGTAAAAGAATGAAGTTAGAACACTCCCTAACACCATACACAAAAATAAACTCAAAATGGATTAAAGACCTAAATGTAAGGCCAGACACTATCAAACTCTTAGAGGAAAACATAGGCAGAACACTCTATGACATAAATCACAGCTAGATCCTTTCTGACCCACCTCCTAGAGAAATGGAAATAAAAACAAAAATAAACAAGTGGGACCTAATGAAACTTAAAAGCTCTTGCCCAGCAAAGGAAACCATAAACAAGATGAAAAGACAACCCTCAGAATGGGAGAAAATATTTGCAAATGAAGCAACTGACAAAGGATTAATCTCTAAAATATACAAGCAGCTCATGCAGCTCAATATCAAAAAAACAAATGACCCAATCCAAAAATGGGCAGAAGACCTAAATAGACATTTCTCCAAAGAAGACATACAGATGGCCAACAAACACATGAAAGCATGCTCAACATCACTAATCATTAGAGAAATGCAAATCAAAACTACAGTGAGATATCACCTCACACCGGTCAGAATGGCCATCATGAAAAAATCTGCAAACAATAAATGCTGGAGAGGATGTGGAGAAAAGGGAACCCTCTTGCACTGTTGGTGGGAAGGTAAATTGATACAGCCACTGTGGAGAACAGTATGGAGGTTCCTTAAAAAAGTAAAAATAGAACTACCATATGACCCAGCAATCCCACTACTGGGCATATACCCTGAGAAAACCATCATTCAAAAAGAGTCATGCACCACAGTGTTCATTGTAGCTCTGTTTACAATAGCCAGGACACGGAAGCAACCTAAGTGTCCATCGACAGATGAATGGTTAAAGAAGATGTGGCACATATATACAATGGAATATTACTCAGCCATAAGAAGAAATGAAATTGAGTTATTTGTAGTGAGGTGGATGGACCTAGAGTCTGTCATACAGAGTGAAGTAAGTCAGAAAGAGAAAAACAAATACCGTATGTTAACACATATATATGGAATCTAAAAAAAAAAAAAAGGTTCTGATGAACCTAGGGGCAGGACAGGAATAAAGATGCAGACGTAGAGAATGGACTTGAGGACACGGGGAGGGGGAAGGGGAATCTGGGACGAAGTGAGAGAGTAGCATGGACATCTATACACTACGAAATGTAAAATAGATGATAGTGGGAAGCAGCCACGTAGCATGGGGAGATCAGCTCAGTGCTGTGTGACCGCCTGGAGGGGTGGGATAGGGAGAGTGGGAGGGAGATGCAAGAGGGAGGTGATATGGGGATGTATGTATACATATAGCTGATTCACTTTTTTATAAAGCAGAAACTAACACACCATTGTAAAGCAATTAAACTCCAATAAAGATGTTAAAAACAAACAAACATCTGACCCTCTGAAATCAGTGTCTTGCGATGATTCAAACTCTTAAGGTCTGTTTCTGAAATGCAAGCTAGAAAGCAAGCTGTGATTTCCTTACTAAATTAAAATTTGCTTTTGCTCTCTTGGGAAAGAACACTAAACTTGATTTCCAATGGACCTAATCTAAAGCCACTTACTGGCTTCATTCAACTCACTTCACCACTGTTTTCTCACTTTTCAGGGCTGTGATGACTTGCTTTAAGAGATGCTTTATGCTTTGACAAAGTGTAAAGGAAAGCATCGACAAAACAAAAACACAGCCTACTGAATGGGAGAAGGTATTTGCAAATGATAAGACAGATAAGGGATTAATTTCCAACATATATAGACAGCTCACAGAACATCAAAAAACAACCAACCTGATTTAAAAATGGGCAGAAGAACTGAATAGTCATTTTTCCAGAGAGGAAATACAGACGGCCAAAGATGCTCAACACTGCTAATCATCAGGGCAACGCAACTCAAAACCACAGTGAGGTACCGCCTCACCTGTCAGAATGGCCATCATCGAAAAGAACACAAATAAATGTTAGCGAGGCTGTGGGGACAAGGGAACCCGCCTACACTGCTGGTGGGAATGTAAACTGATGCAGCCACTGTGGAGAACTGTGTGGGGATTTCTCACAAAACTACAAATAGAACTACCATATGACCCAGCAATACCACTCCTGGGTATATATCCAGAACATAAACAAAAGCGCTAATTCAAAAAGATACATGCATCTCAATGTTCATAGCAACGTTATTTACAATTGCCAAAGTATGAAGCAACCTAAGTGTCCATCAACAGATAAATGGATAAAGAAGCTATGTGTGTGTGTATATATATATATATATATATATTCCATTATATATATAATACTGAGTATATATATATATATACACATATATACACACACACATACATATATATGGCTGAGTAGTATTTCATTATATATATAATAATAAGTATACACACACACACACACACACACACATATACGGCTGAGTAGTATTCCATTATATATATAATACTGAGTATATATACATATATACACACACACATATACATATATGGCTGAGTAGTATTCCATTATACATATAATACTGAGTATATATATATATATATATATATATACACACACACACACACATATATATATATGGCTGAGTAGTATTCCATTATACATATAATACTGAGTATATATATATATATATATATATATATATATATATATACACACACACATATATGTATATGGCTGAGTAGTATCCATTATATATATAACACTGAGTGTACATATATATATATATACTCAGCCACAAAAAGAATAAAATTTTGCCACTTGCAGCAACATGGATGGACTTGGAGGGCATTATGCTAAGTGAAATAAATCAAACAGAGAAAGACAAATACTGTATGATATCACTTATATGTAGGATGTGAAAAACAAACTGATGAATGAAACAAACAAGAAGCAGACTAACAGATACAGAGAACAAACTAGCAGTTACCAATGGGGAGAGGGAAGTGGGGAGGACAATATAGGGGGAGGGGAGAAAAAAAGCGTTATTATGGAATTATATGAAATCGTATGTATGAATCTTCTGAAAATTGTAAAGCCCTATAGAATTTAAAGAATCGTTCATTCAGTTAAAATTTTTTTTAATTAAAAAAAGAGACGCTTTATGTAAATGAAGCCAGCATAAAGGGAAGCAAAATGAAAAATGACAAAAAATAAACACCTGGGCAAATGTAATAATCATAGAGAAATGGACAATTTGAGGGGGGCAACAAGGTTGTTTTCAAATAATTTTAGAATAGTCACACTGCCACCAAAGTTGACTTTTCCTTCATTCAAAACTATCTCTCCCCAGTGCTTCAAATTCCACTGTTGCTGATTCCCCCCTTAGGTTAAGGATTCTTGCTTGTAGGATCCCTCGTTTTAATGCAGACACCCCTGGGGAGATCTAGCTATTAAATTTGAATGAATTAGTCTATTAGATTATTTCCTACAATTCAGCAACGTTTAGCAAGATGGGCTATACTTATGGAAAGCTCAGGCAGTTTGGACAAACAGAAGGAAGATGGTGAAAAGAAGGGTTCCTGATTGGGAGAAGAAGCAGTTGGCTCTGGTACCTTGGAGCCGGGAATTTGGGGTTGGGATGCGGTTCTTGGCGCTGGATTTTAGGTCAATGTGGAGAAATGGGAAGAGACTGGCAGAAGAAGGCAGCAAAGATGCTCTGGAACCAACTAAAGACATGACCGTCCTGTTTAAACTCATCTTTGGCTGCAAGTAACGTGAAGGAGATGAGGATACATTTATTCTTATTTTCCATGGTTTCTTCAGATTGTGTTCTTTGCAATGCTTCTAACACTATTACCTTAATTTCTTTCTTCACCCTGTAGAGTCTTTATATTAATTCTGTTGGCCGAGACTGGTGAAATCAGTATTTACCTCCTGCACACTGAATTTTGATAACCTTGATCAGCAAGGCCAGCCACAGAGTTTCCCATTACAATTTGAAACAGTCCCAACATAATAAATTGCAGGAGGAACAAAGTGTACCTGAGGATGAAATTTCTTGTGATTAAAAGGCAAGGTTAGCTTGGACTAGATTAGGCATTTCTGTTTCAAGACACTCATAAATTTGAAAAACCTATAAAAGAAAGACCGAATAAACGGCCCAGGCAGGTGGCATCATTGAAAAAAGGTTCACAGTTTGAAAAATGAGGGAGGGTATGTGACGAAATGGAAAGGACCACTTTCCACCAGCACTGAGCATAGCTACCTCTTCAATAAAAGAAGGGGGTTGGGAAAAAAATGGCCTTTGTCTTGCATGGTGCCTATAACCTAGTCCGAACAAGAAGGGATTTTTCAAAGCTGCAGTGCAGAGTGATGTTCACCATTAGGCAAGACATCTGCTATGTCTGGGTGAGTTGAAAAGCAAAAGCCTCTACGCGAGGGACTAGCCTCGGAGTGACACAGGGTGACTGCAGAACCCAGAGGAGGGTGGTCCCACATGAGAACTCGTGGTATTCTCTCCCCTCTTACGTCTAGATTCTCTAATGCTTAGATTGTGCCCTTTCTCTCTATTTCACTTGTTTCTTCTCTTTTCCAAAACTACTTTATTGAGATATTAACTCACAGACCATACAGTGAACCTACTTAAAGTGTACAAGTCAATGGTTTTTAGCATACACATGGTGGTGTGCAACTATCACCACAATCAATTTTAGACCATTTTCATCACCCTTGTACCAATTATCAGTCACCTGCCATCTCCCCTCTTACCCCACCGCTCCCTCTAGCCCTAGGCAAGCACTAAGCTCCTTTCTCTCACTATAGATTTGCCTACTCTGGACATTTCAAAGAAAAGGGGTCCTACAACATGTAGACTTTTGCGACTGGCTTTTTTCACTTAACATAGTGTTTTCAAGATCCATCCACATTGTAGCGTGGGCCAGCAGTCATTTCTTTTTACGGCCAAATAATATTCCATTGTATAGACACATCATCTTTTATTTATCTGTGTATCAGTTAATGGACATTTGAGTTGTTTCCACTTTTTGGCTACTATGAAAATGCTGCTACGGAACACCATATGTTTTTATTTCTCTTGTGTATGTACCTATGAGAGGCATTGCTGGGTGATATTGTATTAGCTCTACGTTTAACCTTTTGAGGAACCGCCAGACTGTTTTCCACAGTGGCTGCACCACTTTCCTTTCTGACCACAAGTGTATGAGAGTTCCAGTTTCTGCACATCCTCACAACGCTTATTATCTGTTGGCTCTCTTTTATGTCACACTGCCAGTGTGTATATACCATACTGTAAACTTGCAGTGAGGAGTTGGACTATAAGTCATTGGCACAGGAACTGGTACTGAAACCGCGAACTGTTCTCTTAAAAAGCAACGGATTCTGCGGGTCTGCTACACAATTTCATTATTTCTTTATCATTTTTTTCTTTGCCTTCTATTATGCTGCCTTAGTCTTTGAAAATATTTTGTCTGTTAAAGTATTCTTTAGCGCTGAAAGTCTACCTCTTAGACTGTATCCGAGAGAAATAAAATCACCTGGACTTAAACAGACATGTACAAATAATGTTTATTACGGCATGGTTGTAAAAATTAAAATAAGTGGAATGTTTACCAGGAAGGGAACTGCTAAATACGTGATATATTCCCTGCATGGAAGGCTATGTGGCTATAGCAGGAAGAGTGGGTTTGGACCTATGTTTTCTGTGCTGGAGGGAAGCCTATTATATATATTTTAAGTAAAAAAAATACAAGTTGCAAAGTAGTGTGTAGAGTACGATCCCATTTTTGGAAACTAAGAAAGAGACCCAACAGATTATATAAATGCCTATGGTTTTGAGCATGAATAAAGGGGAGGGGGCCATTAACTGTCAAGATGGACCACACAGAAGGAGACGTAAGTGAAGGAAATCAGTAATTTTCTCTTCTATAGTTTTGAATTTTTACTTTGCATGATAATTTCCATTAATTTAAAAACATAAGAAAGAAAGATGAAAGTCTACCTTCTTTTAAGAAAACCAATATATTTTCTTGATTTGCTGTTTAATAGTTCCCATTCAATAATTAGAAATTTAGTTTACTACCTTCCCTTGGAGAAGCTGGGTTTTAAAACTCCTTCCTCATTTATTGTAAAGAAATGAAGTTGTGTAAGAAATACAGGAGCAACGTTTTTCTTTTCATTCTTCCCTTTCCCTTCATCATATATGGACTTTTTTAAAGGCGAATAAGCATCTATTTCTTCTATAGTAACAAGCCCGATAACTGAGCGTAGGAAATGGAGAGAAGGATCAATACAAGTGTAATACACAGAAGTAAAATAATCTGTAACTGCCTTTAAGCATTTTCCTTGGCCGTTGCCAGCTTGGATGGAATTATATACTTTCTGACGTGGAGGCATCCTCCTGCAAGGGCGGAGCGCAGCCCCGAACTACAAACTGGACAAACATTTCTCATTTGCTATTGGTGGATTCAGCGTCACCACCATCTTACCCGGAGTTCCCTTTTTTGCTGTGTTTGTAAAACGATAAGAAGATCACAGAGTAAAATAAGCGTGTGGAATTTTTTCCCCTTTGAGTCCTAATGCATATTTTCTGGGATACTCCAAACTTCCTTACGTTAAATTTGTCACTCTTTGAACAGAACACCCACCCTTGAACATGCAGTAGAAGCTCCAGTGAGGGTATAAATCTTGACTTACAGGATCCTACACAAAACTACATTTTAAAAATTAACTTAAAATCCCACTAAATACCTTAACTTTCCCTACCCCATTTTACTCTCTCTATAAAAGGTAAATATCGTCAACAGTATTCAACAGCCTTCCTGATGTTCCTATTCATAAGATATTAATATCTAATATTTCTAGAGGACAAAGGAAATGACCACTGTACACCATATTTACAATCCAATTTATCACTCAAAATACGGGTCTAACGGAAGCCATTGCAGGTTACACCCCTCAGCATTCATCCTGAACTTGGCTGTGAACTCTATGTACCCGTCCCTGGAAGTGTGTGGTTGAGACTTGACGGTGAACTTGATGAGAAGCCTGAGAAGGGAAAACCCCAAGTGCATTTGCAAGCAGGGAAAGCAGGATTAGATGAACAGCCCCGGAGAATATGCATTTTCTTCAAGATAAGATTTGTGAAGCCCCCGGGGGGGACAAACATGGATACTGAAGAGGAGGCTTGGTGGCTCAAACAAGAAAATGAGGTTGTGAGTCTGCTGACTTATAAAGAAAAGGCATCTTCTTAAGCATGTACCACGAAGGGTTTAGACACCCGCCACAGAATAGCGCAATCCTGACATTAGCAACCATTTGTACCCATTTGTAAGGAGAGTAATCACTTTAAATTTGGTTTTTCTCAAAAGCGTTCTGAAAATGAATTTGCTTTTTATTTTTTACCCAGTCATTGTTTCTTTAGAACAACCCGGGACCCAGCAATGGATGCTAATACGCCTACAACCCTCCAACGTATCTGCTGCTATCTGATAATCCAACTGCAGTAGGTATTGGTATAAATATGCGTGTGGTTTGGCGCGAAGCAGCAGGTGTTTAATAATTGTGACTGAAGCGGCACCACAGTGATTCACAATGTGGATACAAAGTTGGCAGTGTGGCAAGGAACCAGATACAAGTTTAGCAGCAAGAGGGTGCTCAGGACATCAGACCAATAAAGGCCGAGGCAGGGGGCAAGGATTACCCCTACTGTGTCCAGAGGAGAGCTGTAAGCTACATCTATCTACTCACACCTTCTGGCAGGTAATCTACAGAGCAGGTTGGCTGCCAAGTCTGAAAGAGGCACTTACCTACTTAACAGCCCAAATTAGTTAACAATCAGTTAGGAAGGGGAGCCAAAAGAGGGAACTAGGAGGAAAACATTCACATGAAACGATGATGAACTGCAGCTCTTTAACTGGTGTCTTTAAGTACAGAAATTTAAAGCTGAGTAAACATGGCCATCTAAATCCTTTAATCCCACCGCTGACATTCGTAGCGACTGAGAAGGATTAATCATTTTGATCTCTAAATGAATCATTTTAAAGAGTTCATATTTAAAAGGAATAAACTTTGGAGTTGCAGTAATTAGCCTAGGGGATCTGATGTCTGTTTCAGGTTTTTGTCTTTCTTTATGAAACCCTGTTCTCCCGAAGAAAAGGTTTTCTTAGCACCAGGAAGTATTTCAGAAAACATGAAAAAGGGTTTCAGATTCCTTTCGTTTTTGTAAGATGACAGAGGGTAGAACTGGAAATTCACAGCAGCATTAAGTGCTGAACGGTAAGACCACATGGTCGTATTTCTTTTGAAGTCTAGGATCAGTTCCCATTATTCACTATAATGGCATCCAAGACTAAATGAAATCTCAGTCTTTAAAATTAAAAGCATTTTGCTCTTGGGTCTCAAATTTTCCTCTTTCACAGTTTCCAACATGCCTGAATGTTTAATCTATTTTCAAAATGCAAAAAATACAAAGGAACAAAATAAAAATAAGAGTAAGAAAAAAATGGATATATTCCATTTCACTTCCAAAACAGGATAAAATGGTACAGAGAGACACACAATTAGTATCTTAATCAACAGAGCTATGAATATTATTTTTACATCCGCCAAATGCTATTGGTGATATTCTAAAATTATACGTACATCTTGCATGATTTACATCTCAGAAATATGGATTTAATTCTTTTGACCTATCTGGAAACACACAATATGCGGAAAGATTTAAACATTATTTATCATTTCAGGGAATTCCAATATTAAAACTGCCAAAACATGTAACCTATATCCAAGAGTTAAAAATGGACCTTTTTTTCTATTTGGAAATGGATGAAAATATTTGAAAGGCATGGTCCCAGCTATGCGCCACAAGTCGGCCTCCGCTCCCTCGGCACTGTCCTGGAAAGGCTGGGCTGCCATTATCTTAGTGGGCAGAATGTCTTTATCCAGCAAAACACTGGAGTGCATTGGCAGCAGAGGTGGTCTCTGAAAGGACTGTGCTTGCGGTTCAGTGGAGACAATGTGACTGTCCCAGGACCAAGTGAAATGTCATCTTGGCTGAAGCTGGATGCAAAGAGAAAGCAAACCCAGGACCTCCCACGTCCAGCTACACTTGTCTGAGCATGCCTAGCTTGGGGGTTTGTTTCTAAAGTTATTACTGCTTAGGTAAATTCTATATGCAGTGAAGCACACAAATCTTAAGTGGACACTTCAGTGAGTTCTAACGTATGTTTCCACCACGAAGCCCAGCTAAACACAGCACATCTCCTTCACGCCCACAAAGTTCCCGTATCCCCTGAAGTCAATCCCCGTCACCATAGGCAACTACTGTTCTGACTTCTTCTTTTTTTTTTTTTTTTTTTTGCGGTACGCGGGCCTCTCACTGTTGTGGCCCCTCCCGCTGTGGAGCACAGGCTCCGGACGCGCAGGCTCAGCGGCCATGGCTCACGGGCCCAGCCGCTCCGCGCAATGTGGGATGTTCCGGGACTGGGGCACGCACCCGCGTCCCCTGCATCGGCAGGCGGACTCTCAACCACTGCGCCACCAGGGAAGCCCCTGACTTCTTTTATTATAGATAGGTTTTGTCTGTTCTTGAACGGAATATAAACAGTCACACAGTATCGACTACGGATCCTTTCACTTAATGGAATGCTTTTGAGGTTCTTCCACATTGTTGCTTTATCAGTAATTCATCTTTGGTATTACCAGGCTGTGTTCTATTGCATGAATGGAACTACAATTTGTTACAGCCATTCACTTGGTGATTCCTGTTTGGGTTGATTATGGAGAAAGCTGCTATGAAGATAAAGCTTCATTTGTCTTATATGTAAATACTTAGGATATGCATTGCTCGGTCAAAAGGAAGATGTTATTTTTAACTTTACATAAGACGTTGCCGAACAGTTTCTGAAAATCTTGCCATTCTACACTTCGCACTCCCATCAGCAATGTATGAGAGTTCAGTTGTTCCACATCCTTACAGATATTTGGTGCTGCGGAATTTTTTACTTTAGCCATTCCAGTGGGTGAGTGGTAATATGTCGTCGTAGTTTTAATTTTCAGTTCCCTGATGGCTAATGATGTTGAGCACTGTTTCAGGTACTCATCAGACATTTGTGTATTTTCCATGTAGTTTTGAAGGATTTTGTCCATTTTTAAATTGTATTGTTAATCTTTTTATTATTGAGTTATAGGAGCTCTTTATATAGTCTGGATATAAGTCCTTTGTCATATATATGACATATACGTATATATGTGTATATATTATGCATGCATATGACATATATACTGTCATATATATGTGTATGTGTTATGTGTGTGTATATATATATATATATATATATATATATATACACACACAATTTTCTCTTACACTGTGGCTTGCTGTTTCATTTTCTTAAAGGTATTTTCTGATAAGTAGAAGTTTTAGTGTTGATGAAGTCCAATTTATCAACTTTCTTTTTCTTTTATGTTTTGTCCTTTTTATGACCTAAGCTATCTATGCTTACTTCAAGGTTGCAAGCATATTCAAGAACATGGTTAACTTTTTCTGTGGGTTTCTTAAAAGGGCTTGGTTTTTTCTTGTAAATTAGGAAGGCAAAAGAGTAGGAAAATCATAGGATCAGACTCTGTTTATTTCTGGCTCTGGAACTCACCAGCTGTTGACTGAGTGAGCATTTTCACAAGTCTGGGTCTCAGTTTTCCTCATCTATAAAATGGACTTAGAGGATCTCAGATATCTCCCAACCGTAAGTTTATGCAGAGGCATAAAGAAGGTAGCACAATGGACCACGAAACAAGGCTGAGAACAATAGTATCATGAGTCCAAGCAGGAGGAAAAGGAAGAGAATAGACCTTGGTAAAAGTACGGGTCACAAGGGTTAAAATGTCCTTTAGTACCAGGAACTTTGGGTTTATATCTCATCCCTAAACTAAATCAGAAACCCTGTGCCGTGCTCCTACTGTGCCTGGAATTCATCCTGAATTGAAAATCAACCCTCAGGACAGTGTGAACATTAACAACGGTATCTGCCTGTCTGGAAAGGTGCTTCTCCTCCCCACTCCTATGGTTCCAAGACAGGGATTATTTTTGCCTTTGACCTTTGATGATTTAGAGCGGCAGGTTTTCCCTCATAGCCCCACTCTCCAAATACAACCTCTGTGACTATTTTACTGTTTTTTCTTTCCTTTCTCTTTCTTTCTTTTTTTGTAATTCTGCAAATGGATTTTGTTGTGTTTATTTCAATACTTTTAAGAGTTTTTGAGTCAAGTTTTGTGTGATACAATTCACAAGTTGGTCTTTTCTTTGTCTGGCTTCTTCCTAATCCCAAACTTCACAGTTGTACAGCAAGTCCTTGCTGTAGGAATCAATGTATTGCGTTTAGATGTTGATAATGGATCACTATATATTTTTCAATGGAAACAACATGGAGGAAGGCCTGATGGAACACGCAGGTGTATTAGGTCACCTGGATGGAAGAACATTCTAGGGTGTGACTCCAATGTACGAGGCTGTCTGTCTGCAAAGAATGTGTGCAGAATTCCAAACAGGAACACCTGTCACTATGGTTGCTTCTCCCATTCATTTTCTGCTTACCAAGCTGGGAGGAACTTCCTCAGCAAATCACTGGTGGTCACCTGGTTCACAGATGCTCTATGAGGGCTGCCAGGACACGAGCTGTGCAGGGCGGATGCAGGGGCCCGGATGAGCTACTGCTTTTCTCAGACTAATAGGAAAACTCATGACCTTTTCATGTGTTCACTGACCACTTGAATTTGCTCTTCTGTGAATTGAAGCTATTTCCCGTTGGGTTGTCTTTCTGTTTTCAATTTGTAAAAGTCACTCTTACTTTATTTTATGTGTGTGTGTGTGTGTATCTTTTATCTGTCACATGGATTATAAACATATTTCCCAACAAAATAATTTTGTCCATGGTATGCTTATTTATATTTTATATAAAAGATTTTAAGTAAAAAATAATCATATAAGGCTTCTCTTCTGTTTTTTTTATTTCAGTTAGAATGGTCTCCTCTATTCTCGGGAGGTACACAGTCCCTGGGGCAGGCCGTGTAGATTCGCAACCAGCTTTTCCTTGCCGTCCTCTGTTATAAAAGCTGGAAAGCAAAAATAGTAAATGTTCCCTCTTCTCATGCAGCTAAGCGTAGCCAAGGATAACAGTTGTGAAAAATAGAGATGCAAGAAGACGTCTCTGGGGAGTGAAAGGAAATAGTCCAATGGAGAGAAACCCTTCTCCCTTTTGCTTTGGTTCTATTTCAACAGGAATATGAAAATGCAGCCAACATCTGAGGATCCGTAGGGCAAAGGTCACATGCTACAGATGACTGAGCCAAGAAAGATAGAAGGTACCTGGGGCCCTGATGGCATCTTTGAACCCTGGACGGTCTGCCTCTGGACTTCTTGTTTTGTAAGAAAATAATTCTGTTAGGTGTTTAAACCACTGTTTTGGGAACTTTCTGCTACTCACGGGTCAAGTCATTGCTACTTTATTCAGTCTCTCAAATCAACTTCTAGAGTTCTTATTGCTTTATTTTTTACATTTGTCTTTAATCCATCTTAATTTATTTTTGAATATGCTGAAAGATATGGGTCCAATTTTATATTCTTCCAGATGGATAACCAGCTGTGCCAGCACCATTTATCAAATCCCAATGAATAGAAAAACCATTTTTTGTTTTATGCTAAATTTCCCTGTATGCTAGGATCTAGTTCTGAAATTTTAGCCAACTCCACTGATCAACTTGTCTTTATTTACACCAATATCTTATAGACGTGATTACATGGCTTTATACTATTTTAAACAATACATGGTAAGGCCCTTTTATTCTCACTTTTGAATATATTTTTGACATTTATTCTCCCACATTAATTTTCAGATCACCTTCTCCAATTAAACATGAGCCTTGACTCCTATGCATTTATTTTCATAGAACTGGTATTTTTATATCTGTCTTCCCATCCGAAAACATTGACTGTCTTTCCATTTATTCAGATCTGTTGTCTGTCTCACAATAATATTTACAGATCTCTTCATATTAGGTCCTATACCACTCTTGTTAACATTTATCCCAGAGAACTTTATAGTGTTTGTTGCCATTGTGGTAGGATATTTTTTTTCTGACCGCCAAGTTTAGCCAATTATTGTTTAATAAGTACTTAATGGTATACAACGTGCATCAGGTATTATTCTAAGCAGTTTATATATATCAACTCATTTCATTCTCAGCAAACTGTAGATAGAAGGAAACTGAAGCACAGAGAAACTATGTGATTTGTTCAAACGAGTTACTCGGCCAAAATGAGGTGACTTGCCGCTTGGTTAATGAATGGCAGGTGTGGGTCTCAAACACACATCTTCATCCAGAAAATATACTCTCAACTATTATGCTAAATATACTACCAGTGATGTCCATAGATTCATCTTGCATTTACCCAAGTACCAATTTGCCTCAAACTTGAAAAAAATCTTTCTAGTGGTTTTTATTTCACATGGTTTTTTGTATGTACAAAATCAATCACATATTTAGCAAAGTGCTAATTTTAACGTTTTCCAAAATATATATCGTTTCATTTTCTTCTCTTACTACAATTGCTAAAATGTCTAAACAATTTTGCATAGTAATCGTGAGGGTAGGTGAGCCTTTTCTGTGTTACTGATTTTAACTGAAATGGTCCTAGAATCTTACCCTTGAGAATGCTTTTTTTTGTTTTTGCTGTACGCGGGCCTCTCACTGTTGTGGCCTCTCCCGTTGCGGAGCACAGGCTCTGGACACGCAGGCTCAGTGGCCATGGCTCACGGGCCCAGCCGCTCCGTGGCATGTGGGATCCTCCCGGACCGGGGCACGAACCCGTGTCCCCTGCATCGGCAGGCGGACTCTCAACCACTGCGCCACCAGGGAAGCCCTAATTTTTTTGATTGATTGATCATCTTACACGACTAACATATTTGTTTTTTTCCTTCTTGTTTACTTAGTGAGTTTTATTTTAATCAGGAATGGGTTTAAAATTTTATCCCAAACCTTTTCATCATCTAGTGATAAGATCATGCTTTTCTACACTGATTTATTGATCTAATTACGTTAATAGATTTCCCAACATTGAAAAATCCTTGCATCATCACCCAGGATTAGCAACCACTTGGTTATTAATCTGGTCCAGACTGTTACCCTTTTTATACATTGCTAGATTCTTATATACAAATGGTTATTCAGAATTTTTATTACATACATATTGAGAAGAAATTTTGGTCTAGATAGCTTCTTTTTTGTACCATGTTAATCGAGTTTTGTTGTTAAGGTTATGTCAACCTCACAATATGAATTTTAGTGCTTTCCATCTTTTTCTTTTCTTTTTTATTTTTTTGGTGTTGAATAGCTTTTTGAACTATGGACTTAGCTGTACTTTGAAGGTTATGTAAGATTTACCTAGGAACCTATCTGGTACTTTTTAATGGCGTCCCTTTTAATCACCTTGCTAATCTCTTTTGAGGTAACTGATTCTGATGACTTTTCTCCATGTTTTGAAATAATTTGGGGTTGATCATATTTTACTAAGAAAAAATAAATTTCCCTGGATTTAAAAAAATGTGCTGTTTGGAGCAGTTCCTTTTCGTCGTTATGACGTCTTCAGTATCTCTCCTTATTTTCGCTCTCATTATTGTTTAAGCGGGACCATCTGGGCTTTCTGGTTTCTTAGACTTCTTAAAGAATCAACTTTTTGTTTGCTTTTAATTTAAGTTTATCATGATGATCTACTTCTTCCTATTTTCCTGTGGTTCCTTTTTCCTGATATTTCACTTATTTCTTAATATATACAGTATGTTCGTTTTTGTTGGTCTTTTTAGATCTGTTTCTGAAGGAGGTGAACCACGTATCCCTCAATAAATGTGTTTTAGCAACATTTTTTCCCTAAAAGCTTTTGCTTTGTAAATTTAGCTACTATACTGCGTAATGTATGCACTTTAAGAGTATTCATCCCGTTGTCTCTTACCATTTACTTAGTGGTCCTCTTTACCCTGTTTAGTGTTTTTCATTGTAAATTCCACCTTTCCTAATATTAATACTGCCAATCCTACTTTCTTTTTGTTTGTATTCACCTGATGTCTCTTGATATCCATCTCTTTATTCTCAACCACTTTTTAACCATTTTAAGTCTGTTTCTTATAAATACCAATAACGTTTATAAATCAGCTGGTTAGTTTCTGTTTGTGTCAAAATTCAGTTCATTCCTATTTCATGTAATGTGTCATACGGGAGAGTTCACGTCTTCCATCTTGTTTTATGGTTATTCATGATTTTACCTGTTTCCTCTTTTCCCTTGGAGCTGTTTTTGCTAAATTGATCAGATTGCTATTCATGCCTTTTCCCCCCTGCTAATTAGGTAGGTCTATTGTGCTTTCTTCATTTCACTAATGATTACCTTCCCTTCCCTGACATTCATATTCAAATACATATTTTTCATTACCACATGAATGCAAGATAGCAATTATTCCCCTCCACTGAAGCTCTGCTCCATAACTGTTTCTCCCTCTTTCTTCAGATGAGATTTTGGGAACACTTTTAATCTCCCTACCAGCTTCTCCCAACTATTGGGTTTTGCTGATACGGAAGGAGTTTTATTTCTAGTCTTTTCTTAGGGTTTCCCTTGCAGTGGTTCTTGCACATTTCCACTCGCTCTACCGTCCTTCGGGATTTGACCGCACATATACTGCACGGTGGGTGGTTCACCACATTTTCCTTTCCTTTCACAGGTAGTGACTCTGATTCAGTTGGTATCACTTCTTGAATACTTCAGATGGTGCACATTGGTGATACAGTCTCTGAATCTCTGCATGTCCCTAAATATCTTGCGTTTACTCTGAGAGATGGATGATCTCTTCTCTGCATATAGAACCCCCGGGCTGTAGTCTTTTCCTTGTGGTAGAAGTTATTCTGTTGTCTTCTAGTTTTCACTGTTGATGATGAGAGAGTCATTAGTTTTATATTTGTTTCTTTTGTAAGTCACAAGAAGAGTAACTTGTTTTTCTTTCTCTAGAATCTTGTAAAATATCTTTATCCACAAAGTTAAAGAATTTCTCGAGGATGTGCTAAGGGGTGTGTGTGTGTTTTCTTAATTTTACCTGGAACTTTGTCTTCTGAGTCATTTCTTCTACTTGGTCTTCAAAACCAGTCATTTGGATTTCAACAGTGGCCACCCTTCCTTCTTCAACATATCTATTCTGTTTTCTGGTTTGTAAATTACGGCTTTCCCCACCTTAGCGTTCGGCCGTTACTGCTGGCTTTGCTGCTGTGGGTTTTTTTTTTGGACTTAGATGTCTGAGAGTGCTCTTATTATAATCTTTCATTTGGGTTTGGGCTTTCCTTTTCTTCCCATCGCTCATTTGCATTCGGAGCTTCCTGATCTGTCTGTTTTGCATCGTACCTCACTTCCTACGTGCTGGGCGCCATTAAGCTTGTCGCTGCTTTCCTGGGGGCTGCCTTGGAAGCAGTGACAAGTCGTCTTAGTCGCTGGGGACAAGCCTTTCTACTCCCTGGGTTCCGGGGCTGGCACTCTCAGTACTGGAGTGGAGAAAAGGCGTCCACTTAGGCTCCCTCAGCTCCTGAGGGGCAAGGAAGACAGCTGCCCCTGCAGCACGACGTCCACTCCCATGAGTAGTGTGGGAGGGGCCGGGGAGCCTCTCTCCGGCACCGGGAAGCCACAGCGTCCTCTCTGATCCTCACGCTAGGGCTTCACCCCACTTCGAGCGTTCATCTGGCCCAAGAAGAAAGGCACGTGCATCGTGGGCCCTAAGAGGGTTCTAGACCTCATTTGCACCCACATCACTGCTCAGATCAGGAGGGGTAAAGAGCCATTTGGGAGATGGGTAAATGAGGCATGACTCGAACAACGCTTATACCACAGTCCCGGATACATGTGCACAGAAAAACTCAGACCGTGCCTCTAATGCCCTTCTGTTTCTCAAAAGAGGGTCACATTTGGTCAGGGGAAGGTCTAGCATCCGGAATCTTGTATAAAAGGTGGACCGGGACTCAGGACACAGCCCACCAAGCAGGTGCAGCAGGTGCAGCAGGAGGCTTCAGGGCTTGTGGCATCTCCTTTCCCACCAACTCTACTGGAACCGGCCTTGGGCCAGCAATACCATGAGGCGAGAAGTCGTGTCTGTGGGAGCTGGCGGTTGCTGAGCACCCCTGATGGCGACAAGCAGGAAGAGAAGGCAAATCCCAGAGCAGCGGTGAGGAAACAGGAGAGTTGCTGGGACCAGAAGCAAGCGGTCAGGGAGCCCCACTCAGAAATCAGTGACCTTCCTCCTTCCCTTTCCTACTTTGTAAATTTATTATGTATTTTGATTTCAGGTGCGTACAAACACAGACATAAGGCTGTCTGCTTTTCAAATTTAGAAACAGGTAACCTTCCTCCCCTGACATTCTATAAATGAAGAATAAATGGTAGGCTTTTCATTTTAAAATTCTGAAATTCACAACCACGACACTGATGACTGACTAACGGGTAAACACTTTGGGTTAAGACTGTCTCAGAGGTGTTTTTCCTTTTTTTCCAGGGTTAGGGTTCTGTGGAAAAAAAGTGTTCCCACTTCCAGATATCACCTCATTTCAAACTTCGCCTTCACGGCCAATGTTCCTCACTGGAGTTGATGAGCTTCCGCATTTGGTCAAGGACATCACAGGCAATGTACATAGTGCGGAGAAGGAAAGATCTTTTATTTTATCACTTCTCTAAAAACTGTGGGATGATCTTACGCAGCTGTTTCATAAGAAATGTGTCTCAGATCTGACAGGATAAATTCCCTTCAAAGATGAATCAAAGAAAATAGTATCCAAGAATGCCAAAGAAGCCACTATTAGCCTAACCCCATCACACCTACAGAGAGCTCCACAGCTGCTGAAAGGACTATTCCCACCACCCAGTAAGCCACACGGAGAGATTTAAAAGGAGAGAAAGAGATCTGTGTGAGAACCGGTCAAACGACACATTACTGTGGAAAGGAAACCCTCCTTAGCTTTACAGTGTCTGAATATAACACGTAATTAACAATAGCCACTTGCCAGTCAGTAAAGCCATAGAAAAGGATTAAAATTAAGTTTGATAATAGCCATAAAATTGGTCGATAAAAATAAAAATATTACATTTCTTTTTTTTATAGTTGACTAAAATCATTGTGTTTCTAGATTTGAATTCTCCATGTAATTGCATTAACAGGCGTCTCTACTACCCCTTCCTGCAGCTGAAGCTGCATTTTCCTGTGTCATTCAAAGAAGAAGTGGATTTGGACTGGCAAGGCGCTTTGAAACTCCATGGACAAGCTCAATTAGCATGATTCTTTGGAAGAGTTTCAACGGTCTTTGGCTACCATTAATATTTTTAATCTTTCATTTTTATTATGTGTATGATGTCAGGAGCTGTGGCAGGAAGCACATTTTGTCAATTAAATAATTAATACCACAGCATAATAGTCAGGGAGGAAAAACTGACATTTGTCAGGTTCAAAGAAAATGAAAGGCTGGGAGGATTCTTCATCATGCGTGCTTGGGAAACACATCACCCGATAGCAGACTTTCCCTTGTTCCTTTCTCACCTCATCTGCCGCTCCTGCTACAAATATTCCCCACATCAAAGCAGACGAAAGAAAAAGCATTTGCAATGCCTCCCTCTTCCCCACATGCTCATCCACCCAATCACAAAATCACGTCCATTTTATTTCCCAAATATTGTGTCCAGTCTCCTCATTTCTCTCGATCGGTACCATCAAAATTGGCTAAGACTGACTCCAGGAAACCAGAGGGCAAGGTTGACACTGAACTGCCCGTTTTCTGCCTTGGCAACCGCACAGAGGTTAGAAGCCTGAGCACCTGGGGGCAGACAGGCCTGGGTTCAAGTCCCAGCACGGCGCTCACTGGGATCTCAGGCCTCCAAGCCTTGACCGTCTCAACCTGTGAAAGGACGATGCCCCTGGGCCCTACGTCCCGAGGTGCTGTGAGAGTTCAGTGATGGTGCACGTGACTCCGAGCACACTGACTGGAACGAGGTAAGGAATCAGCACACCTCAGCTGTCCATAGCAGTGCCTTCCATTTACGTCCTTAATACGACCTGACTTATGAACACGTCAACTGAATGGCAGCACCTCCGCACGCTGCACTTTTGCTTTTCCTTTCACCTCCGCTCTGAAACCTCTTCTCACCACTGCACTCGGCCGCTCCTGACAAGAGGCCCCTGTCGGCTACCTTGTCTCTGTCCCTTCCCTCTGCCCCGTTCACTCTCTAGTCCTTGGCTGGCAAGGAGCTAGGTGACAGGGATGTTTGGTCCCCTAAGACTCTGGTTCCGGGCTTTCCACAGATGGTCTCGCCGTGTCATCAGCAACAGCGTGCACTGGACGAACGCTGCCTGGGAGGTGAAGACTTCAGCTCGCTATTTTTAACCCGTTAAGCGTCCTCTCTGCCTAAACTAAACGCTTGCTGGGGGCAGAGACGCGCTTCCCCGGCGCATCACGCCACACGTGCTGCTTTGTTCCCTCTCACAGGATCCCACAGTGTAGCTTCTTCTTTGCCAACAGGGCACTAAAAGTTATTTTGGTTACAAAAGGTGAGACTCCACACCGGGTTCAGATTGCCTGCCTTTCTACAGTGCCTGCTGTTTTGAAGCTGGTGAAAAAATGTACTCTGGTAACCTCTGCTCACTGTGTAGGGACTGCGCAAGAAGAGGTGGGGTTTAGAACGGCCGCACGCGCGGCAGTGGGCTCAAGTCCCCTAATTCAGCAAGAGCACCTGTCTCAAATATCTGCTCCGCGCTTCCCTTAAAAACTGGATTTGAGATGTTCAGCCAGTTTTTCCTCTTTCGTCTAATTCGCTGCCTGTAATTGTAAGGCATGCTTTCGCGGGGAGCACAATCTTTCTGGCACATCAAATGAGCCTTCTTGACGTAAACTGGTTTAGGTGAGGGAACACTACTTCAACCTATTGAGGGTGGCTCTTTCCACAACGTAGAGAAGAAAAGAACCATGGAAAAGTTCAAACTTTGGAGTGATTTATAGCATTGTTACTTTTTCTTAAGTTTGTTCCTGTTCAGTATTAAACTGTTAGTCACACTGTCTGTAAGGTGACTGGAAAAGAATGAATATATTCTTTATTTCTGAAGTTTAATTTATTTTTCCTTGTTTCTTGATAAAATTAGCTACGGGATGCTAAGTTCTAGGTAAATGAACTGTGCAGTGCAGATGTAAGAGGATTTTATTTTTATTAGTGGTAATGTCGCCCACACCTCAAGGCTGTGTTGGAAGGAACAAAATGTCCCTCTGTATGCCTAACTTTAAAGAAGCCACTGGCTTTAAAGCACGGAAATCAGTAGGGTTAGGGCTGTGAGCTCGAGTTACAGAAGTCGCTATTGCACTGGTAGAACACGCAGGCAGAAAACAGAGCGTAAAAGTGTCCAACAAACACATGGGAATGACCAAACCATACTGGATTACATTATGGGAAACTAGGATGTTTTAAGGCCTAAACTTAACGTCCCAAAATGCCTTCGAGAGAGAAAATGGAACCCTTGTGACGCAGGCTCTTCTATAAACAGACAAACAGCTGGGCCAGATGGATCACGACATGATCCAGAGAAGAATTCTTACTTTCTCATGAGGGAAGATGAGTTTCCTCACGCCAGTTCTAACTACAAAAACAGCGTCTGTGTGCACCTCCCTGAGCCTGGCAGGGAGCCCTGGAGACCTGGGTTTCAAGTTTAGGCACCAACACTTGGACCACACGCAGAACCGCAACCTCACATATGAAATGTGGGGTGTGGGATGATTCTTTACATGGTCCATACCTGCATCTGGGTCCACGTGTCCATAGGTGGCTTTCTACTTTTAATGTGGGATACTCAGGGATCATCTAATATCTCAAAGTCTAAATCAGAGGATAGGACATCAATCTAAGAAATAATCATATCACCTCGAAGGGAAAAAAGTGACCCCTGCAAGTTAGCAGGAGCTGTGCTTCGTGTTACTAGAGCAACGACCTACCTTGTCTGGTGAACTCATCTGCTTCTCTGTGAACCAGATCCTTTACTCTGTTTCCATAAAGCAGCCGCGAGGAATCGTGATCAAAAGCTTTCAGGGTTTCACTGGAACTGTAAGACTTCTGTGTGGGAACCCTGCACTCCGCGCTGTCTGCTGAGGAATTGGTATAGCGCCGTTCCTTCTCCCGTCTGTTCTTGGTCAGGGAGCAGTAAGGCCTACGTTCCTTCACATCCATACTTCATTCCTTCCGGGCGCACATCAGTCCCGGCGAAGTATGCTCAGGGCTCCATTCTCACTGGCCTGTCTGTGAAGATAAAAGGTTTGCATGATGTCAGCGTCACATTCGCCTACACACTGGCTGTCTCCTCAATCTGGAGAATGGTGGAAAGTAAGGGTATTATTGCTTATTGAGCAAACTTGCCTTCCACAGGAAATGAAAATGCGTGAAATCAGCGTAAAGTGAGGCACACGTTCTGGTAATGAGAGCTATGGGTGCTTGTTTAAGCTACTAGATCTGATTTTTCACATTAATACAAAAAAACAGTAAGGTCAGCCACAAATTTTGATACAGGAGCTAGCTAAAAGTTGGTCTTGACGTTTTCTAAATTTTCCACAATGGAAAAGTTTTCTCTTGCTGCATTTTCTCCATTCATAAAAAATTACCTTTCTTTTTCTTACAAAAACGTATACTACTTTTATTTCTTTTATTTCTTTCTTTATTTATTAAAGATTAGGAGCAAACTGGGAGCTTCACAGAAGTAAAACTTTGTCGAGTGCGTTGAACATTTGATTATTTTTCACAAAGACGTTTCCTTCAGAAGGCACAATTATCATGTGTTAATGACCTAAATGTCTCGACAGGTGGAAAAAAGCGGATCCTTCGCTTCTACTCCTCTCCTTCAAAAGCACTGTGCTTTCTAGAAAATGAATTTAATCAGCACTATCTTGATTTTTAAGGCAATGCAAGTAGCTAAATTGATGGGATAGTTTCCTGCACGGGCCGGTAGCGAGAACGAGTTAGAAGGAGCAGGGCGAATTGTGTTTCTCTGCCTAGCAACTCTCTTCTTCCTGAATTTGCTAAAAGGACAGGGGTCAGGGTGGGTAGAAAAGGCTCTGCTGCTGAAGATGCAGGGCCCAGAAGAGGGAGGGCCGTATCCACATTCCACACCGTGGTCCAGGGCTCATCCACATTCTACGTGGTCCTCCTTTCAATTCTTTCTCCTTTTGTCTTTCCTTTCAGTCTGAAGGTCCCTTAAGGCCTTGTCTTCAGCATTCAGTGTCTTCCCCGCCCCACTCCTTTCCTAAACTCACTTTTTATTTGAGTGATTCCATAATCAACTTGAAACAAATGATTCCTGGTGGGCCCAGGTCTTCTCCTGGGTTCCACGTCCTTAGGGCTGGGACTTGTATTTAGCTATTTTCTCCTGAGAGTCCTTCTCCGGAAGAGTCTCTCTCCCCCTCTCTTCATCCTTGGCCATCACGAAACACATCACACTGCTCTCTCTAATGTGCTTCCAACTCGGAGTCTCTTCGCTGACTCTGATTTGCCCACGTCAACTCAGGTTACATCTACGCTGTCAACAAGTCTTGATTCTATTCTATCTGAGCAAAATTATGACTCCGAATACCTTTCACTTTCTAACTTCTGCCTTCCTTCCAGCGATAAGGAGAGTGGGGAAACTCTGAGCTGGACTGACCCCAGAATACCAGAACCTATGCTTGGAAAAGTTGGGTGCTCCTCCAGCCGCCTCTTCAACCAAACTGAATCCTACCCGTCCCATATTGAGGGTATCCCACATGGGGCTCCATGTGTCTCTGCTACTGAACGGAGCTGCACTGTTAAAGCAGCTGCTAATATCTTAGCTTGGTTGTTGACACGTATCTTGACTTCCCTACCTTTTTCTACTTTTTGATGAATCCTATTTTATAAACTAACATTTTTCACTGACCCCCTCTGATTCGTTACTCCATTTTTCTCTTTACAAGTTCTCCCAATAGCTTTTAATAGAAATTGGATTCCCCTTAACGTAGCTTTCCTTTCTGTTTAAGACAATAAGTAATTTCAAGGTGCGGTGACAGGGGCTATATTTGTACAACGGGATTAAAACAACAACACACGGATTTACTCTTGTTATTCCAACAAACAGAAGTCACTTTAGATAAATATTTATTGAATGACTAACATGCTGAGAACACACCACTGAATCAAACACTGTCCCTGCCCTCAGGGAACATATGCTCAGGGAGGGAAACAGGCACATTCCTCCTACTGGAGTGAATAAGTATGCCCAAGTTAAAGGAAAATCTTGTTTCCAAAATAGCCTTGACCTCGTCGGAGGAAAGGTTTATACAGACTCTCATAACTAAATGATCCTCAAAAAGCTTTTCATTGACCAGAAAAATACTGTCATTCAAGCATTTTTAGTGATAGAGTTTCGGGATTTGAAATCATTATAAAGGTTCCATTTCTTGCCCTAAGTTGACATCTTTCAAAAAATAAGTGTTGCTATATATACAAATATGTAGGCATTTTTATACTTTAAAAATGGACCGACTGGGACTTCCCTGGTGGTGCGGTGGTTAAGACTCCGTGCTCCTAATGCAGGGGGCCCGGGTTTGATCCCTGGTCAGGGAACTAGATCCCACACGCCACAGTGAAGATCCCGTGTGCCTCAACTAAGACCTGGAGCTGCCAAATAAATATGTTTTAAAAAATGAACTAACGCCAGGAAAATTGTTTTATTTTTTCTTCTCTGCTGCAGTTTTGTTTCAGTTAGTTAGGCCAGGCACTGGTAAACTCTAGTCCCCTGACCCAATCTGACCATGACCTGCTTTAGTAAATACAGTTTTACTGGAACGAGGCACATGTATTTGTTTACGTATTCTCCTTGGCTGTGTTCACGTTGCAAAAACAGAGTTGAGCGGTTGCTACAGAGACTGTAGTGAATTGAACTGTGGCTCCCAGAAAGATATGTTGAAGTCTTAACCCCTGGTATCTGTGAAGGTGACCTTATCTGGAAATATGGTCTTTGTAGTTGTAATCGAGTTAGGATGAGGTCATAGTAAGTTAGGGTGGGCTTCAAATCCAATGACTGGTCTCTTTAAGAGATAGAGGACGGGGATTTGGACAAACAAGAAAATGGGCCATGTGACGTTGAAGGCAGAGATGGAGGAATGCAGCTACGAGACAAGGGTGCCCAGTGTAGCCAGCAGCCACCAGAAGCCGGCAGAGACGCGGGGAACAGATGCCTCCCTAGGACCTCAGAGGCAGCACGGCCCTGCCAGCACCGCACTGCCATACTTCTTGCCTCCAGAACTGAAAGGATACATTTCTGTTGATTCAAGCCATCAAATTTGTGATTTTTTTTACTGCAGCCCTAGGAAACTAATACAGAGATATGATGGCCCCACAAAGTCTAAACGATTTGCTGTCTGGCCCTTTACAGAAAAAAAAAAAATTGCCCATGTCTAAGTCAGACCACACATATTTCCATTCTGTCTTTTTCTTTGTCCCTTTGGACCTCTGAATGTAAAAAGTATTTTCTTTACTATATAGTCCATGATACAGTTTTTCAGTCTTGCAAACCAGGTAAGTCAATAAGTTCTTTAAAGTAATAATATGCACATACGTCATCAGTAGCAAAGATGCATCTTTGCAATAATGTTACCAATGTTTAAAAATCAATTCCAGTTAAATGCTAATAAATTAGGAATCAGAAGATAATTTTATGTATTCTTGAGCTTAATACAACATCTCTAGCACAAAATATCTGACTTTTCTTATTTGTGGAGCAATTCTAAAGTGCCACGAAAAATCAAGATAGAGTATTCAAATACACCGTCAAAGAACAAGACATTTTGGGCTTAGAGCTTCCAAACAATAAAAAATCTTTTGCATCTGTATTTCCGGTTTTGCACATGGTTCAAAGTCTTCAAGGATTTAATTTACACTGTAATGTTTGCAACTACTGATATGCTTCTGATGGAAGTCAGTGAGTTCAATGTGACTTCAAAAGGCAGTTTTCTTAGATTAATATCCCATGGAAATGACGGTGTTTATTAGAATATTCCAACCTTTTGTCTATATCTATAATTTCTTCTGTTTACATTTACTATCAATCTTGTGATTTACATAGTTTTAAGAATCACATCCATAAAGGATATCGGGAAAATTTGTTGTGTGAGGCCAGTGTGATAATTATTTATTTGATATTAAAATTATGATATTAATTAACATACTGGGAGTTTGGGGTTAGTAGATGCAAACCATTACATTTAGAATGGGTAAACAACAAGCTCTTACTGTAGAGCACAGGGAACTATATCCAACCTCCTGGGATAAACCATAATGGAAAAGAATATAAAAAAAGAATATATATGTGTATAACTGAGTCACTTTGCTGTACAGCAGAAATTAGCACAATATTGTAAATCAACTGTACTTCAATAAAAAAAGTGTGAAAAAATTTCTTTTTAATTAAAAAAAAAAAAAAGGCAGTTTTCTGCATTATCTCCTGCACTCAAAGCTGAAGACGAGAAGGTTAAAAAAATACAGCTGCTTGGGCTTCCCTGGTGGCGCAGTGCTTGAGAGTCCGCCTGCCGATGCAGGGGACGCGGGTTCGTACCCAGGTCCGGGAAGATCCCACATGCTGCGGAGCGGCTGGGCCCGTGAGCCGTGGCCGCTGAGCCTGCGCGTCCGGAGCCTGTGCTCCGCGACGGGAGAGGCCACAGCAGTGAGAGGCCTGCGTACCGTGGTGTTAAATTGTTGAAGCACTTTGATGGTGACTGCATAGTCCTACCAGAGGAAGAGGGTCGCTGGCAGCACATTTAGCATAAAGCAGTTAACGAACAGGACCCTCGCTGCGTCAGGGGGCGGGGCCTTTGAAAAGGAAAGGAAACTAGTAGAGAGAAAGGGGACCGAAAACTTTCAGTTGAACTGCCTACAGCAAGTATATGACAATATCAAACTGATGTGGTTAATTTTCATTAGCTCCTTGAAAAACCGCTCAGTTACTGCCCACAGCACCGCTCTGGAAAACACAGCTGGTCTTAGAGCAAATGCCATTATTTGCCTATTTGTTTTTTCTCAATATCTTGCAAAGTGTTTGATTGTTTGAATGAATGCACAGGCAGTCCTGACTTAGGGACACTAGGGATCGTATCCTCTATTTCAGATACTGTATATTATTTCAACATGCTTTGAAACTTGGCCACAGAACTTAACGACATTATCACATTGTTTCATAACCTGTTCTTAACTCCAAAGAAACAGTTTAAAATTGTACCTTTAGGAAGTAATCTGATTTTTATTGGACTTTGTATATTTTTAAAACCCTTGATGCCAATGATTACAATCTCTCAGGCCCATGACAAACATCCCTAAAATCATCTGTACTTCTAAAATTCTATGAGCTTATGTGTCAATCTAGCAACGGAAATAAAAATAGCCAAACCCAAAGGATTAAGTAAGCTTTTCATCAAATTCACTCATGTTTCCGTTGTTATTTATTTTCTGTAAGGATTACAAATTCCTGAATGTTACCTTGAATATCTTCTGCATAGACTGTCTCCTCACTTTATAATGGTTTGGAAAAGCTCACTCAAAAGAGTGAGCAGATTTCAGAGAAACACTAATTTACCTCAGCGTAGTTTAGATTAAAGATCTAAATTAAGCTATTTGTACACAATACCAAGACAATTTTGCCTTTTGTTACTCACAATTCGTATTTTCCCTAATAAGTTAGTATTTATGATTTATTACCAGTTATGTTAATCCAACAGTAAATACAACTTTGCACACCACAAGCACTTCAAAATGTTTCCTTCACTGAATAGTTACTTTACTGTCAACTGAACACAAGATGAAATCAATTGCTATTGTTCATTTCAGGGGTAATTTTGTTTCCTGAGACAAATTTGTAAATCAAAGAATTGAAATAATTAAGAACAAAAATAAAATCATGTTATGGTGATTTTTTTTTAATAATGCTAAATTCAAGCATAACTAAAATTTGAGCTTACAGTTTCAAATAGAAGAATGCAAGCGAATCATGTTTGAGACACAAAATTAAAACACAAACAAAACCGTGTAAAGAAACACGGGAAAGGAGGGAAAGGAGAGTGTACCATGAGTAACAAAAGTGATGCTTGTTGAGAAGATGCAGGTACAGAGAAAAATAAATATAGTGAATAATTTGTGATTGAGAAGATTAAAAACAAGAAAGGTTGCTTTCTTTAAACAAGAGAGGAAATAAAGAGAACATTTGATGGCAATAATAAACAAGAAGTCAACTTCTGCTTCCAGCCAAGATGGCGTAATGGGAAGTGGATTTACCCACCTGTCTAAAATAGCAACGACAATAAAATAGACAAAATACATGAAACGAAGTTTTCAAGTTATTGACATGAAGAAATGAAGGACAGTGAACCTTGAGAAAGGGAAACAAACAAGGTGAGCCCTTGAGTACCCTTGCTCACTGCCTTGAAAGAATTTCCAGGCTGTAGCACAGCAAGGAGGAACCCAGGAAGAGCTCAGCCAACTTCTAAGCTAAAGAGACAGAGCTCAAAGTCTGGTAGAACAGCTGGTAAGAATTTGCAGGACAAAGTATTGGAGGAAAGAGAGCTGCATGGGGAAAGAACTCTGCAGGTCTGCAGAGGGTCCTTCTTGAGAATTCAGTGGTGCACTGACCAGCACATGTGTGTGAGGGGACTGCTGGAGGCCAGAGAAAGAATGACTGGAAAGGATTATAGCAGAGTTTCTCAACCTTGGCATTACTGATACATTAGATGGAAAATTTTCTTTCTGTTGGGGGATATCCTATAGTAGGATGTCTAGCAGCATTCCTAGCCTCAACCTACTGGATACCAGTAGCACGCCTAGTCATGGTAATAATAAGATATGCTCAGACGCTACCAAATGTCTTGCCTGGGTAAAACTGTCCCTGTAAAGGACCGCTGAATTACAGGGAACAGTTTTCAAAGCTCAAACTGGGCCAAGAATAGTGTGTAGTTTTTCCAGCCAGACTAGAAAAACCTCATAATTTATTAGGCAATGTATTCACAAAGGCCTTGCCTCAATTGTGGGGAATCATTAGAACTATAGGCTAAACATCATTCTGGTCTCAATAAAAAATCTTAAAAGCAAGACGAGAAAGGATCAAAGTGTTTCCAAGTAGCTTACCTGTCCCATAACAAAGCTTAGGAATGTTATAGGAATAGAAAAATAACCAGCACTCAACAAAGTGAAATTCACAATGTCTGTCATCTGATCAAAGAGTACCTGGCATGCAAAGAAGCAGGAAAATAATGAGGAGAAAAATCAAGCAATTGAAACTGACCCAGAACTGACACAGGTGTTAGAATGAATAGACAAGGACATGAAAACACTTACTAATAACTGCATTCCATATGTTCAAAAAATTAAATGGAGACATGAAAGACATTAAAAAAGAAAAAAAACCAAATCAAACTTGTAGAGATGGAAGTACTGTGTCTGAGACGGAAAATACACCGGATGAGATGGACGGCAGATTAGACATCGCAGAAGAAAAGATTAATGAACTTAAAGATACAGTAATAGAAACTATATGAAATGAGGCACAGAGAAAGAAAAAAATAATAAATGAATACTTCGTCAGTGAGATGTGGGACTACTTCAAAAGGCCAAGATAGATGTAACTGGAATCTCTGAAGGAGAAGACAGAGAGGAGAGAACAGAAAAAATGCTGATGAAATAACAACCGAAAAATAATCAAATTTGAGAAATGCTACAAAACCCCATAGATCCCAGAAACTCAACAAACCCCAAGCACAAGAAATATAAAGAAAATTATACCAAGGCATTTAATTGTGATTAAAATTGCTCAAAATCAGGGACTTCCCTGGTTGTCCAGTGGTTAAGAATCCACCTGCCAATGCAGGGGAGATGGGTTCGAGCCCTGGTCTGGGAAGATCCCACATGCTGCAGAGCAACTAAGCCTGTGCGCCACAACTACTGAGCCTGCGCTCTAGAGCCTGCGAGCCACAACTACTGAGCCCACGTGCCACAACTACTAAGCCTGCGCTCTAGAGCCCGTGAGCCACAACTACTGAGCCCGCACGCCACAACTACTGAAGCCTGCACACCTAGAGCCCATGCTCTGCAACAAGAGAAGCCACTGCAGCGAGAAGGCCGCACATCGCAACGAAGAGTAGCCCCCGCTCGCCGCAACTAGAGAAAACCCGCGCGCATCAATGAAGACCCAGTGCAGCCAAAAATAAATAAATAAATAAATAAATAAATAATAACTTAGTTATAAAAAAAATTGCTCAAAATCAATAATAAGGAATATGTCTGAAAGCAGACACAGGAAAAAGCACATTAAACACAGAGTTTCTTGTTGTAAATAATGAAAGCAAGTAGACAGTAGAGAGACACCTTTGAAGTACTGAAAGAAAAAAAATCTGTCACCATAGAATCCTGTAAGTAATGAAAATATCTCTTAAAAAGGAAGGCGGAATAACTACCTTTTTCAGACATACAAAAGTTAATCACCAGTCGACTCTCGTTACAAGAAATGCAATGGGAGTCCTCTAGGCAGAAAAAAAAATGACATCAGATGGAAATACAGATCTACAAAAGGAATAAATAGCCTTTGGAAGTGGTAGCTGTTTGGTTAAATACACAAGCTATTCTCTTATTAAATCTTTTTTAAAAACAGATGACTGTTTAAACAAAATGATATCATAACAATGTATTGTGGATTTGATAACATATGTGTAAGTAAAATTTATTGCAACAGTAGCACAAAGGAAGGAGTGGGGAAACGGAAGTATACTACCGCGAGTGTTTTATACTATATGTGAAGTAGCATAGTACTGCCTCAAGGTAGTCTGCTATACTAACGATGTCTACTTTAAAGCCTACCCTAGTGCACCCACTAAAATAAAACTGAGAGTTACAGCCAGTAAGTTAAAAGAAATAACGGAATCGTACGAAATGGAAGCATAAAACATCAACTAAGCCAAAGAAAGTAGAAGAGGAACAAGGAACATACGGGCAAATAGAAAGCAAACAGCAAGATGACAGACTTAAACTTAACTAAGCCAATGATCACATTAGATGTAAATGGTCTAAATACTCCACAGAATGCAGAGGTTTTCAGATTGGATTAAAAAATAAAAATAAGAAACAAGACCCAATTATATGCTGCTTCCAAGAAACATACTTAAATACAAAGACACAAATAAGTTAGAAGTAAATGGATGGAAAAGAGAAACCTAACCATATCAATAATTGCATTAAATAGAAATAGAAATGGTCACAACAATTAAAAGGCTGAGATAGACTGAATGAAAGAGTAAGATGAGACCAGCTGGAGGAACACCCAGCAGCCATTCAAAAGAATGCAATGGATCTACACGCATTGACATGGAATTGTGCACAAGGCAGAGTGATCTTTAAGTTTTTTGTTCATTCATCATACATGTCAGGCATGGTAAGAGGTTCTGGGAATGGAGAGATGAACAAGACATAGTCTCTACTCTTTCATTCTGAAAGGGGAGCTGGAGTTTAAATAATGAGTCACACAAATAAATGCACAACTAAAAATGTAACAAATGCTGCAAGAAATTGCAAGTTGCTAAAACAGAGAATAGAAGGTGGGGTCTGATTGAGACCGAGAGCCAAAAACAAAGACTGATCTTAAATGACATTTAGGCTGAGAGCCGTTGGTTAAATAGGGTTTAACCTGGCCACAAGTAAGTGTCACAGAAAAGAGGCTGACAGTAGAGCAGACCAGGCTGAAAGAACGTGTTCAACCAACACATGGAGACAGGGAGGGGCTTGATGGACAAATGCCAGCAGGGCTGGAGCAGCGCGAGAGAGGGGAGAGGCATGAGATGAGTCCAGAGGGAGCCTGAGGCCCAGAGGCAGAGCTTCACAGGACAGGATGAGCAGTTTCACCCATATACCACCATTAATGGGGGACCATTGGAGAGCTTTAAATGGCACGTTTGACATGATCAATCAGGTTTCCAGTTTGGAGAGATCCCTCTGGCTGAAGTGTAGAGAACAGGGAAGATGGAGGTCTGGGGAGGAAACGGGAAAACTTGTTGGCAGATTTTTGCAGAAGTCCAGGCAAGAGAATGAGAGCTTGGACTAGGGGACCTGGAATGGCAGTGGGCATTTAGGGAGGTGGGTGGGTGGGAGAGATAGACTTGGCATCAGAAAGACCTGTGATGGGCTGAAATGAGGGTGAGGAAGAGGAAAGAGTTGGGGGTGACGAACAGGCTGCTGGCTGGAGCAGACGGGAAAAGGGGGATGTCTACTGAGACAGAGGGGACAGGAGGCCGCCCCTCAAAACTATTTAGTGCACACTCCCAATTCTCGCTTTTCTTTCATTTAAAACATATTATTAGGCAGTAATCTTTGTTCTTTGTGGAAACTAGAAAATACAGTTAAGAGCAAAACAAATCCTTAAAATTATTGCTCACATAACATTTTAGTGTTCACCTTTTCAGGCCCTTTGTATGCATGTGTGTGTGAATGTATGTATGTCATATATAATTTATAATTTAATGTAAATGATCTTGTAACCTATTTCTACTTGACATATTACAAACAGTTTATGGGAGTAAAGATATATTTATGCCTTTATAAATAATAAATAGGAAGCTTATTGTTTTAAAACTGAAAATTATTCTTCAGGCTATATCATAGATAGCAAAAACTTAGAAAATGAAACAAAATAGGAGAAATATACTAAAATAGCTACTGAGTAAGTGTGAATACTGGAAAATTTTTAATTGCAAAATATATAGAACAGTGCCTGAGGCTGTAAGAAAAGTGGTTTGAGTCTGATCAAATCATTAAAAATTCTTTCAAAATTATTTATATGTAGAAGGAAACAGAAACTGGAAATGATCAAAAAAGAAAAAATTATGGATAACGAGGTTAATTCACCCAGTAATGTAAAGTGGGAATATATTCTACGATGTGAAAACAAATAAAGCAATTCACTTGCAAAATTAGAAATTAAAAGTGATTCTATTTTCCCTAATAAAAACAATGGACAATAGTAACGTAATAGTAAAATATATTAACACAGCTACGTGGGCTACCGCCGCAAAGGAGGGAAAAACTGCCAGGAAAGTCATAATCTCCATACTTCGAATAATTTGGGAAAAGGTCCTCTAGAATCCAGAGCGGCTGAACCAAATGCAGCTCTCTTACCTTCCAGACCTTTAGGGTAAAGCTGTAAGTAATCTCTCTCAATTTGCCTGCCTGCCTGGATCAACACATATATCCATCACATGTAGTTAAGCATTTTCATGTTGGTTTAAGCCAGAACTCTGAATCTGGAGGCCACCACTTTATTCACCAGTGCTTCAAAATGAGCCAGGCCTTTGAAAAAATTGCCAGTAATGCCATCGGGTTCAGAGGGAAATCAAAGAAACGGTTACGTGTCATGAGACTGTGTCATCCAAATGGCCTCAAATATACTCTAGGTAAAAAGCAACCAAATAGACAACTGTGATAGCACTCGGTGTATTGTTCTGATTCAACTGGGTCGCGGACTGTCACGCCACCTTCAAACGTACGTGTTCACCCCAGTGGACACGCCAGTCACACTCAAATACACAATCGTCAAAATAACCTCCACTTAGTAAGCAGTTTTACATTGTAGGTTGCACACTGCCTTACGACTTCTAACAACAGCTCGTCAACTTTCTGATATTTGCCAGTTTTACAGGTGAGGAAATATGAGAAATTCATAAAAAAATTTCAAGTCAGACACGCAGGGAGCGGCCAGGCTGGGACTCCCACTCCCACACACTGTTCTTCCATTTACGTCTCTGAACCGTTGCCAAACTCTAAGGCCTGTGGAGCATCGACTCCAAACTCAAACCTTTAGCCATAATGCGAGAAAAGCAAGCAAGTCTTTTGGAAACAACTAAAAACAACTACAGCTTCTTTATCTTAAAACTGACCTATGGGTATTACTGACCTGGTGACAGTTGGGGACCTGCAGGCCGCTGGAGGAGCTTCTTAAGTGAAGAGCTATAGGATTATGTCCCTAAGTGCTGGGCATATTCCTCTCGTGAAGAGTGGACATAAAAACTCCTTGATGAATTATTAATTTCAATCTTGATTATTTATTGAGTGCTTAAAATACGCCAGGTGCTTTACATATATGACCTCACTTAATCCTCACAGCAACCTTGCGAAGTAAGAATTATAAATTCCACTTTCACATGAGAGAACTAAAGCCCAGAGAGATGAATTGATTCCTCCAAGGACACAGAGTCAGGAAGTAGCCAAGTGGAATTGGAACACATTTCGGTTAATTGCAAGTCTGTCCTCTTAATACTAGCCTCTCCTTCCAAACCTTAGAACAAAGAGGGGGTTTAAGCCATAAACAAACAAACAAAAAAAACAACCAAAAACCAAGGAAAACAGTTTTTCAAAAGGTGAGGGAGAGGGAGAAATGACAGCAAAGAGTTTGACAAACTGTGCCAGGATGTCAACAGATCTAGTACAAAGTCAAGGAAGGCTGTCATACTGAAAATACCACAATAATTAAGTTATTATTATTTAATTTATTCAACTGAGGAGTAAGAAAGGGGGAAAATTCAAGATCCAGTTAAAAAGATCAAAAATATTGGGAATATTGTCAAGCTTCTTCTTTGAGGAAAAGACAATTTAGGAGGAAATAACTGATACCTCACTGTGATGTTCTGTGTTTCAGAGGAGGACCCCGTCACAATTCCCTTTGCTTGTCTCCCATCCCATGTAGTTCAGTTACTAGAGGAGAAAGGCTCCCCTACATTACGGCCATTGTGGTCAGATGTGGGGGTTTTGTATGCCCCGTATTTCCCTGAATAAATGCTCCTCTCCCACGTCGGTTTCTAAAAGGTTCGGGTGAAAGAGACCCCGATCCTGGAGTCAAGAAACTGCCCGCACAGAATCCAGTGACTGGGTCAGGAATGGACATGGGACCTAACTCAGGCCAGAAAGGTCAGCTCCAGGACACATGACAAAACCACTGGGAATGTGCTTACTCAACACCAGACAATGTAGAGCTGCTAATATGGGAAGACGAAGACATGGCGCTTGTTTGCATTCCTGCCGCCGCGTGGAGAGAGCCTTCCTGCCACCGAAGTCTACACAGAAGAAAAGAGGCCTCAGAGAGAGAGCCAACAAGTTCTTACCCGGATTTTTCAAATTAAAAAAAAATCTATACTGGGCTTCCCTGGTGGCGCAGTGGTTGAGAGTCCGCCTGCCGATGCAGGGGACACGGGTTTGTGCCCCGGTCCGGGAAGATCCCACATTGCCGCGGAGCGGCTGGGCCCGTGAGCCGTGGCCGCTGAGCCTGCACGTCCGGAGCCTGTGCTCCGCAACGGGAGAGGCCACAGCGGTAAGAGGCCCACGTACCGCAAAAAAAAAAAAAAAATCTATACTAATACAACTGGGTTGGAATACAGGGTGGGTTTTTGATCAGGCAGATGATGCCAAAAGTCTAGCTCCACTATTTACAATTTATGTGACTTATGACCTCGGACAAGTTATTTAAATTCCCGGAGATATGCTTTCCTACCTTTTATTCTTTAAAATGCATATGACAATGTCTTTCTTATGGAGGTATTATGAAGATTAAATGAGATACAGTTTTAAAAGCATTTAGCCCAGTGATTGGCATACAACATAATGTCTACTTGATAAGAACCATTTATTATAATTAAATTCAAAAGCACTGTTCCATGTCCAAGAATAACTTCCAGCATCATTAGGCTTAGGAAGCTGAGACGGGGAAAAGCGTATGAAAGCTCAGTTCTATGAGGTGGAGAGCAAGAGATTATACATCTGTAGCAAAACGTTTTGCTAAACTGTTTGAATGGAACTTGGGGTTTGGATTTTTACGAGCTTATTCAGCAATACTGTGTTATCAAAATGAGAAAAAAAAAAAGTTCCCACACCAATAATTTCAAAATGATTGCATCTCTACTGACATCCAAATATTTACATCTCGGTAGTAAAAAGCAAAGTCAGCAAACAACAGGAAGGACTTCCAGGAGAAGCAATGAAGCTGATTGAGAGTCTCCAGACTGAAAGAACTACGTGAGCTTCACTTTAGTAACACCTAGGTGGAGACCTGATAAGTACCCACATGTATTTGGAGAATAAAGATAACTGCAGTTATTCATGCCTCTCTAACCCACAGGCAAAACTACTGTAATAAACATGTCCTCTGTCTACTGCCCACCAGATAGTTTTCATCTCAGTCTGAAAAGCACCAAACCAGCCAAATAGCCCCTTCTTCACAGACCCCCGGAGAGCAAGAAACGCTGGTTCAGCGCTGTAGGTGAGGGTCTCGCTCAACACAGCATCTCCCTGCAGAGATGCGGACAGAGAGATTCCCAAACCCCACTTTTCCTTGAAGCGGTGAAGCTTAGGGGGACAGAGCAATTGCAGAGTTGCTTCAGGGTTTCAAAATGCCTTTGGTTCAGTCCTAGTGTTTGATTTGCCCAAAGAACCACGGAAACCCTCTTAGCTGGCGGTAGACTCAGTCTCTGTGGGTGTGGGGAAGAGGGCCGACATCGTTTGGCAAGCAACCTGTGCACTTCATCAGGAGGATTCCATTCTCCTTACTCTTCCTCTTCTTTGGTGTCCGTTGTTTGCTTTTTAGTGAATTTTAACACAACTCTATCAGGATAGTTAAAGGCGCTTGCCTTGTGTAGGCTCACATCGAAATAGACTGTTTTGAAATCGCAAGTTCAATCACACGCCTTAAAGTGCATACGTATAATATACTCAAATATTATGACTTTGTATAAACACAGCCAAATAGTCAAGTAAAAATAGGAAAAGTATATCCAATTCGTCAACTGTTCTAGATCTCCTGGATGTTTTCTATCATATAGACAATTAGTGCGTAATTTATAACATTCATAAAAAACTGTGTGAGTCGGGGACATATGGCCTGACCCAGGCCTGCCTTGTCGGGGGCACGTGCTGAGGGGTGGAGGTGTGGGCCGCCATCCAGCCCAGCGCCCCGCTGAGGGGCTGCGTCTGCTTCCAGGGGACCCCTTTCAATGATTAGCATAAAGGCTCGGGACGAAGCAGCCCAAGCAAAACAATATTTTTTTTCTGCTGTTACTAGTGGTAGTTATAAGCCGGGGCACGGGGTGAAAATGGACCTACGCAGCAGATGAGATTGTTGCTTTCTCAGACGTCTGCTGAAGTAGGAGTCTTTCAAGGCTCTTCCTGACCATGGAAGGGCAGCGCAAGCAGGAGTACATGGAGAGAGAAATCCCGTTTCCTTGGCTTCCCATTGACTGCCTGCCAAGGTGAGAAGCTGGACTTTTGCCACTGTATTTCATACCTTGATGATGTATTCTAGACAACTGTGAAAAACCACACTTTCCAGGTAAGCTAGTAAATTGTGACTACTCAATAATATTAAACCACCACAGCCATTTGGAGTAAGTCCATTTGCTCTGTGCTTCTTGAAAGGAAGGCATGACTAAAATGCAAGTCACTGTTGAGAAAATATGATCTAATTTTGGCTACAGTGGCTTTGCTTTAAAATACCTGAGCTTGCTATTCATCTCATTATAAAATAGTTACGATATCAGTTAATATTTATAGTTCTAATCCATATCCCGGGAGGAGTTTAAAATTAATTTGGATGGAGAATTAAGGAAAGGACTCTAATTTAAGGAAACACCTTCCTCAGGTGAGTCTACCTGTCCATCACCTTCCCAACTGGGCATTAGCGTTTCTGTCCTAGTGCAGGGGCAGCGTTTCTGCAACCAGGAGGTGTATTATTTTAACACTCATTTAATTTGTGGTCCCTCTACTTCTAACTACCAGTAGGGGGGCCAGTTAGCACTGATAACATCAATTATTTTGCATAATGGACACCTGTCACCTATGACCCGGACTCAGCCTACTAACCGGATTTCACATGGGTAAACAAGTAGTAATGACTACTAGTTATCATTAGTCTAGATGTGCATTCCTCCCCCACCCCCACCTTTTCCCACTTCACAATCACCAGTCCCCTCTGAGCATATGAAATGGTGAGACCACCTAGAAAAAAAGAAATCATGAACATAAAGATTTCCATGATTATTTTTGGAAAACAGACACGTTTCATTGGATTGTTTCTACAGTCTATAGTAGTAAACATGTAATGTGGAATATATTTTCATTGCTGTGATGTAAATGAGACTTTAGGGTCATGTTACAGAGTGTTAACTGAAAGACCCAGCTAGGACTTCAGCACGCCTGCAGGCCTTTTAAATTGTTATGGGAAATGGCGGCATTCAATTGAGCAGTTTCAACACTGAGCTCCCCTAAGGCTGATTACAGTTTGGCAACATGATGCCAATTTCAACTAATGTACGTAATGCTTTTTTCTTCTCATACTTTATCTACAGAACTTTTCCAGTGTGTACAACTCAAAAACCATGAAACGCGAGGCAGATGAAGAGCTACATAATTGAGGCCATTTACCATTCTGTTATTGGCAAAAGTTCTCAGGTACGAAGGACCTCACTCACATGGGGTTCAGAAAACCATGAGAATCGAACTATTGGTCCAATAATAATAAATAGAAATGCATCCAGATAACTCAGTGCAAGAGAGATTCAAGTGGTAAATATCTAGAAGATTAACTCAGGATACTAGGCTGCTTAGAAAATGTATTACAATTGCTAAACATTTTCATATATGCTCTGATAGTTAAGTTGGCTCTGAAAACCTGGTTCCTCAAGTATAAGCCACTGAAAAGAGAAAATGTATCTCAAATGTCATACAAGGCAGCGCACTAGGGGACCCTGTTTCCTCTTCCTGGGGACATGAAGCACAGGTCTAGGTAACTTCTTGCTGCTGCAAGGAAGACGATGGGCCCGATTCCCCACTGCCTGACTAGACTGAGTCTGATGCTTCTTCTTAGGATGTATCTGAGCAGGACAAAGCAGAATCCTTCACAGAGATGTGTCCAAAGTTGTTACTGGTTTTGCATTAGATCCCCCAAATGGCTGGGTCATCCCCCCTTCAGTTGGATCTGTAGAGCCTGGGGAGTAAATAGCAATGTTACAAGAACACCTTCCCAACTACTATTACCGAACTGCAGAACACCTTGGATAACAACCACTTCCTTTAAAGCCCCACAACAAAAGGCATGGAATAGTCTCTGGGACCTAAACACCACTCATCACACTGGCACTGGGTGTTTCATACCAGGCCATACCCACCATGACTCGGTGTGGACATTTAATACTCTGTTGGGGATTATCCCTCCAGCTCAGGCCAAGGGAGAAAAGGCAGAAAAGGGCAGCTTTGGCGGAAGCAAAGGAATGTAACTGGGGAGCGGAACCAGGGCACAAATCTGAAGTACCTAGCTAAGAAATTGTAGTAAAAGAGGATAAACTATGGCTACAATGTCCATAAGCAGAATACCAGCAAAATATGGATTTTGAATAATACTCTTCCACATTCCTGTCGATGGCTCACTGAAAGAACATTTTAGCCTGATCACACCTAACTTTCTAGTTCAGCAAATACCCCACAACACTATTCATGGCATCCTGTGAAATATTAGCTGTCTTGGTGGCACGTCGAAAGGAATAAAAGACTCAAAATAGCACTGGAAAGTCACCCGCAATCATATGCAGTTATTTCCACAGTAAGTCAGCGCCTCACAGTTTCAGTGAAGGAATCAAGCATTCTTGGTTAATCGCACTGTTCACTCGCTGGCCCTTCGGGACTTGTTCTTTGCTAATAACCTGTTGCTTTTTGCGTAGAGCTGTTTATTGCCCTGACCACATCCTCTTCTATACTTTCAGGGCAGAATGCTCACATTTCAGTAAAAACGTAGTAATTTCTGGAGCCGGCCTGACAATGTGATACTCAGCGCTGGTCAAGCGTGCCGTTCTCACAAACCAGTGCAGCCCAGCTTTCCAGCTTTCCAGATCTGGGTGCCAGATCCAGTCCACCTGTGTCCTCTTGGTGCACCGCCCCCCCCCCCCCCGCAAAATATCTTGACAAGCTGATCTCCAGGTGTTGGCACCCCTTATTCAGCAGCAGCACACGAACAGGCCAAGGGAGAGCGGTTGAAAACCGCAGGACAATAAAAGATCTGTACAATAAACAAGTCCTCTGGTTTGTGTCCATGCAAACCAGCTTTGAGCTATGTCATTCCTGTTGCAGATTGAACTACTTTGGTTACAACCGTTGAGAAGGGGAAGGGCACAGGTTGTCAGTGAAGTTTGGACCGTCATTTTCTACTACTCCACATGTTTCTCAACTTCAAAATTCACAGTCATCCCTAAGTGTGCATTGACAGAGGAGTGGATAAAGAAGATGTGGTACATATATACAATGGAATATTACTCAGCCCTAAAAAAGAACAAAATAAGGCCTTCTGCAGCAACATCAATGGACCTAGAGATTATCATACTAAGTGAAGTAAGTCAGACAGAGAAAGACAAATATCATATATCACTTATGTGTGGAATCTAAAATATGATACCAATGAACTTATTAACAAAACAGAAACAGATTCACAGAGTTAGAAAACAAACTTACGGTTACAAAGGGGAAAGGTGGCGAGGGGGATAAATTGGGAGGTTGGGATTAACATGTACACACTACTATACATAAAAGAGATAATCAACAAGGACCTACTGTATAGCACAGGGAACTGTCCTCAATATTATATAATAGCCTAAATGGGAAAATAATTTGAAAAAGGATAGATATAGGTATATGTTTAACTGAATCACTTTGCTGTGTAGTTGAAACTAACACAACATATGTGAATCAACTATATTCCAATATAAAATAAAAATTAAAAAAAAGAAAGAAGACAGTGCCGTCTTCTCAGGGCAAATGTCTTTATGCAATGCACAACTTAAAAAAAAAAAAATTCAGAATCACCCCATCCAAAAGACCCTCTCTGATGTTATCCACTTTTGTGTTTCACACATAGTAAGTCTTCAGTCATCAATAGTTTCCTGATTTATGTGAACATGGTGTCCCCAAAAACCCAAATGAGACAATGGAGCTGGCTGTAACAGAAAAATAAATTATCTCAAAAGAGAAAAGATAATATAATATTATCTTCAGGGCATCTCTCGCTTGCCACTACTAGATTTAGTTCATTTGCTTTTGTGTAATTTTTTCACTATCCCCTATAGAGTCTTCACACTCTATTTAAAATCTTCCTCTTGAATAATAGGAACGTGATCATCTAGCGAGGAAGCTATTGTACCAAAATCACCCTATAACATTCGAATGTCTTCATGAGTCGTACCATACTAAAATTTATATCTAGAAAAATAATGGTTGTGTAGAATATTCTCGTTATAATCATGCAATATTAAAACAAAAGGAAAGACCTCCAAACTAAAAATTAAACCATTAGAAATGACAATGTACGGTGAACCTGAGGATCCTACAGCCCTGGCGTGCCTAAAAAGTTGCCTAACAGCGACTAAAAGAAGTTTTACACACACAGCTAACATTTATTTACCTCATTTAATTTCCACAACACACATATGAGGTGGATTCTTTTATTAAACCTTCTTTTACCAAGAAAGAAACCTACACTCAGAGAAATTAAGTAACTCACTCAAGGTCACACAGTTGCTAAGTAGCAGAGCTAGGGCTCCAACCCAGATCTGTGGGACATAAAGCTGGTGCACTGAGCCACGACAGGTGTTGATCATTAGGGCAGATACATGCAGTCACGCTGGGCAAAATAAAATAAGATAATGTGACTTATTCTGTTTAAGAACTGATAACACCAATTCTTGTGTTGCACTGTGAAAGCTTTTAAGGCAGAAATGATCACCTGCAGCAGAAACAGAAATCTTACTCTCATGTCATAACATTGTTCAGTGGGACTTCGGTAAAACCCCGACATCTGACAGCGCCTGGTGGAGCACAGGCTGACCGTTAGTCACTGGCGTGTCCCAGCACAGTAACCGACGTGTGAAGTCACAGAATCGGAAAGGCCAGCGCTCGAACATTAGTGCCAATAATAATTCAGCTATTAATTTTCACACTAAGTAACGATGAAAAGTACATACACTGATTTCCACGAGGTATGTTTAAATGAAAAACAAACCCTACCTGTGGTTTATGGCAGAGTTGATGAGAGAAGCAGGTTTCACCAGTGAAATTAAGATGGGTTCCCATCAACGAGAATGCCGCAATTCACATAACTAATCACCCATAAAACCTATTACAAACAAACACTAAGAAAAACTCAAAAAGCATGGAAGAGTGATGAAATTTCCACCTCAATGACTGATAAAGGCAGATATATCAAAAATCAACTGAGCTGGAAAAATGACACGCTGTGAAGAGGTGCTTCGGGTGGCAAGTGATCAGGATTCTCCATTAGTCAAAGTGATGACTCTCAATACATGGATATTCCGGGTCCTCACCCCTGGAAGCTCAGGTCTTCATGACAGAAGTCTGTCTTCTCACATGGAAATTAGAAAGAATGCTTCCAAACGCAGCACTCTCAAGGAAAGATGACTCATCAGATGAACAGCTCTCCATCTGAATCTTAAGAAAGCCATGTCTATCCTTCCATTTTAGAATTAGATAAAGTGCACATTTATCACACACTTTTTTTTTTTAATTAACTAATTTATTTTTTGGCTGCATTGGGTCTTCGTTGCTGCGCGCGGGCTTTCTCTAGTTGCGGCGAGTGGGGGGCTACTCTTCGTTGCGGTGCGCGGGCTTCTCATTGCGGTGGCTTCTCTTGCTGTGGAGCACGGGCTCTATGTGTGTGGGCTTCGGTACCTGTGGCATGTGGGCTAAGTAGCTGCGGCACGTGGGCTCAGTAGTTGTGGCGCACGGGCTTAGTTGCTCCGCAGCATGTGGGATCCTCCCTGACCAGGTCTCGAACCCGTGTCCCCTGCATTGGCAGGTGGATTTGTAACCACCGTGCCACCAGGGAAGTTCCTCACACACTCTTTAAATATCGTTTTCAGCACCAGATTCTTGGCTTCAAGTTTTAGATCTTCTTTTACCATTGCTTTGGACCAAACATGATAAATGACTTTCCCATTTAACTTTTTAAGGAAAAGGCATTCAGCCTTGTTAAAGGGAGAATAGTGCACAGATAAAAGGAAAACTAGTGGTCACGGATGACCAAGCATCCCATCCTATGTATCTTACTTTTAAAAACAGTTCCATTGTGAACTCTCAGCAAAGCAGAGCGGCCTCCCGAATAGTGACAGCTGCTCCGTAAACGTTTGCTGAATAAACACGTGACAGGGTGACCCCACAAAGAATGATGCTCCGGGGACGCCCACTTTCACGTCCAGATCCCAGAAGTGTTTTTAACATGACGTCCACCTTCTACAGGCATCACCATGAAACTAAAATGCTACCTCTCATCTTACAAAGGAGAGAGTATTCAAATCACACACGCCGAGAAAGGATGGGGTTGAGGCATGAACATGGGAAACGTCCAGGGGCAACAGGCTGTGGAATGATCTTTTAAATGGATTTTCTTCTTTGCTAAATTTTGGGCAAAATAATACATTTTTTTCCAGTAAAAGCAATTCAATAGTCCAGACAGCCTTAGATACTTAGATAGCAGGGTTGATAAAACAACTTCCTGGCCTTTAAAAGAAAATGTATCATTCAAGTGAGTTTTGTTAGGCCCCCTCTCTCCCTGTCTATGCAAGCCCAAAAGGTCCAATATTGTGCTCTACAGAAGCACGGGGACTTGGAGCTTACACAGTGATGCGGAGCTGTACCTACCGGCTGTTTACCTTTCTCAATATAGAACACCACCCTGTCTTTACAGCTGTTTGCCACTCCCACTCCCGATGCGGCAGTGCAGCCATGCTGTCACTGAAAACACAAATTGCATTTTACGGCTGTATGTGCTCAACTTCCACTTCCCGGTGTATTCATTCTGTCACTTCAAAAGAAGCATCCTTTAAAAAAAATTAAAAAACACCTATGTCATCTGCCAAAAGCCGGTGGTATGTCCTATTTTAGAGAGTGTCACAAGGGACACCTCTCCTCCGATGCTTCCCAAAGTGGGAATTTTCAAGATGCTCTTAAACGTACGTTTCTTTTCCGTTTAATTTATTATTCATGAGTTAAAAATAATTAAAGAAAAAGAACCTGAAATTGACAGTCATATTTTTCTTGCTAACTTCAATTAACTTTAGCCTGTCTTCAGTCATGCTCCTTGTCAAAATGGTACCTGATGCTGAATCGGGGGAAAGGAAAGCTAGAGATATCAGGAGAAATCGATTCGAAATATCCTCTTTGAATAGATATTATTTTAAAAATACAAATTTTTCATACAGACAAAGCCCAGACAAATCCCAAATTTGGTTGCAATTTTCAGTAAAGGAAGAGAGAAATTTGGGGCACGCATAGAGAGGTGATGGAATGGTGTACGCCTTAGCTGCACATGACAGACTCTACCTGATTGAAAAGTTCCTGCCAAAGTTAGGAACCAAAGGAAATATGGGGAACGGTAACAGGAAACATGTATGTGGCTTATTAATCATCCTCACTATTGTGGTTTAAGATGCGTAAGATGCTGTCCTCTTCACTTTTCTTTCAATGTCTGTTTTTCTTTATAAGGGACAGCTTTATAATTGAAAAGCAACAGAGAGCTAATAAATAAAAGGAATGCTGCTTTTTTCTGTAAAACAAAGCTAGGCTGGAAATGCCAGGCTAAGAGAGATCAAAGGTCATTTCAGCACAAACTGAAGTCAATTATTCTGGGATCCATCATCCAATTGAATTGTTTTAGAAATGGAGAGTCTGGCATCACATTTCTACCCTTTTTAAACATTTCAATGTTTTGTAGACGTCTAGGAAGAGCCCGTGGATCACAGAGAAGCCTCAGCTTTCCAGAATGGAAGCTCTAGAAATCAAGCATGGCAAATACAACAAATCAGCTAGAGAATTCTATGTAAAGATGATATCAAGTGAAATATAAGAATTCCCTTTTGGTATGTGCACACGTGGCCCCTCACCTGATTAAAGAGCTATAAAGCTAACAATATTATTTACCTAATATATACATAGAGCAGATACAAGACGGGAGAGAACTGATTTCCACTTACAGAGGAGCGCTGGTCCTAACCTCCCATCTCTGAGACCACACGTGGGCATCAGCCATCAATGTGTCCACACCACTGTCGGGATTAAAATTCTCAACGTGTGCAATTCTACGGTCAGATCTGTGACCTGGTAATAAGGACCCAACATTTTAATGTCTTTGTTTGTTCAGATGTGGGTCATCAGATACCATAATTCAAAATACAGAAAAGGTCAAGTCGAGGTGATTTCTCTCCCTTTTTCAACCATACGGACCTAGAATCCACTGACACTTTCTTTCAATTGAGGTTTCTCCTCCCTCCCTCCCTCCCTCCCTCCCTCCACCTTCTCTCCCTCCTTCCCTCCCTTTTTCTTTCCTTCCTTCCTCCCTTCTTTCAAAAAGGAAAGAAACTATTTTGGTAAACAACGGCCCACTTAAATACAGCAATCTTCCCCTGGGTCCACAGCGACGTGAGAATCACCCGGCTTGTGGTCTGACGGAAGCGGGCCCTAAGAGCGCACCGGAGTCGGCCTCTGCACAGCCCGCCCCGCCACCTCGCTCCCCTCTGCATCCTCGCTCATCAGGATTTCTCAGTCACGCGACCACAGCACGTAACTTAATTTACTTGTCGCTCCTCTAGAACAGGGGATAATAGCATCTTGCCTTTCTGGAAGTAAAGGGTTGGTCGAAATTATCCTGAGGTTCCTGCTAACTTGAAGGTCTATAATTCGGAGATTTCTAAAAGGCAGAGCGGTCGTTCCCAATTTCCACGACCTTGAGACACAGTAAAATGTCAGCCTTCCTGTGTAACGTGAGCGAAGAGAAGAAGCAGCATTATGTGTCATCACCCATTTTCCCTTAACATTTTTTTATTGTTTCCTCATCTCACACTCTAAAATAATTACAAAGCTGAGCCCTTCTTCACTTAGAGTAACACAGGCTTCCTCTCTCTTTCCCCTGCTCTGTTCCACGGTGATTCCATGCAGTTGCAAGAGGTAAAGCTGCACGTTAGCATTTCAGGACTCCATAAAGAAGACGCTTTGAATGTCAACCGTAGTTTTACGAAGAGACGTACAAAGGCCCTTGCTTGAATCTTTTTCATTTTTCAGCCAAGTGGCTGTTAATAACTAGGAGAAACTAGTTCAGCTGAAAGTCTGCCACAGATTATTACGTAATCCGGGGTTTTTAATGCCTTGGTACTCTTTCAGTCCTGCATAATCCTCTGCCAGTGTCTTCCCACCACTCTTAGCTCCCAGCTTCACTTCTCAAACGCCAAAACTCTACCCTGCGGCCGGCCACTCCATCATCTGTTTCTTTGATGTGCTTCAATCACTGGGGCTCCATTTTTTCCACTCTTCACTTTGATATTTCTTCCTTTCAATTCTCTGGCTCCCACGTATGCTTTTCTCTCTTGCGATTTAATTCCAAGACAACACTTTCCCGAACAACCCTTAAATCTCTCTATCCGAGGTCCGTTTTTATTTACTGTTTTACTGAAAGTTTCGTTTCTGTGTACTAACCACTTCCTTCTAACAGCAGAATAAAAGCTAACGTGTGAAAACACACATCCTAGCTTAATGGACAGAAGTGCCTCAACAGAAAGACACGTGCTTTGGCAAAAAATGTGCCTCCCTTTCGGTGAGGCATCCAAACTGACAGTGGTTCAAATGTTTGCATTAGAAGAGAGAAGCTACTGGACAGTCCTCTCCCTAAGAAGCCTTGGGGAGTCTGCCATGGTGTCACAGCCCCTTCAGAAGAGTTTCTTGCTGGTTCACATATTTACTCATTCAACAATTATTTTTCAAGGGCCTATTATGTGCCAGGCACTGTGCTAGGTACCAGGGCTAGAATGGTAGAGCACAGACACCTTGCCCTTGTCTATGGGGGACACAGACAAACAAATAAACAAGCAAATCAATAATTACGGATTATAATAGGTGCTACGAAAACATCAGGTTCCTAAGATGGAGAAGAACGAGGTGAGTATGTGTGGTGGAGGGGGTCATCCCCTCTGAAGGAGGTGATGTTTAATCTGAGATGCACAAGATGAGATGCACCCCTGAAGACAGCTGAGTGATCAAAGGGCCCGGGTAGAAGCCGTGACACAGGCCCTGGTGTGAGCGGCATGGGCCACAGAGCAGAGAGAAGGCCAGAGAGAGTCCTTCATGGGGAGAAGGGAGGGGCAGCAGTCGCAGATGGGGGAATCGAGTCACTTAAACTGGCACTGAGTCCCAGGCCTGGGATGGGGTAACTAGCGCCATACTGGTATCTGGGAAATGCACAGATGACCTTCCAGCTTTCTCTGAGGCCTGGCTGCCCTGAGGCCAGTTTTCTATACTCCCTGGAATCACATCGAAAATGACAATTAATGAGGAAACCTGACCCTATCTGGATTTGCCGCCTAAAAGAACATACATGATACACATAAGAGAACGTCAACACTACAAGGAACTATTATCGGTAGATGGTTAATACACGGTCTTGGGAATCCACGTAGATGTATCCTGAAACCAGAGAAGCTTGGTGGGGCTGGGAGACTGAGGACCGAGGGATACTTTGGGCCTTTTTCCGGAAGAGGTAATGAAGAAGAATCAGAAACCATAGGATGTTGGACTACTATTTTTATCTCGTATTGTGGAAAGGAAGTACAGGAATAAAATCATCCATTCATGTAAAAGTAGCACTTTGACTTCAAAGATCAAGAAGGTTCAGAAAAAGAATGTATCGGTATGATCTGCAGGACCTGAAGAGTTGTGTTAATTCTGTGTTTCAGTATTGGGTCAAATCACAGGGAACTGCCAATGTTCTATTGTTCTTGGTCTAAAACAAGGGTAATGTTACATGGTTTGACAAATAGCTGCGCAAGCAATCTAACAGCTCATCTCTGATAAACACGATGTGGGTTTCAGTTTTAACGCTACGTAGAGTCTCTGAATTTGAGTTCTTCACCAGCAGAGAGGAGAATAAAAAGGAATCTAGGGCGTATTGACTGTCACCACGTGTCATGCCCAGAGGTAGGTGCTCTCCATACGCTGCCTTCTTTATGCCTCATAATGAGGTAAACACTATTCCTGGCATTTCACAGCCAAGGAAATGAAGACCCAGAGAGATTAACCATAAAATATCGTGTAAAATAAGAATCGTATGTGAACCGGCCTCCCTCCCTTATCTATGTCCCTGGTTTTTTCCTCTCACCTTTATCTTCTTTCTCTTCCAAAGAAAAGGACGATTTTCCTTCCCCGGAGGCTATTCTATCAAAATCAGAACCAAACAAAGAAATATCACACAGGAAATTAAGAGCAAATTAGCATAAGCAGTGTGTTTCTAAAACATGGGATCTTTTGTCTGAGTCCCATAATATTTTTAAGAACTGTTTTCAGTAAAGAGTGAGTAACACATCATAATCAAAGGCAGCAACTTATATAAGTAGACTCCTTGGGCACACGGCAGTGCCGAGCACGTGAGAGTGACCCAGAACAGGAGGTGTGGGTGGGAACCGTACGTCATGTGATCTAGAAACCCACTATCTCCTCATCTGAAGAACACCACTCCTTACAGAAAATCAGCGTTCAGTAAATCTTCTGATAGATCAAGGATTGCTCTGATCGTAAACACTCTGGCTCAGAACCTCCTTTAGTGATGTACAGCTTGCACATAAACCAAAATAACCTCTAGGCTTTAAGTACAATTGAAAAAAAAATCCTTAATGATTTATTTGCATATTTATCAGGAAAGCTCAAGTTTGATCACACACTCTAAAAGAGCTGTCGTGCATGGAGGCAACCTAAATGTCCATCGACAGGGGAACGGATAAAGAGGATGTGGTGTAATATACAATGGAATACTACTCAGCCATAAAAAAGAATGAAATAATGCCATTTGCAGCAACATGGATGGACTTAGAGATGATCACACTGAGTGAAGTAAGTCAGGCAGAGAAGGACAAATATCATATGCTACCACTTGTACGTAGAATCTAAAATATGACACAAGTGAACTCATCTACAAAATTGAAACAGACTCACAGACAGAGAGAATGGACTTACGGTTACCAAAGGGGAAAGGGAGGGGGAGGGATAAATTAGGAGTTTGGGGTTAACAGATACACATCAATACAGAAAACAGAAAAATAAGAAGGACCTATGGTACAGCACAGGGAACTGTATTCAATATCCTGTAATAACCTATAACAGAAAATAATCTGAAAAAGAATATGTATATGTATAACTGAATCACTTTGCTGTATACCGGAAACTAACACAACATTGTAAACCAACTATACTTCAATAAAAAAATAAAAATTTAAAAGAGCCATGATGTATTTAACAGTAAACAAATATTTGGGGGTGAAATAAAATATAATAGGCTAGCGATAATCTCATAATAATTTAAAACATGTAAGTAAGCATGAACCCAAATCACTTAAGACGTATAACCCTATTTTGTTTTCTCCAGCTGGTCAGTTCTCCCACTTTAATTTTCAGGCCCTGACAGCTAAAATGTCCACAGAAAACAGTTCTGTCCTCCCTTGTGAATGCCTTGTCCAGATGTCATACTTACTCCTTCCGTGAAGCGAAACATAAAGACAAAAACTCCAATAGCACATGAAATGAACAGTAATCAGACGAAAGGCTGAATCACAATCTTTACTGCTTCCCACTATATTATTTGTTTTGCTTTTGCATGTAAGCTCTGCTCTTTGAAGCCTTACTGTATATTAGTAGTGCTGCTTTTGCTGCAAGAGTCATAATCTTAAAATATAAGAGCCAGGAGAGGACATCCCCACTGTTTCATACGCATTCCTGAGTGAATGCAACACTATTTTTTATATCATCAATAATATACAACAGTTTTTTTTATCATTCAAAGAAATTCAGTTGATTTAAATATTACAGGAATGTATGCAAAATCAGTTGGCACTCACATAAAAGAATTCTCTTAATCCATCGCTCAAGATAGAATGGAAAATGCCAATTCTTTGTCAACAATATCAAACTGTAGCCCCTGCCCATACCCTACCTCAATATGTTAAGAATATGGGAACTTGGGGCTTCCCTGGTGGTGCAGTGGTTAAGAATCCACCTGCCAAAGATGGGGACACGGTTTGATCCCTGATCAGGGAAGATTCCACATGCTGCGGAGCAACTAAGCCCGTGTACCACAACTACTGAGCCTGCGATCTAGAGCACGCGAGCCACAACTACTGAGCCCACGCGCCTAGAGCCCGCGCTCCGCAACAAGAGAAGCCACCGCAGTGAGAAGCCCGCGCGCCACAACCAAGAGTAGCCCCCGTTCGCCTCAACCAGAGAAAGCCCGCGCGCAGCAATGAAGACCCAACGCAGCCAAAAATAAATAAATAAATGAATAAATTAAAAAAAAGAATATGGGACCTTTAAATGCGTTCAAAAACAGGAAAAGAGGTAAAAAGTATGAATAAGCATATAGCAAATTTATAGCAAAAATAAGTGTTACATCAAGAAGAGATCTTGGACAAAACGATCAATAATGAGCATATAAATTATGTTTGTCCATATTCTTATTTTCAGCAATTCTGAGTCATACCTTAAAGAAAGAACACTCCATACATTTTTAGGTCGTGTCTATACATGGGAATCCAACGTTTGATGGGAAATGATCATAACATTTGGCAGTCTTGGACACAGTGGGCCAGTGGCCAGTAATATGGCCGCTTCGGGGTTGGATTCCCAGAGCATTTCCTGAACTTGGATCTTGCTGGAATGCACTCCGTCACTTCGAGCTCGAGGGCATCAGGGAACAAAATGGCCTTTATATATCTCTTCCCAGAGAGCGGCACAGTCAGACCTACCACAGGGACTTTCACAGTTGCTTCTAACCCAGACCCTCCTACTCTGGTCATCTTCAGCCTCATGTCAGTTCAGGGCTGGAATACAAATGCTTCTCTCTCTCCCATGTGAAAAAGCAGAATCTGTTCTGGGATTTTAAATTAGGGTGAAAAAAGCAGAGTGAATGTTGACTGTTTCAGGACGACCAGGGTGGCTGCTGTGAGGGTAGGCCTAGAAATCGTATCATTTTGCCCCCAGGAATCCTGAGACCTTCTCTGCTTCAGGAGTTGAAGGCTGATTCTAAGAAAAGAAAGCACTTCACAACCAGGGCTGAAGCCTCACAGTATTGGTAGAAGCCCTCTTCTTAAGGGATGATATTGTTTTTAACTCCACCGACTGTCAAAGGCAGAGAGGGTGGGACGCACAGGGTGGGCATGTACAATGCTGTCTCCAAATCTTTTAACGCCTTGGTGGAGGGAATACTGGGTTAACCCAGGCCAGTGATGGTCTAGGAAGCAGGGGGCCCAGGAAAGCCCCAAGCTCCCCCAAATACCTCCCTACATCTTCCACGAATTGTTGAGGCATTTGGGTTAACAAGCTCTTCTTTTAAAATGCACATGTCCCCGGGAGGATTAAGCCTCATTCATACCTCGGTGTGAATTAGTTTAATTAGATAATCAGATCTAATTAATTGAGGGCTCAGGGAAAGAGAGTTTTGATTGAGGTGGGCTGAAGGGAGGAAACCTTTGGAAGGGACTCATGGTGGAGGTCTCCGAAGAAGTAGGAGGTGACAGGAGGACGGCAGGTTCTGGGGTGGTGGAGTCCAGAAGGGGAGGTGCAAGGCTGCCAAAGGCAAACTTTGGCTACTCTTCCACTTTGCCCGGGGTCTTAGGACACCAGAAACATCACTGCACATCACCACCATTCTTGCCCCTTGGTTAATAAATCATCAGGATGCCTTTGAAGGCTGCAAACCTTTCCCCAGTTGGAACTCACTGGGTCTGGCCAACTTTTGTATCTCAAGAAAGGAAGAAAGAGTAGGACGAAGAGAAACAGGAAGAGGGATGTGTCCTTCCACCCACTTCACTCTAAGTGGGTCCCAAACTCTGGTCTCCAAACATCCTTGGATGTAAGAGACCTTCCACCCACTCAGGTCGTGTCTATACATGGGAATCCAACGTTTGATGGGAAATGATCATAACGTTTGGCCGTCTTGGACACGGTGGGCCAGTGGTCAGTAATATGGCCGGTTCGGGGTTGGATTCCCAGAGCATTTCCTTAAGTTGGATCTTGATGGAATGCACTCCGTCACTTCGAGCTCGAGGGCATCAGGGAACAAAATGGCCTTTATATACCTTTATATATATCTCTTTATATGTGTACATATGCCACATGTGCCCTGGCCACTGCCCACCCTCCTTGCTGCAGCCAGTGCTTACCACGTCTGGTTGGGCTGAATTCCCCGTGACGGATCCCTACGGAGATGCCCATGGGGCACTAGAGTCCAGTGGTTAGCAGGCCAAGTTCACATCCTGACCATGGAATTCGCTTGCTATGAGATGCCAAGAAAATTACTCAAGTTTTAAGGAGCCCATGAGCCCTGGGTTTGTCTCACCTCTGCCCTTAGTACTGCCTCTTCATCGCTCAGCTGCAACGGTCCTTCTTTGGGAAAACTTAGAGCAACACCCCAAGCCCATCGGGGCCTCCAGTGCACTCCCTTAGCACGTGCTGCACAGGTGTCAGGCAAGCTGCTCTTCCTCATGTGCATCCTCAAGTTCACTGTGAGCCCTTTAAGGGCAGAGCGCAAATCACCTGTGCACTATATCCCCAATACCTAGCGCAGAGCACATGCTCAACACCGATTTTCAGAGAGAGAGAGAAAGGGAGAAAAGATCAAAGCCCAAAGCAGCTACCCACAGGGCCAAGCAGATCTGTGATCTCAAAGGCACTGTGACAAAACATGTCTGTTTCAATCGGTGGCTGACACAGTCCTTTTCTAACAATACGGATAATAGCCATAGAATGCTAACATTTAGTAACAGCGGAAAAATATAACAAAAAATATTTTGCGAAAACATCTCCACAACTTGGCTGGATCCTGAGAGACCAAGGTGTAGCTCTGTGGGACACGCAGTTCTATTACCAAGATGTGCACTTTTCATTTTTTAAAGGTGAATTTTACATAGAAAATATTTGCAGATGTGTCTAAGAACGGAATACTACAGACAGACAGAAGGCTTCTACAAAACCACGCTGGACCACTGTGCCTCTTGGAAACGGTTCCGGCTTTGTTTTCCTCTCAGCTTAGCTGCAGGTATCAATGTGCCCCCCCCAATAGCCTACATTCACATAAAAAATCTCTAGAGCCTCATAGTTTTCTCATTAAAAGAAACAGAACGGTGCCGAATTGTTCTTCAGCAATGTACTTCGTTCCACAAACAACAGAAGGCACTCGTATGGCAAAAAGAGCTTTTTCATGGGCTGAAAAAGGAGTGGAAAAAATACTGGAGGGGGGAACTTTTCTCACGGGCCCTTATCTGAGACGTCCAAGTTTTAATAAGATTACTAAGAAAATCATTCTAGGGAAGCATAATGTAAATGTGACTCACGGGGTATAATTGGAGTCTTCCCGTGTCTTCCGAGCCCTGTATACACAGTTGAGTTTGGGACCAGAAAGTACCTGGTGAGAACATTCTGGGTGAGCGCGGCCTCTGGCTCCTCTGTGCGGGCACTGTTGCGGTGCCCTATGCTCTCCCCCCGCGTCTGTGTTCATCCGTTACATCCCCAGAGACGACTCCACAATGAGGGAAGGATCTAAGTTCTCAAAGTCAAGACTGGCCTTGCTCTCAATACTGATTTGCACAATTAATCAGCTGTGTGACCTGGAGCAGGTTACACAAGCTCTCTGAGGCTGCTTCCCCAACAGGAAAATGGGGGAGGGCGGTGATAGTATCATCAAGTCTCACAGGAGCCTGTGCCTGTATCTCCCAGCATGACCAGGCTTTTTTGGGCTGTGTCTCCTGGCCTCAGGGCTCCCTTTGGAGTCTCTCCTCCAGGAGGTTCTGTAAAATCAGCTGGAGACAGGGGCAGACGGTGTTCGGGACACACCTGCTCGTGTTCACCCAGTGGGAGCCCATCAGAGGGAGCTGGCGTGTGGGAAGATTCCTCAGGGAGTTCACGCGCTCATGTATTCACATTTATAATATGTATAAATATATAATCCACTTTTATAGCACTTACTGGCCAGTCAAGCCTCCTGCGAAGGGAAATTCCCCTTTAAAAGGCTTTTCTGGATTTAAAACTAGAAAAAAAATTTTTTTCTAATTTTAGTTTGGTTTCATGACCACATCACTTCTAGTAGTGGTTCTGGGAATTCTAGTGACAAATCTGTGGCAGAGTTGTCCCAAGGATGTGGAATATTGAAGCAATTGCCTCACATTTCGGGATTCAGAAATCAGGCTCTGCTAGAACTAGGTTTCTGGAGCTACTGTGGAAAGCACCAGTAGGCGAGGAGGTAGGTAGTACGCCAGCTAATCATTCATGCATTCGTTCGTTCATTCATTCATTCATTCATTCAGTTAATAAGAATCCTTGGATCTGGGGGTCCATAGATGAATAAGACACTGTCCTTACTGTTTAGTTCACAATCAATTCAGGGAGATAAACACGTAACCAGTCAGTTAAAATAGAGTGATTAGCTAAGAGGAAAGACACCTGCCCTCCAGTTTAGGGATCCCTGAAGTAAGAGTCTCTGAGGCCACCTGACAGAAGAGCTGAGACGGGGCTCTGGGTGAACACCTGAAGCCAGATGGATCACCGATATCAGAGGACCAGGCTAGAATGGGCAGCGAAGCCTGGGAAGTCTCCGGCCACAGGGAGACCATCAACTGTCAGCTGGTGTCAGCAAGAGAAAGATCAAAACCCATCCAAGAAGACAGGAGTTTCACCCATTTCAGAAAAACTCAAGAGAGAAAAGCAGAATTTTCTAAATGTTAATCTCTGCAAATTGGTATTGAAAAAAGGTCTTTTTAAAAAATGGTGACTGGCTCTGCTCCAGCATTGGTCCATCTCTGAGAACATCATTTTCTCTGAGAACAGAGACTGAGCTTTCCCGGCCGGTCCACGGACCCATCCCTTCACAATTCCATGCTCTGTCCAGGCTGCATGCGTCACTAGCCTTCACCCACCCAAAAGTTCCCATTCTCCCAGAACAGCTCTGTCCCCACCCTCTTCGCGCGCAGCCTTTCCCAGCTACTTTGGCTTAAAATGATTCGTTCGCGCCTTAACCTCTTGGAGTACTTGCATTCTATAACTCATCTCTCTATAATCACAGGTTGCTTGAAAATGTAGCTGAAAACTTCTTAAGATCAAGAACCTGGTCTTACACAATCACTCAGGCACACTGCAGAGCCTCAATAAATATATATGGAATATAAATGCTGAACATTTATGTCTTTGCAAAAAAAAAAAAAAACTAAATAAGAAACATAGAAAACAAAATTATGGTTAAAATTTATACAAAGATTAATTCCTCGAATGTAATTCTATCACGAATAGACATGCTCAGCAAACTTCCAAACAAATATTAACCTAGATAGGATGAATTTTCCTCCAGTTAACAAACGTTACCTACACTGTATAAAAAGCCTGTATTTAATCTACAAAGGAGAGGTACAACAATATCAAAGAACTGGAAACTAGGAACTCAAAACTGACCATTAACACTGATATGGAAATAATAGAGCGGCTGTATTTCTTTAGACGTCCCTCCGTTAAATATATGTAACTATATGTTGCACCAATGGTTGACAAATTAAAGACCTGAGATTTAAGACGAGAGAAATCCTTATTGTTTCCTGAGTAGCCCCTTCATTAAAAAATAAGTTATTATATTAAGCAATGATTCAGCAAACCATCAGCTCATATAGATACAAAATTAAAGAAATAGAAAAAATTTTTTTCTTTGTGATGAGAATTCTTAGGACTTCCTGTCTTTACAACTTTCATGTATAACGGACAGCAGTGTTAATTCTATGTATCATGTTGTACGCTACATCCCCAGTACTTATTTACTTTGTAACTGGAACTTTATACCTTTTCACTGTCTTCATCCAGTTCTCCCTGCCCCCAGCCTCACCGCATTCCATGACGTGTGTGAGTCAAGTCATTCTGCTGGACGCTGAAACTTACACAGTGCTGTCAACTATGTCTCAATAAAACTGGAGGGAAAAATAAGTTATTATATTCAAAGCTACAAAAGTTACTTAGTTTGAAGCCTGGGAGTCCTATTTGGATCAGGTAAGTGTGAAGTCCAAAACTGTTTCCTCAGAAAACTCTTTGTAGCCCCCGATCATCTTTTCTGTCTGATGTAAAAATGGTCTAACTATGGGATTCAATGGATTCAGAGTTTTTTCCCCCATGGTTAGAAGGTTTTCTTTACAACATACAAGCAGTAGCCTTTTTTGAAACTCATCTTAGGAGTTGGAGTCTAACACATAAAATGATGAAGAGTACGTGGTGGATCTAGAGAATGAGGGGATATAACTATCACTGAAATGGATGAAAACAGTGATCAGGGCTTCCCTGGTGGCGCGGTGGTTGAGAGTCCGCCTGCCGATACAGGGGACACGGGTTCGTGCCCCGGTCTGGGAGGATCCCACATGCCGCGGAGCGGCTGGGCCCGTGAGCCATGGCCACTGAGCCTGCACGTCCGGAGCCTGTGCTCCACAAGGGGAGAGGCCACAACAGTGAGAGGCCCGCGTACCGCAAAAAAAACCAAAAAACATAAAACAGTGATCAGGTTGTTTTGTAAGGGAAAGTTTGGTCTGCTTTTCTCCAATAAAACATCATTTTGAACCTCTTCTATTCCTCCCGATAAAAGGACTCTATAGGAAGATACATAGTTTAAAATAGTCTTTGTACCAAAAACCATGCACATTCTAAATCTAGAAGAGAATCTGGAACACAGGGGCTGATGCGCGTTATTAAGATGCTTGTTCTGATTGTTCCTAGTAGAGTTATAAGATTCAGGACAAAGCCAAGTGATAAGTTTTTTGGGGGAGCACTGAGGCAAGGCGTAAGTATCTTAGCCATTTATTCCATAAGGAAAATTATTTTTGACATTGTAAGTCAATCTTTATGGAATGCATTAAAATAGAAAAAAATAGCATTTTATAATATGCAGTAAATATTATTAAAATGTCTTTCTTCAAGTCTTGACATTTAAAAGTAATTCTGACGTTAAATTTTAATTCCACACACAGGCACCACACAGTTCTTCAAATATGTCGTGGAAATTTCAAAATGCCATCAATATTATTATGAGTTTTCAAGAGAGAAATATCAATATTTTTTCACTTTGGAGAGAAAAATCCAAAATGAACTATAAAGGAACTTCTAAAAAAATACTACTTAAGCTCATAAAGTTAAAAATCCACGGTAAAGTTTAAAATAAAATCAAAATTTAATATTACAACCAGTTTTAAATAAAGGCTACCTCTCCACATTCCAGGTACGTGAATGAAAAAGATGACAAAGGCAAACCAGTTTTTATCTGAAATTGCTAAAAATGTAAAATGACTATTATCTTACAAATCTCATTTTAAAGATTGCAATTAATAGCTACGTGGAGAATACTTTCTTTCACCTCTAAAATCCTATTCAACCTATTATTAATAAGATAAGATCATTTACATAAAATGTGCGACCCCCTCGGAGTTCAGAGGTTCTGTTCTGTCACGTGGGGAACTGACTCCTTAGACAGTTACCTGCTGAAACAGCAAATCCTGTCTCCCAAGAGTGTCTTTGTTCCTTTACTCTGCATTTCCAAAAATCTACGCTAAATATTAACTTGTGCCTCTTTGACCCAGATTCCCAAAAAGCTATCAAACAGGGGAAGGGATTCTTTATGGGGTCCACGCCATCCAAATTCCCAAAGATGGTTTGAAGAAAAGATTCCTTTGATGTTTAATAGAATCAGACATTTGGACTAAAATAGTCCTGTCTCTCGCCTGTATTGCGGCCACCACTGCTAACAATTATAAGCTTTCAGTGCTCTGAATAATTCACAATCTCATCTGTTCTACTCAGTGTAAAGACAATGTTGGAGTACAAGGTCACTTTGTTTTTCCTTTCTAACTACTGACTTCTCCAACCCGACACCAGTCTGACTGCATGATCTACCTAGTGTTTGACATGCTTCCCCTGACAGCTTCTTAACAGCCGTTAGTCTATTTAGCTTAGGGTATGAAAAATAATAAGGATGCAATGGGGTGTCAGATTTCTCCACAGTAGTAGTAAACACAGGTTCAGCCTTTTCCCCTTCATTTTACTTCAAGACACTTAAAACCCCATAGCCTTTTAGGGTGATGTTGACCAATATCAACCCACAAACGTACACACAATACCAGGCTGCCTGGACATTAACACGTATTTTTTAAAAAATTAAAACCATATAACACATTTTTACATATAACACAAATAACATGTAACGTATATATACATATTTTTAAAAAAATCAAAACCGTAATAAGGTGTTTATGAGAGATTAACTCCTGTGAATACGCGCCACTGGGGTCATCTGGAAAATCCCGCAAACTTAGAGTCATCAACCTATGATCATGGAGTAGAAAGGAGAGTGACAAGAGCGCAATATGCTCCAATTTCATTCACGCATTTTCATCTGACAGTGATACCAGCCAGAGGAGAGAGGCACCTGCTTGTAACCCTGAAATAAAACTCTAATCTTAAGTGTGCAACTATTTTTTTCTACTTTAATTAACCTCTCATGTCTTAAAAATTCAAACTTTGTAAAGGGGAAATATTTTTAAAGTTTTTAAAAGGTAAAAGCCATATAATAAACACTTCCGTTAGGCAGAAAGACTATACTATTACAAAGTAATGTTGAGGTGAGGCACATAGCTCACTGCAAGGCTGCAATTCCACCAACTCTGTCAAAAGACCTGCATTCAGACAAGTCTCTGAGTTAATACTTCTTATATTGCTTAAAAATAACTCCTCAGTCTTCTTTTTTATTGTGAAGAGTTTCAAACACACTCACAGATAGGAAAAATAAGACAATGAACCCCCATACACCCATCACCTGCATTCAAAACTTATTTTCCCATTCTTTCTATTTGTCGGAAGCATTTCAAAGCAAACCTCAGATAGTCTTCCATTTTACCCCCTATCCCTCAGTATCAAAGCATTCATTTGCTTTTCTTCACTCTTGTAAATTTTGGAGAATTCAAGCTGGCTAGTGCAATTTCTTATTCCAAAGCATCCACAAGTTAGAAAGAAACTCTCCAGATTAGTTCTAATCCTACATTTTGGGAGCGAACCAGAAATGTTTACATATATATCTTTTTTTTTTTTTTTTTTTGTGGTACGCGGGCCTCTCATTGTTGTGGCCTCTCCCGTTGCGGAGCACAGGCTCCGGATGCGCAGGCTCAGCGGCCATGGCTCACGGGCCCAGCCGCTCCGCGGCATACGGGATCTTCCCGGACCGGGGCACGAACCCGTGTCCCCTGCATCGGCAGGCGGACTCTCAACCACTGCGCCACCAGGGAAGCCCTACATATATATCTATCTTTATCCTGAAAAGTCTATTGAGAATTAAGGATGACTTGATAAAGGCCGACCACGTCCAAATTAATCCCCAAAAATATGTTCGTACGGTACAGCCTCAATTGTTTTCATGTCATCTGGCTCGAGAACGCAAAGAATGAGTAAAATTAGGTCATTCATAACAACATAACAATGACAAATAATTGCAACAAAGAAAGGTACGTATAACGTGGAAAAAAGCTCCCTCCCCTTTTTAATACCATCTTAAATTCATTCAACTTAACATACAGCGCATTAAAATCAAAAGTGCAGATCAAACAGATGTGCTTCACTTACATTAATTATTCTTTTCACAAGAATGGGTTTGTGAAACTATTATGCAATTAAAAATAAACTTTTTAAAGGAAAAGAAGATTTGCTGTTGCTCTTTAATTCCTTAAAATGCAATAAATACCCAAATCTATCAAAATTGGAAACCACCGCTTTCTCCGGCATCCAAATACCAGACAACATCTTCATTGTTACAAACTGTCAGCAGACTGTCAAAGGGGAAGCGCTTCTATTTTATTCTCTGTTTAAAATAATAGTACGCGAAGTATATTACTGGGGTAAGCATATGCTAGGAGATATTTGCCTATGAATTTTTATCCAGCTTCTTTTATAGTTTCATGAAAAAAAATTCAGATTACAGACAAAGGAACATTGGGACTCCACACCTACTTTCACTTCCTGATGACAGATAAGCACTTTCGATTGTCATATTTACATGCTATTAACACACCGAAACTACTCTTGGCAAAAGTAATGCAAACCTCAGAAAAGAAGGATAATGAAAATTTTATCTTTGCCTTTTAATACAGCACATGAAGACAGAGAACATGCTAATATAATGGAGAAGTCAGATAACGCAAAATATAAAAATACAAATCCTGACGACATTCCTTGAAATAACTTAGCAGCGACCTTGATGATACCTCTCTCTCCTAAACAGTTTAGAAATGGACACACCCATAGGAAGGGCTCTGCATTGAGGACCTTCTGACTTCTCATCCTAGTCCACTGGTATTCGAATCATGTGAAGCATGTTATACATGTTGCCTTAAAGCCATATTTTTCTTATTAATTTTTAAAATCTGGCAATAATAAAAACTTGGCTGTCGAATAATGATGAATATATTTCCAGTAAGAATTAAATTTTAAAGGATAATATATCATTGTAGCATTTTGGAAATTTGGTACATGAGACATAATTACATTTGCTGGTTTCTGTGTCTGTGCAGGAAAATACTCAAGGTGAAAGGAGAATCTAATAGCATTTTTTTCCTTTTAATGTTGGGCTACATTCAATCTAATATTGAAGGAGTTTACAATGGTAAAAAGATCTTTGGGAAAAAAGGAAGTCTTATTTTTGTTCATGTGCAATTTATGGGAACATCTTCAAATATGTCTGTTATTAAAGTGACAATTACATAGACAAATGGTAACGAAATACACCTTATTATAGTATTAAATATTGCTAAATCGCAGGAAACTCTACCAAAACTGCTCCACTTAATCATTAAAGAGAGGGGGGCCATATGTGCCAGTTTGCCTGAGATGGTCCCTATTAAAGAAAAAAATGATAGTTTTGTAACTTAAAGATATGAAAGAGACTCAGAGTCAATCTCCTATTGAATGAATTTTTCACTTTATAAGAAAGGAACAGGAGTATGTGAGAGAAATTACCCAACACAGACGAGCGGCTGACAATGTTCAGAGGGCGGTACCTACCACTGCTTTCTCCCAGGCTCGTGTAGGGTTAGACATAAAAGAGGTATCCGGTCAAGCGGTGTATGAACTCCGCCTTGGGGCTCCCTGGAGGATTTCTCGGTGGTGCCTTAGAAGTTACTGGCCAAAGAGGAAGGGCTTTCACCCCCATTTAGGAAATCCCCTCCGCTCTCACCTGTTTTCCATCAGCCTTCCTAAGTCTGAAGATCTCCCTTTTTATACATGATGTCCAGAGAAGTCAAGTTACAGAGTCCATTCGACCCCCAGTTCATGGCACACCTGGATCCACAAGAAGGAGGCTGGACGGAGGCCATTTTTCCAAAGCATCCCGACTCACAGCCTGATCTGGCTCCCGAAATAAGGCGTCTGATGCCCGATATCCAAGGGAGGGAAAAAAAGGTTATTTTTACACAATGAGTCTGGTTGATGCTTGGTGAGAATAGATTTTCCATAAAAATAGAAATGATCTGTTCTAACATTTTTGTTGAAAAGACCTCCATTCTACGTGAATGAGAAGAAAATGATCGATGTTCCTCTTTTTTCTTTTATGCAAGAATACAAAACCTCAGTGAACACAATTTCTAGTGGATATGATGGATTGATCAGAAGTAGAAACCTCGCCCCCAAAACCTTAAATCCATAGAAAAACTGCATAAAATACAGGCTTTACAATACATAGACTAATGTACATTTTATATATTAATATTACCTAAATATAATAACATAAATATGCATTTACTTATATACAGTGAAATGGCCCGAAGAGGTCTCCAACTGGATGGACTGGACTTTAGCCTGAAGGCCCTGCTTAATGGACTGGGGTTTTGATACCTGCACTGGAGCCAGGGGACTCAGGAAGCTGGATTTGCTCTGCGTGAACATAGCTGGTAAAAAGGACTGTCCCATCTCTGAGAAGGTGACTAGGAAGAATTCTGCCACAGGCCTACGGTCTGCGCATAGAGGTGCTCAGGTCACAGGTCTTGAGAGCGAACGGACCCTGAAGTCTCTGCCACCACGTGCGGAGGGGGGGGTCAAGGCGACAGTTTTTCAACCTTGTGAACCCTTGACTGAGGATTAAATAAAAACGGATACGAAACCTGTACGGCCCAGCAGAGGCAAAGACAAAAGCATTCCACAGGGACACTGCAGGCAGCCCAGAGCACGTGGGCTCCAGCTGAAAAGGACTTCCCCGCAAATAGTTATAAAGCATGTGGGGAAAATGACGGCTTGGAGGATCCACGATGGGCAGAAATCACACTCTGAGAACTATGGAAACATAGAAGCATTTCAAAGAAAATTAAAAAAAACAAAAAAGAAAGAAAAACAGAGACTAGGTAAATGGCTCATAAACGTTACATATGTCCTTATTTTCTGCTCTCATTCTCTTTTATACATTTAATATTTACGTAAACATGAGTATCTGTCCATAGACTGCTGGCTTTTTGAAGCACGTTTTCAACAATGGCTTGTTCATTTATCTAGTCTCATGGCACAGTACCCCCGCTGGACATGGGGACACAGGCAAGCCTATCAAAATACCATCTAGATGTAATGTATTTCATTGCACTCCTAGGGTATGAAGAGGACTGATCCATATTTTATCCTGAAGATGACACTAATAATAATCCCGAGAGCCATATTATAAGCAACAACACGCTCCTTCTTTCTCACTATATACACACACATATACACACATGTATGTGTGACACTTGAAACAGTCCAACCCAGAAAAAAAACAAAGATGGGGCTCTGATGAAAGATCTAAAGCAAATAAGGAAACTGTAGATCATTAAAGACAAGGCCGTAATTTTAGTAACTGGTGTGGGTTTCCTTAGCTTAGCTAAGCATCGTTAAATTGTTGGTTTCTGCAATGCGGTGAGCTGTCCTTCCGTGTTCTGAGGTCTTGTATGAGACCGGAGCATCGGCCCCTCTGCGGGAGCCCACGGGCTCTCCCCTCTGCTCGCTTCGAGCCCATCCTGTGTACGTGGTGGCCCTGGGGCTTGTTCACAGCCTCCCTCTCTGGGGCACTTCCTGACTGTGCTGTTCGTTTTAGCACAAAACACAGAGCACACGGGGAAGCACACAGGGGTCTGTCTTAAATCTCTTCTTATCCCCCAAACCTACGCCACTGCACACAGTCTGTGCTCCATCAACTTTCATCCCTCCTGATGACATGCCAGCTCCACTGAATGAGCTTGTTGCATTAAATTAATCAAATCGTGAAATGTCACAGAGGGGTGGAGCTTATACCTGGCTCCTTTTTTGCACGCTAGGGGCCTCTGGTACTCGGGGGAGGGGGGGGGGTTGGACCAATAATCCATCCGGTGGCAGAATCAGGCCCAGAATGTCACCTTCTTCCTACCAGCCACCTTCATCATCATCATGACAAAAGCTAATGTTTATGCAGACACATCCATCCCAAGAGATGGTTTCTAATAGGATCCCCATTTTCCCAACAAGGAAACAGAAACTCAAAGAGGTTGCACAGGTCACCCAGCTAGTACGAGTTTCTTATGCGCAGTTAATTATTCCTCAGTTCTGGTCTGCGTAGAAAAATATAAATGGCGAAAAGAGAATGATCGAGATGGAGGCCAGGCAGAGGGGAGGCGCAATAACTGGGCTTGAGGAGGAGGGAGTCTGGCCGCCACCTGCATGTCCTCTCCCTAAGCTGTAAACATCATGTAAGTACTTTTGCACTACTGTTTAAATGGAGGCTTTTGTCTAGAAATTTCCAGGCGCCTAGAATTTAAATTGCCTGCTGAGTAGCATTTACGGACAGGGCTGAGCCACTTGGTAGGATAAAGAAACAAATGATACTCTACTGGCAATGAGAGCGGCGTCGCCTTCAGTGGTTGGCGTGTAATAGAATTGGGCCTCCATCCTATTTTGTCCTCCCCTCATAAGGCAACATGCTACGGCTTAGAAAACGTATTTGTCCCCAGGACCCATCTAGCCAAGTGACTCAGCCAAAAGGGGCTGTGCTATTATGAGTGAAGAGAAGCTATAAAGATAAACAATAATAACGACACTGCTCTTCCTCAACAGAAAGCCTATTATTCTGTCTACCTTCAAGCAACCCACAGCCCAAAATGTAATGTATCATTTTGCTTTTTAACAGTTGTCATATTAAAGAGTGCTCAAAAATACCCGATTTCCCTGCAACAGATGGAAAAGAAAACAATAAAAAAAATTTTTTTTAAAAGAAAACAACAAAAAAAAACCCCTCTCTACCTCTAAGAACATACTTGCCTAACATAAGGTTTCTCTGAAATGAGCTATTTTCACCCCAGGAAAATCTGCGGATTTGGTTAACACTGCTATCTAATCTCGCTCTGAATATTCAACATAAACTAATTCCACCAAACCCGATCCTATTCTGACCACATTGCAGAATTTCTAAATCTATTATTGCCTGGTTTATGCTTTCTCTTTAAACATTCCCAGGTAATAGGATCTGACCTCACAGAAAAGCTATGTTTTAATATTTCCATTTTATTTTCAAGTCCGGTCATTTTGTTCAGACATAGACATAAAAGGCCACAACCAGGGCTTCCCTGGTGGCGCAGCGGTTAAGAATCCACCTGCCCATGCAGGGGACACGGGTTCGAGCCCTGGTCTGGGAAGACCCCACGTGTCGCAGAACAACTAATCCCGTGCACCACAACTACTGAGCCCACGTGCTGCAACTACTGAAGCCCGCAAGCCTAGAGCCCGTGCTCTGCAACAAAAGAAGCCACCGCAGTGAGAAGCCCGCGCACCTCAACAAAGACCCAACGCAGCCAAAAATAAATAACTTAAAAAATAAATTTAAAAAAAAAAGGCCACTGCCAAGGTCTTTGATAAGTGTTTCTTGCTTTTTCCAGATTATTCTTCATAATAATGAAAATGAAGTGCACACAACTCTTTCTGTTTAATAAGGTGTTGCAGTAAACGACACAGAATTTCGTTCATTTTACCGTATTTAGGAGACTTTCGGCATAGCAGAGAGAGATCAAAATTTGCCAAGTGACAAGGTCTATACATACGTACTGACCACAGTAATAAATACGTCGCTTTGAAAAATAATAAGCATAAGATAAACAATGGAAAATCAGATAACCTAAGAGACTCTAGCTGACAGTGTTCATTGAAACATTATTTTCCCTAGGCAATAACATAGTTAAATGCTATCCATTATTTAAAATAATTGGACAGCAAGTGTTTTAAAAGATGGCAATGAGTAATTCACTTTCAGTGGGAAAATACCTTTGACAATTTTCTTGAAAAACTGTGTATAATAATATTTACTGATTCTTGGCATTTAAACAATTGAGGCACTGCATGTCCTTTTTATGATGAAAGGACTGACAAAACCTTATGCTCTTTTTAAACACACTTATCACAGATGTTTATCTCAGAGAGAGCTGGAGGGGCAAACACCCTGAAGAATGTTCTACCCTTTTAAAAACTAAAACAAGATGTCACATATGGTTACCTGATAACTATTTAAGTTTACTTGAATTCTGCTCTTTTCACTTGATAAAAGGTCAGTGAGGTACATCTGGTTTTGACCATAAAGGGCAAACCAGCCTCATGCCCTGTGCTTAAACAGGAAAGGATGTGTCCACCTGGTGACAAGGGCCTTTCTGTTCCAGGAGCACAATGACGTTCTCTCTTAGGGTCTGTGCACTCTGCCTGCAAGGCTCCCTCTCTAAACCCCTGCATAGCTGAAGACTTCTTGTTATCCTGGGCTCTGAACACACCCACCTCCTCAGACGGGCTTTGCCTGATCAGCCAATTTAAGTAGCTTCCTTATTACCCTAACACATAATACCGTTTCAAAAATAGCTCTGAAATTATCTTGTCCTCTTATCTTTTCACTTCTTTATTACCCCCATAAAATTTGTTTCATGAGAACGAGGACCTTACTTCCACTTTATTTCCAGGGGCCCAGAACACTGTTTGCTACCCTGTAGACAGGAAGTCAAAATCTGTGAATGACAGCATGTGTGATGTTGAAAAAGTCTGGTAATATTCCCACAAATCTCGGGCAGGGGGGATACAATTACAATATAGCAGGTGCTGGGAACAAAATGTATAACATGCAGTCCCTGCCCTGGAACAGCTTCCGGCTGTGTGTGGGATGTCTAATGCCTGCCCGGGATCACGTCCTGCACCCTCACCTCCGCAGCCCTTTCTGCCCAACAGAGAGGATGCCCAAGAACAGTCCTCACGCCAGGTTCCAGGCAGGTGGCACACAGGGAGGAACTCTTTGCCATTACACAGATGACAATGGAAACCAACCAACCAACCCAACTAATTAATCAACAATCAGATAAACAGAAAACACTGAACAATTAAATTTATGGATCACCTGACTTAAACTCTGAAATAGTCATTTAATCTCAAGGTATCCTGCATAGTATATGTTCTCGAAAAGCAATCATTGTCTTGAAAGTTTCACAACCCAAGTAAAAGATCAAAACAAGTTGCCTTTAATTTTCTAGACTTCCTATGTACCGAAGTTGATCTACATTTCAAAATCAAGGGTTCCATGCATCAAACGCTGCAGTTCAGCAGGCCGGCTTTAAGTGATTTGGGAGGTAGGAGGGGGAGAATAAGGGACCCCAGTCAACCCTAACTTCCCAACTTGCCTTCTTTCCCTCCCAAAACAGGTCCTCTCTGCACTCTGCCTCTACATCATCAGCAATGAAGGCGGCCCATCTGTCAAGACGGCATCCCTGATTGCATGTCAAGGAGTACACAGCCTCTTAGTTTTTAGGGACCAGTACACATAGGGATCCTAGGTTCTTAGGACTGGCTCCTTTCTCCTTTCTGAGGAGGTCTTGGGTGCAAATGATGCCTCCTGCCCTCACCCCTAAATGCTTCCTTTATAACACTAAATAAAAGTAAGAAGACTACAGTTTAAAAACCAAGTCTTCACACACCTATGGTCAGTCTTCAACAAAGGAGGCAAGAATATACAATGGAGAAAAGACAGCCTCTTCGGCAAAAGCAGTGTTGGGAAAGCTGGACAGCTGCATGTAAATCAATGAAGTTAGAACACGCCTTCAAACCCTACACAACAATAAACTCAGAACGGCATAAAGACTTAAATATAAGACACGACACCATAAAACTCCTAGAAGAAAACACAGGCAAAACATTCTCTGACATAAATTGTAGCAATGTTTTCTTAGGCCAGTCTCCCAAGGCAATAGAAATAAAAGTAAAAATAAACAAATGGGACCCCATCAAACTTATAAGCGTTTGCACAGCAAAGGAAACCATAAACAAAACAAAAAGACAACCTACAGGGCTTCCCTGGTGGCGCAGTGGTTGAGGGTCCGCCTGCCGATGCAGGGGACGCGGGTTCGTGCCCCGGTCCGGGAGGATCCCACATGCCGCGGAGCGGCTGGGTCCGTGAGCCATGGCCGCTGAGCCTGCGCGTCCGGAGCCTGTGCTCCGCAACGGGAGAGGCCACAGCGGTGACCCACAAGGGCTTAACTTCCAAAATATACAAACAGTTCATATAACTCCATATCAGAAAAACAAACAACCCAATCAGAAATGGGCAGAAGACCTAAATAGACATTTCCTGTTGGTCATACAGATGGCCAACAGGCACATGTAAAGATGCCCAACACTGCTAATTCTTAGAGAAATGCAAATCAAAACTACAATGAGGTATCACCTCTCACCAGTCAGAACAGCTATCATCAAAAAGTCTACAAATAACAAATGCTGGAAAGGGTGTGGAGAAAAGGGAAGCCTCTTGCACTGTTGGTGAGAATGTGAATTGGTGCAGCCACTATGGAGAACAGTATGGAGGTTCCTTAAAAAACTAAAAATAGAACTACCATATGACCCAGCAATCCCACTCCTAGGCATATATCCAGAAAAGAGGGAAACTCTAATTCAAAAAGATACATGGACGCCAATGTTCTCAGCAGCACTATTTATAATAGCCAAAACACGGAAGCAACCTTAAGTGTCCATCAACAGAGGAATGGATAAGGAAGATGTGTTATATACATATACAATGGAATATTACTCAGCCATAAAAAGAATGAAATAATGCTATTTGCAGCACCATGGAGGGACCTAGAGATTATCACACTAAGTGAAGTAAGTCAGACAAAGACAAATATCATATGATATCACTTATTTGTGGAATCTAAAAAAATGATTCAAATGAACTTATTTACAAAACAGAAACAGGCTCACAGGCATGGAAAACAATCTTATGGTTACCAAAGAGGGAAGGGGGGTTTATAAATTAGGACTTTGGGATTAACAGATACACACTACTATATATAAAATAGATAAATGACAAGGACCTACTATACAGCACAGGGAACTGTATTCAATACCCTGTAATAACCTATAGTGGAAAAGAGTCTGAAAAATGATACATATGTATGTATATATATGTATAAATGAACCACTTTGCTGTACACCTGAAACTAACACAACAGTGTAAATGAACTATACTTCAATAAAAAAAAATTTAAAGAAAAAAATAAATAAAAACCAAGTCTTGCTGTGTGAATTACATACTGAGCAACTCACAACATTTTCTTTTTTAAAAAATTTTTATTAGAGTATATTTGATTTACAATGTTCTGTTAGTTTCTGCTGTACAGCAAAGTGAATCAGTTATCCATATAGATATATCCACCCTTTTTTAGATTCTTTTCCTATGTAGGTCATTGCAGGGTATTGAGTAGAGTTCCCTGTGCTATACAGCAGGTCCTTAGTAGTTAGCTATTTTATATACGGTAGTGTGTATATGTCAATCCCAATCTTCCAGTTTATCTCTACCCCCCCATACCCCCCTTGTAACCATAAGTTTATTTTCTAGGTCTGTAATTATTTCTGTCACAACATCTTCTTAGTCCAGCTTTGCCCAGAGATTTCTTCTCATGATATTAGCATTATTGTGTTAGCATCTTCTACTTGCTTGGAGCCTATTTCCGTATCTTCTTTCCCTTCAGATTGTCCTTCCCACTCATTCCGGCATCTGTCAAAAGTGTCCCCTATAAACTCCTTGCACATCGTGTTGCCTCTTTCAGTCGCTCTAACAGGTCCGTCTTTGGAGGACAGAACACCTGTATGTATACCTGAGAAGATGCCATTCTTACTTAAAGCATTAATAGGAGAAACATCCTTCCTGGAAAGATAACTACTTTTATGCTTTAATCTTTAGACTACAAAGCTCCTTAATTAAATTTAAGCCAAAATATTTTGGTAAAGCTCAAATTTCTGAAATGGCATTTCTTCACATTTCTCAGTTTACACAGCCGCTTTGTCGCTGGAAAACAGGTTATTCACTGCTTTCAATTGCCTTGTGTTGAATGTGGTCTCCTTCTCAAGTCTGAATAGGGTAAGCCAAGCTCTTGGAGTGTTTTTGTCCCGATTTTTCTTTGTTTTGCACCTGCCTTCTAACAGAATGTACACAGTTTTTCCTCCTTGCAATCAATATGTACCATTGAAATGTGGTACAATCAATAACACTCTCCTGGAAGATGTTTGAGAGAATAAAGATATTTAATTTAAAAGAAACAAAGCAGGGACTTGTACCCATCTCACGTTACTGACTCCCTCACAAGAGTAGAGAATAGCATGCCCTGGTTGGACTTCTGGGGGCTAGGTCTTCTGACTGAATTACCTGCTTTTCAAAAGTCTGCCAGGTGGAATTGGGAAATGGGAAATGCTCATTTTCTGGAAGTTAGATCAAGTCTACAGGTGTAAGTTCTGGAGCAAACCACCTAGATTCCAAGCCCAGCTATACCGTGTATCAGCAGTGAGACCCCAGGCAGAAGTCTGAACTTCCCTCAGCTACATCCTCCTGAGCTGCAAGATGGGACAATGACTGTGCTTCTCTCTCTGAGGCCTGCAGGGGGACGGACAGGGCACAGGGCCTGGCACGTGGGTCCGTGCTCAGTGGGCTTTAGTTCAGTTGTTATTATCATGTCTGAAAGGTTGTCCTGTTTCTATCAGAGGACACTGAACTGTACCCCCTTCTCCATCACCATCCTGGCGAAAGCCACCTGCTCTCTCACGTGCTCACGGCCCTCCTCAACCCTCCCAACTCGCAATTAATACTCTTGGACATGCTTAAGTCAGACCTCGGCACGCCTCAGTTTACAACCTTCCCAGGCCCCATGGGAGCTGACAGCTACTTCCAACCTCGTTCTCCCCCACTTCCCCTTGCTCACAGGGAGGCAGCTTCCAAGGGAGCTTCCCTCCAGGCCCAGAATGCTCTCCCCCTGGTTCTTGGAGTGGCTGTCTCCATCTCACCCTTCATACACAGGTATCTACAAATCTGACACTTCCCACTCCTGTATCTGAAAAGACACCCCGCTAGTCATTCTCTCCTGGTCTGTTGATCTCACCCACAGCCCTTATCACAGGCCGAAATCGTTTAATAATGCACGTTCTTACGTACTGACTTTTCTCCTCTCTAGACCATAATAAACTCCATGAGGGCAGGGCCTGTGTCTGTCTTGTTCACTGTCAGAGTCCCAGGGGCTCAAGAACTATTCACCAAATAAATGAATACTCAGGTTTACCATTATAACAGTAATCATTAAAGTCGTTATAATGTAGTGTTGTCCTTAAAGACTACATACAGTGTTTAAACAGCTCACCTATACAGGAAAATATTGCTCTAAGACTGACAAGATTTTTGATTTTTTTTTTTTTTTTTTTTTTGCGGTATGCGGGCCTGTCACTGTTGCGGCCTCTCCCGTTGCAGAGCACAGGCTCCGGACGCGCAGGCTCAGCGGCCATGGCTCACGGGCCCAGCCTCTCCGCGGCACGTGGGATCCTCCCGGACCGGGGCACGAACCCGCGTCCCCTGCATTGGCAGGCGGACTCTCAACCACTGCGCCACCAGGGAAGCCCAGGTTTTTGAGTTTTTATGTACCTGTTACAGTTCTTGTTTCTGTCCTTGACGTCGGAGGGTCAGCTCTGGGGTTCTGTGTGCGGGCCCCTGGCAGATGTGCCCTAGTCTCATTTCATTTGGTTCTTTACCTGTGAATCTGGTGCAGGTCTACTATCAGCAGGGCTAAGCCTGGGGTAAGTCAGCTCTGCAGAGTTTTTTAATGAGCAACGCACAGCGGCAATGCACTCTTGGGTTACAGAATTTGAGAAAATATTTTTAGACTGCTGGGACGTTGCTTTTGCTAATTTCCCGATTCTTGCTGAATTACAGTGTTGAGTTTTGAGATTAATGACCTACAGATAAATGAGTTGTTATTATGGGAAAGAATATGAATTAAATATCTCAGTCTGCCCAATCTTTGCAAAAAGAAGCCTATTCAATAAATATCAACCTACACCTTGACTGGATTTATGTGGCAATGGGTAGACCAATAGTTTTGGTTCTGTTCGCCATACAGTAATTCTTCCTGTATTTTTATATCTTTGTTGACAGGATTCTGTGAAAACCCACTACATCTAATCAGCTTAAACTGGCCTGACAGTCACGAAGACTCAGCTGGGGCAGAGCTGCCTTCCATGCTTGCATACCCTTAGTGAATTTACCTGATAAATCCGCCTGCATCTGTCCCTACAGAAAAAAGAATTAAAAATTAAAAAGCATCTCAGAGCCGAGATTAGACTTTTAGACCCTCCTGAGCGATAATCCTGACTCTGACATTGACTTTCTTTGTGGGGTTTGGCAAATCAGTTTTCTCCTCTACAATGCAGGGATAATAATGCTTTAGTCAAATGGATGCTGTGAGAATTAATCCCTGTTATACAATTTATTGAAGATGGGAAGTCCCGTACAAAATACTGCTACTGCTTATAGGATTGAGGTGCAAAGACAAAACCACCACACGTAGCAAAGAAATCAAAACATCTCCAAATCCCTACTGTTCCCTCTCTCCCAGTGCCCTCCTTCTTAACTCAGGTGGAAAGTAGGCAAAACACTTTTCAAGGACATGTCCCCTCCTTCTGTGACAAGAATTGAAATGCACCACGGGACCCACCTGTGTCCGATGTGCTGCGCCTCCCCCAGTGCACGGGTGGAAGGATGGAAAGGTCTTATTTACGGGAATTGCAACGGGGGGAAAAAGGAGGGCTTTGGTTTCCTATGCAATTCTTTTGACCCTGAACCAGCATCTCTCTGAATCAATGGGTGCCCTAAAGAGTACATTTCAGGGAAAGATCTTTTCAGCGGCACTGAGGAAGGGGCTGGTGAGACTTTGAACTGTCAAGAAAAAAAAGGAGCCCTGCTGTAAGGTGAAAACTAACGGGTTACAAAGATTGAGCCTTGTTTTAAGGAAACATGAGCAGTTTTAATAAACACTAACAGCCCACAAGACGCTGGCTGTCGTGGCATGAGGAATTTCTATATGCTGAATTACAGTTTTTAAATGACCAGAGGTAAGAGAACACTGCCCTTATAGGGATTAAGGGAGGTAGGGACATGATTTTGTCCCCCAACCAAAGTAAAGCATAGAATGGAAAACACTACCTAAGTTCGTGTTTGTGTGAAGCTTATTTTTACAGAGATGCCTGTCAGCCCGAGGTCCACTCTCAGGTCGGCTCTAACGATAACACCATTTTCAGAGGGGTTTCCTGGGTTGCAGTTTCGAAGTGGCCTCTCAGGATATGAAGAATCGAGAACACTCTGACTAGAGAGTCTCTGCTTCAGAGGGTCCAGATGGTAAGCAGAGCTGAGCTGAACAGGTTGGACTCGACATGAGCATTTCCTGAAAGTGGGGATTTGGAGTGTGAGTCGCGGGCCGCTGTGCGTCCTTCTACCCTGGTCCCCAAGTTATTCAAGTTATTCACTCATTCACTCATGCACCCATTTGTATATTTAAACTTAAGTAAAACAGTTTGGGTGTACTTTTCCCTAGAGAAAGGGTATGGATTAATCTTCGAGGTTGCCTTCAGTTTTGTTTTTCAAGGATCGGTCTCCCTTAGTTTTAAACCTTAGATGCGGAAAGAGCAGAGAGGCAAACAGGAGACGGTGGTGGAGGTCTGTGTCATTTCCCATCTACGAGGCGAGAGGGCCTGAGCTGGGGGGGGGTCTCGTTCCAGGCACCTCTGCTGATATCTCCTCTCAATGAACCTCGAGTTCATTCACTCACTCATTCCTTTAATCACTCAGCAGCATTTAGAGTAACTGCCGTGCACCAATTTTCTCCTACTTTCCCTTTGTCAACTGTCCTGGTACTTTGCCATTTATACTTTGTGAAAGTAAATCATTTCCCTTCACTTCCCCGTCCTCGACGGTCTTTTCTGGCCCGTGCCGATGTCTGAACCCCCTTCAGGATTTAGCGAGTCACGGCGGCCACACGCCACTGCAATGGTGCCCAGCAGTGCTCTGATCCCTTACTCACAGAAAAAGACAAACGCTGTAATATGCTCACACGCCTATGCAGGTAACGATAACCTCTCAAGCCTGTGAAAACAAATAGCACCACCAAACTTTGTCTATTTCAAGACCTCTGTGTTGATATTGTGTATTCTTTGAATTAGAATAAAAGGGCAGTAAAATCTGAGTATATGCACTCTCCACAGAATAAGTAAATAGCTTGTGGCATCTGAGTAGAATTTCCTAATTAAAGCCTTTAAATTTCATTCAGTGTCATTTAGTTATTACCCATGCCATGGAGCCAGGGGATTACCAGGTAAGGTGCTTAACTGATGTAAGAAATGCAAGTCTTCATTATTTATCCTCACACGTATCCATCGCCCGGAAGTGGGGTGCTCGTGCCTCCCCGCCTTTCTTACAAAGGATACACTGATTCCAAGATAGTAGCAGGCGGTTGGCTTGTGATGTTGGCAGCTTTTACTTGGAAAAGGGTTAAGTGATTAGAGTCATGTGGGGATCCTCAAAATCAACTGTGGAGTTTCTCAAATGAGTCTTTCCTCTGGCCTTGATGGAGGGCTGGCTGAAGCAACCCACCGTGATAAGGAATTGCACATGCAGGAGAGTTGGAACATGTGATGTGATGGCACGTACGGAATTACGCACCTTAGGTAACGATCTGACGTTTAAACCAACATACCTGCACCCTGGGACCAGGAGAGTGGGAGCGCTGCCACTGAAGGGTCGTGGTGGGGTCCGACCCCAACCGGGACAGTACTCTGCTCTTACTGTGGCCTTCTTTGGAACACATCTTTCAAGTTCAAAAGCCGATATTATATTCTCTTACTTTTCCTATTCTCTTTGATAAAAGTCATCATTCTTTAAAAGTAAATATGTTATTTGAAAAACCTAAAAGTTTAGAGTTAAGTCAAGTGAAGACGATGTCTAACTGAAAACACCGAGATGCAAACAATGGGTGGTTACACTCATTAGAGGGCGTTCTACAGGTCACACCACCGGGCTGTGACAGAGAAGACTGTCACCGTCACGAGGCCGGGACAGCCATCAGCCTCCCGAAGGTGATGATTCTCTGAAGGGTAACATTCAATCCTGTGCTGGAGTTCTGAAAGGTTTTGTTTGAAAAACACGCAGAACTTTACAGTACAACTTACTAGCTTGCAATATTGAATGTTCAGATGAGTGCCTAGAACTTTGGTATATACTCGATTCATTACTGAATAAGTGAACATTTTAAAAATACATGAATTAAGCTCCAGATAGCACATTTCATATACTATTTCCTGGCATCAGGATAACCATCGTGATCCAGTAACTGATCATTTTTTAGGGTTATCAATATTATATTTTGAGTTCAGCATCTTGATTTGATTTTCTATGTTACAGATAATATGTAAGAGTAATTCGCTCATTTGTTAGTGTGAAAGCTACACTCAAAGAGTAGCCCTGTGGATAAGAAACAACTTTTATTTGAAAAGTATGATTTTTTTTAACAGAACCATTTCAGAGTTGGAGGTAAAATCAAAAAACAACCAAACAAGAGTATTTTTAAAGAGCTGTTATTACAGTAGAGTCCCAATAATATAATTCCTATAACATCTTAACACTCTTTAGCAGGCTATAAACTTATTATACTGGGTTGTCAAAGTGACTGTATATAGCTGCTTGTTTTAACATTGATTTGCCTGCTTTTTTCATATTACCAGTCAACGTAGTAGGAAAGAGGAACTCTTAAAAAATAACTCTTAAAATATTCATAAAAGCAACTTTTAAAAATTTGGAAGTGGCTCCCTGAAATATTCCGTAAATTATCCGTAGAAGCGAGTATCATAGTCAGATCTGATGACCTTATCCTAATGGCCAGGATCGCCGGAATCTGAACACACACAACACCCACTTCACAGGCAGCTCTGCTCCTACTGGGCTTCACGCTTCTCAAACATTTCTTTGCCATCTTCTAGCTTGGAGTGCCATTGAAAGGTGCAAAATATAAGTAGCTTCACAGACAAAGGTATCTGCCTTATCTCATTACTAAGACATTTAAAAGCTGTTTGTTATCCTCCAAAATAAATCCAAAGCCAACTAAACAAGAAGCACAGCCCTGCAAAAACAGCCTTTTCAATACAACCTTGAAGTTACTACGTGTTCAATGCTGAGTTTCTGGAGTCCTTTCCAAACACAAAGCTTTGTCCCTCGCAGATTGATGTTTATGTCACAAACGCTCACTGAGAAGAGGTGAGGAATGGTTGCCTTCTGTTAGAACTACCTCTCTAAAAGCCTGACATTAGTTTACTAGGTAGTCCTTGCATGGTCTTTTACAAAAAAAAGATTTTGTAATATGGTTATAAAACTCAAAGATCGGCTTTTTCCACGGTGGGATTAAAGTCTATAACACATGCACAGTTACAAGGAACAAGCTGAAACTCAGAAAGCAATGAAAATATCTTATTCTGTCTTCTCACATAACAATACCCTTTTCTTTGAATTGCAAATGAGCCCTTGGCCAGTTTCTCTGGCTTTATTTTTTGAGGGGGAAAATGGCTTTCTTACACACACTAAGCGATTGAAAGTATGTGGTCACTGGGTACACAGATGAAACATGCCGTGAGCATGTGTACTGGCACTGTTCTTTTCACAGTTGTGAGATACGAAAGTTAAATCTGTTTTTCCCCGTGAGGATTCCTGTTGGATACGAGTTGTTAATTGTCTATAGAAGTCATTATAAATCACTTAAAATATTTCCTATTAAGTACTTGGTGACGTTTAGCAACCAGCATATTCACCACTCGATTCAGTAATAAGCCCGGGAACCAGAATAATACACGGAGGAGAATTTCCCTCCAAGTACCCGCGTGCGCACACGTCTGTAAACGCACAGAAGGGCTGGAAGCATATACAACACTCTGTATACGTTATTCTCTATCCTTCGTACATTTATTTATGGACTGTATCTTTCATATAGTATATGTATACACCATATACTATGTACATTTATCCTTTATACATTTAGACTACATGCTCCTGACTTCTGCACATATTCTACAATCAGGATATACTATGTTGCTCACGTAGGAAAAACAATAAAGTTGGCAATAAAATGTACTGGTGGCTGGGCCATGGAGCGCCATATCATTGGTAAAGCCTTGTTCCATGTCCACCAGGTAAGACACTGTATAAAGGGGAGCAGTCTGGGGACCAGATGAATAGTTCTGTACCTCGCTTCTATCATATAATAGCTTTATGACCTTATGCAATTATGTGTTTTCTCTGAATCTAAGTCTCTCATCAGTATAATGAGGGTACTAACACCCATCTCCGAGGGCTGCAATTAAACAAGATCGTACCCACTGGAAACCAAAGCTGCTCCTTTTTGCCCTGGTGGCTGCACATTCTTTCTTTGCCAATCACAACTCACCCGGTGCTCCTGCAAATCAGTGAAAGGCACGGAAATGCACCCTTGGCCAGTGTCGCTGGGCAGCATACCACGTCCTCTAGACGCTCCCACTTTTGTCAACTCAAATACTACGTTCTCTGAATTCACTCTCGTCACTTTGCTTTCTCCCAACAGACTGATTGTTTCAGAGGCGTTACTGGCGCCGCCCCTTCCAAACAGTCATTATCTACCGCGTCCTCTAAGGTTTGGAGGACAATCATGATCCGGTCCGTGGGTGTGGCTGCCACCGCATCACTGTGCAACTTGCAAAAAAAAAAAAAAATATATATATATAAATACACACACACACACACACACACACACACACACACACACTTGAATGCAGACATTACGTATCAAAGGCTAGTCCCAGATCAAGGGGCTCAAAATTGCCTGGGAACACGTTACAAATGCAAACTCTTGAGGTCCAGTCCCCACCTGGTAAATGAGTCTGAGGTGGGACCAGCACCTTCAACCAGCCCTTCAAGTGACTGCGCTGCTCACTAAGGTTTGAGAGCTGCTAAATATAATATCCATGACGCCCAATGGTAGCTGCACACTGCAGGTAACTCTTAAATATAGAATACGTTCAGAACCTGTTTTGACACCGTTTCTACGCTAAGAGAGTTCCGTGCGAAGCTGAGAGAAGAAAATGGTACAGGAGTGGGTAGCTTTTATATGTATATGTGTGTGTGTGTGTGTGTGTGTGTGTGTATATATATATATATATATATTTATTTATTTTTTAAGCAGTGTTTGAAACAAGAAAAGAGTAAGCTAAAAAAATAATAATTCAACAGAATTTGGCCTATAACCATTTCCATTTCATTTGGCTTTCTCTTGGGCTATATTACAAATGGAAATGTTCCAATAGTCGCTAAAATCATTTTCTATCTGGAAACAAGAATATCAAAATTCCTAAGGCTTTTTAAATAAACATCTGAAATAAAATCTATCATTGCAATGCTATGGTCTTCCTTTGGACAAGGGAATCAAAGGCCAAAGGCCACTTTACGAGAGAAAAGTAGGAAAGCAAAATTACAGGGGATTATGTTACTAACCCGGAAAAACTGGTGTTGAAAAAACACACAGACACAGGAAAACAGAGTAGTGGTTACCAGAGGGACACTGGGGGCAGGGCAGGGGGATGGGTAAAGGGGTCACTGTACGGTGACAGATGGAAACTAAATTCTTGGCGGTCAGCAGGCTGTAGTGTAAACAGAAGTAGAAATATAATTTGTACACATGAAACTTACATAATGTTATAAACCAGTGTTGCCTTCAAAACACTGGTGTCGGGGTTCTTCATGGGCAATATACTAAAATGTTGAGAGCTGAAGGCTCTTAAGAAGTAGATGAGTGCATTTTCATTTTGAAGTTTTATCTACAGGATATAGCAGCAAATGTACACTCAAAAACTTCTAACTGCTATTATATATAGTTTCCCATGTGGTCACCAGCTTCAGTACGCGATCGGGCAGTTTCACTAGTTCCAAAGGAAGTCTCCTCAGTAGGACGTCACCTGCCACTCACACCTTACATGGAAATAGCCCCCCACTTAAGACGGGCGGCAAAGGAACCCGTAATATATTCTAATTTGATCCATTCTTCTCTATAGCTATGGCCAAAGGGGAAAAAGACAATTAGCTCATGCAGTTTATTCTTATACATTTTGGGTTGGAATTATTTACAATTATCACAATAACCGCAATAAGCCCTACAAGGGAAGAAGCGTCGCTTTCCCCGTCATTTACGGGAAAACCGGAACTGACATGTATGTCCAAGTGACGTGGAGAGCGGCCAGAGCCCGGGGGCGCCCCAGGACACTCAATAGGCCTTTAATGGGGGCTGCGAGGGCCCTGAAACGCACATGTTCTAAAGGAATAAATTAAGTGACAGAACGGCCTAGAAAGAACAAAGAAGAGGAATACACAGAGGACTTCAGGGTACGTGGAGTCAGGCCACGGTGCAGCACCGGTTAAATATACCTACGTTTTTAGACTACAACCTTTCAGTACTTCAGTCTTATCATTTACGGGGGAAAAAGTAGTAACAACATAGAGCCCAGATTTTAGAACTGGCAGTGAAAGAATTAGTCTGATCAGCCCAACTCTCTGGACCCATCGCCTCCCCCAAACATATAAACCCAGTTCCGGCAGGGCAAGAACCTCCAGGGAGAAATCCCTCTGGCCGCTGCGCCCTGCCCTCAGGCTACACTCACGGCTCTCCGTCAGAAGACCTGCTTCCTGGGGAGTCAGGAGAGCTCCAGCTAATCCCACACCCAGCTGCTGACTGTCAAGCACTTGCTAAAACCCTCGCCTGAGATGCCGGTAATTCTGGAACCTCAGAATGTCTAGTGAAAAGTATAAAATACACAATTCTGTGCAAGTTTTGATTTCATTTCTTTCCCAGCATAATGCCAGGTGAGTAACATAAAGGGAGGATCAGGCTCTTGTGCAGGTCCTAGGTTAATTACTTTATAATTATAAGCTCTTTTCTACCATATGACCCAGCAATCCCACTCCTGGGCATATATCCAGAGAAAACCATAATTCAAAAGATACATGCACCCCAATGTTCACTGCAGCACTATTTACAATAGCCAAGACGTGGAAACAGCCTAAATGTCCAATGACAGATGAATGGATAAAGAAGATGTGGTGTATTTATACAATAAAGTATTAGTCCCAAAAAATAATGAAATAATGCCATTTGCAGCAACATGGATGGACCTGGAGATTATCATACTAAGTGAAGTAAGTCAGACAGAGAAAGACAAATATCATATATCACTTATATGTGGAGTCAAAAAAAATGAACTTATGTACAAAACAGAAATAGACCCACAGACACAGGAAACAAACTTATGGTTACCAAGGGGGAAGGAGGAGCAGTAAACTAGGAGTTTGGGATTAACATAGACACACTACCGTATGTAAAATAGATAACCAGCAAGGACCTACTGTACAGCACAGGGAACTGTATTCAATATCTTTTAATAACCTATAATGGAAAAGAATCTGAAAATATATATATATATATATATATATATATATATCTGAATCACTTTGCTGTACACCTGAAACTAAAACAACATTGTAAATCAACTATACTTCAATTAAAAAATAAAAAGAAATAATAGTAATAAGTTCTTTCTTCCCCTGTCGACCAGCTTTCTTCCTAAACACAGTTAACAAGCTCTTCTATGAAACGTTTGAAAAGGTTTACGAGGTTTGTGCTTTGGGGGCACGCTATGACGATGGCTTGATGGAGCTCCTGTGGACTCAAACTGTCTTAGGAGAGCTTAGATCTGGCCAACACGCAGATGGGGAAAGCAAGGGGTCCCAGAGGCTGTCATCCTTGCCAACTGACACAAAAATTAAGCTCTCACATTTAAATTATATACGACTCCCGAAGAGTAGGGTCAAAACTGGTTCCTTTGCCCTGCATTCAAATTTCGAGGTAGTTTCCAATTTTTCAGAAAGTATTCAATCTTTCGTTCAGTGAGTACTGACTGAATTGCCTTAGAGACAGACTGCCTCTCTGCACAAACTGAAATATACGCATACAGTGTGTAAACAATCCCAGAACCCAGAGTGCGTAGTTCACTGGGTTTTGCTGACTATAACAGTCTCACTCTTGCTTCCTCATGGCAATGGGTATTGATGTTTTGGTATATTATCTTCACTACTGGTTGGATGTTTTATTTACATGTCTTCGGAAATCTGAAACGGAGGACGCAAACACTACATGATAACTAAAAGCCATAAGTTAAAGAAAATAACAGGTTGTGACCAAAGGAATAAAAGGCTTTTTACACACGTCGAATTCCTCCAGTTTAATATGCTTGAATGAAAAGAATCTGCACTTCAAACAAGTGACGATTTGCAGTGTCACATCTCCCGAAATGAGGGAGATTCTCCTCTGTTAACCAAAGCGTTCTGCTGCTTATAATCCCAGAAGGATTAGAAATACCCCAGCCTTCCTCAAGGCATCCCTACTCAAAGAGCGCCAAACCCTGAAAGAATGACTTTCCAATTCAGTTTTTAAGTCGACTGATATTCTGGTGAAATATTCTTATCTTATTCGCTTTAAAAAAATTTAAATGAGAATTTCTTTTCTATCATGTTTTAAAGCTTCAATAACTACCAAAAAAACGGCTCTCAAAAGAGAGAGGAACACGGAAAAGCTGAAGGTGGCACGGCTCACAGGGTCACCCGAGAGCCGCAGAAGCCCTCCAAAATCCAGCCTTGTCTTTATCCAGCCTGCACAGACCTGATCTTTTTTAGCACAATCCTTTGTTTCATAATTTACATGTAAACTTTACCTAAAGGCATTAAGTCTCGTTTTTTTCTCTCATTGAGAAAACATGCTCCACCAGACAGAACAGGTTTTGGCATCAAGAAACTGATGTCTACCACAACCCAATAATGCAAACCTCCTTTTCCACATAGGAAGAGAATAAGAGAGAACGGTTCAAAAAAGAGTCACTGGAAGGTCCTAGCAATGAGATTGTAGTTAGACTCACGGAAACAGAGGTAGATGGACCAAAAGCAAAGAAAAATGTACAATATTTACACATCAGTTTGAAAGTCAGTCAAGCGAATTGTCATTTCAATAGAAGTGGGTTTGTTTTTTTTTTCAGAAAAGTTTACTCTTTGCTATAAACTGTATTTTTTAGAAAGCCATCGACTTGGTTTGTGACATTTAGTATCTCAATTTTGAAGCAAATGCCATCTTTACTCCCTCTTTTAAGTATTAACTTTGTTCAACCAAAACAGATGAGATGACAGTGACTAATCTTAAAAAATTAAAAGTTTGCTTCAATTTTAAAAGATAATATCATTTACTTTTCAGAGAGCCTGAAGGTTGCAGGGAGAAGAGGACGGAAGGCAACTTAAGAAGACAAGTATTGTACGGAAAACCTCAAGTTGTTTATAGCAAAGAAAATGTTTCTTTAAGATACTGGAATTATGCTTTCAATATAGAATCGTCTACTTTGCCTGAAACATGAGAAATTTTGAATAATCCCATCAACTTCTCTGTATAATTCTAACTGGGAAAAATGTTTCCGCAAGAAGACAGTGTTTGGGGCTGTCCACAGGCTGTGTTAAAACCTAAAATAAAATATGTGATACAAGAGAGATCAAGGGCTTTATTTCCTGAAAACAGATCACTTCATCTTTCCTAAGGTGGTGTCATGTCTGGAGGAAGTGCTGATCAGGGAGTACAGCCAAGGATTTTGGCACACAGGAATCTGGGTCCAAATTCTTACTCTCTAAATTCTGTGACTTTGGGCAGACATCTAACCTACAAGAACCTGGGTTTCCTTGTCTTTCAAAAAAAAAAAAAAACCCGTAACTATTGTTCCCAATCTGAAGGACTTCTGCAATGTGGCTAAATGAGACACAGAGTAAAGCTCCTGGCACTTAATAGACACCGAATAGATGCCATTTTGCCTCCTTTTGTTAGCCAGGTGTCATTTCACATATAAAATGTCTCAACTAAAGTCCTGAGCCAAAAGCTATCCCAGAGCCTTTTTATAATAATTATGCCAATTTAAATAGGCAGGTGAGTTCTATGAGTAGAATAAGCCTCTACCTAACAGTGATCTTGAAAAATAACAATATAAGGAAATTTGAAGGTCTATGAAGAAAATTAAAAAAAAAAAAGAAAAGAGAAAATTTTAGTGGAAAAATATTTAAAAGGCAGCTGCTTGATAAATAGAAAGTCAGTAGCTCTGTTTACTGCATTCTTGATTTTAATATTCATGTATCTTAAGTATGCCGATTTGCCAACTGCAGACTAAATCACGTTGTTATTTAATTTTTTTTCCTTTCCAAGTAGCCGCGAAGGCAATTTCTACTCTCATAGCAGTATACATCTGATCTGACGGAGAGATTTTAGCGGTCTTAAAAGCTTTGCACTTCATATCTGTTGAACTTACAAGGAGCATAATAAAGGAAAGTCGTGTCTATACTTAAATAATTAAGAGCAATGGACTCATCTGGGCATGGGACATTATCAGCAATCGCATATTTTAATTCACACGCAGCTATTCAAATTAATGGACCGAAATGAACAAAATAAGTCACTGTAGTTGAGAGATTTCATTCACGGTGACCAAGAATTTTATGTTCAGTACACACCTTAACTCAAAGTTTGAGACAGTACCTTTACGTGTAAGACATAAACAATGTTGGCACACATCATGAACATAAACAGGTTTCTGCCATTAAGGAAGATGAAACTAATGCCTTTGGGGAAAAACAGAATTCTAGTGATTACTAAACTATCAACCACCTTATTTTATATCTTAAATTCAGAGTTGTAAAAAGCGGACTCTAATTATACGAGAAAGGAAGGCCCACCTAGCATGGGAAAGCATAACAGTAATTTCATTGTCTCCCCACACCCTTCCATTTTAACAGTGAAAGACAACTTCCCAGGATGACTTTCTAAGTGGAAGGGCTTTTTTAGTTCCCAAACAGGTTCCCCTGGAAATCCAGACCCCAAAATGCAGCCATTTAATTAAGGCCATGGATCCTTCAGATGAAAATATCTTTGCGGCCAAGGACATCAAGAAGAAACTCTGATTTGCTGGAAAAAGTCCCCATCACCCTGAGCAAATCTGTTTCTGTGTTTTAGGAGCCCTTAGATATTTTGAGGCAATCAGATGTAAACAAACCCTTGTTTGCATAACAGATGTTTACACCCATCTGAAAATGTTGCACCATTAATATTCCTGGTGGCATTAAGTGAGAGAGCTGATGTAGAAAACATTACCAATTAATCATCCCACATCTAATACCCTGTGGACTACGTAAAAATTGCTACAAATGTGTATTTTTTTCAGTCAGCAGAAGTATAAAAGTCCTTATTTTAAAAGGTGAAAGCTTCAGTAACCTGGAAAACCCAGCTGGGATGACTGATTGCCGATAGGTTACAGATGGTTTAGGTTTTACCTTACTAGCTGGTAATCCTTCCCAGACAAGAGTTTTTCAAGTTTACAAAATAGTCACTTCGATGGTCCAAACCTGAACCAAATTCCTTAGCAATTTCCCTACAGACAGGAGGCATACTGAAGTGGAAAGTGTGAGGTTTGGAAAAGGAAAACCTGGGTTTAAAACCTGACTCTGTCCTCTAAGAATTGTGTCACCTTAGGCAAGTTGGGCGACTTTTCTGTTTCTATTCCATTTCCTCATCTATAAAATGGGGATGATAAAGCCAAGAGGGTTGGGTAAAATAAAAGATGTTACACTTGAAAAAGGACTAGAACAGTGCCAGGCACATAGTAGTTTGCAAATAAATTAGTTTTAAAAGCTAACTAAACGTCTTCATAAAAAATAGATAATAATGGCTCAAAATATTTGCAACTCTTTTCTATCAGACTCATCCTACAGGGCCCCTCCTTGGTGCCCTCACAGGGGCAGGTGGACATTTCTTGTCCCATTGGTTGTATGACTTGCTTTGGCCAAGATGTGAGCAGAAGTGGCGCAGTCTGTGCTCAAGCAGAAGCTTTGGGCGCCATTGCACGGTCCGCCGTTACTCTTCCTCACTGCCACGAGCGCAGCCATGTCTGAGATAAGGGCTTCTCCTTCTGGCATGAAAACAACAGAGAGTGGAGCCCAGTCAACCCCTGCAACTCATGGAGTGCGAGTAAAAAAAGAAAACTTTGTGGTTGCAAGCCACAAGATGGTGGTGGTGTTTGTCATCACAGCATAACTCAGCAAAGGCTCACTAATTAATACAACGGCGTTACGGCTCGGTGCCAGACAGCTGTGGGCCACTGAGAAAAGCACGGCCTTGAAGTCAGAAAACCTAAATTCAATTTCCACGTGGCTGTGTGACCTGGGCCAGTGCATGGCCTCATCGCTTCCGTTTCCGCAGCCGCGGTGCAGGGGACCAGGGCACGGGATCCGCCGTGATTAGCTGTGTAGTTACAAGCAAGTGAGTTCATTTCTCTGTGTCTCAATTTCTTCATCTGCAAAATGGGGATAATGATACCTATCGCACAGGTTGTTGTAAACATCAAAGGGGTTAATGCACGTCAGGTTTTTAGAGGAGTGCCTGACACATGGTAAACGCTCAATATGTTAGTCATATTATTGTATTACTATTATCAGTATTATTTTATGACTTTTCCACGGGTTTTCGGGGGAAGCTTAAAGGTAATACGGTTTGTGAAGGTACTTTGTAAACTATAAAGTGTTAACAGGTACCTATGACTGTAATGAATACCTCATTCATCATCTCATTTGCGACCTTTAGTAGTTACAAGGAACTCTGTAAGAGCAGAGATCTTTAGCTGCTGTGTTCTATCCCAAGCCCTCAAACTCTGCCTACCACGACCACCACGATTTCCTTTGTAATCCATTTGACGCAGGTGCTATTTTTAAATTATATTCTTACTGGCTGAGTCTCAGCCACTTTCATAAATCAAGGCTTCGTATACGCAAGCTTATTTCAGGTCCTGGGTATATTTAACTATCTACTTAGATTATCCAACTTAGTAGATCTATGTTTAATAAAAATATCCCGTGTCGTCACTTTTCAGCAGAGCTCAGAATGACTGGGGCTACACATCAGAAGAATCACCTTAAATGAAAGAATATGCTGTAATCATGTCTTTGATCAATGTATAATAAGAGTTGCATGTCACCATTTTTATACTCTGAATTTTGAAACTAATCTAAGACTTTCGATGGTTTTTTCCTTTGATATTTAGGCTAAGACTATTGAAATTATACTTTAAAAAAAGGTGACAGTAAATTTAAAAGCAAATACTAACTGAAGTATCATGAAGAAAATAATGAAATTTGTTTCATATGTGCTTGCAAGTCTAAAGGCAATTAGAAATGATACATTTTAGATCAACTTTCAAAACCCCATATGTAAAGGCCAGAAAAATCCCCTGTAAGTTAAATAATATTTTCTATGTTATTATCAAACAGCAGCGGTATGACTAGTGCTTTAGGAATCACAGGAGAGTTTGCATTAGGTGGCTGTGAGGGCTGACAGGGCAACAGTGCATCTGTTACAGTTTGAGAAGTTATTTTTAAAAGGCTTTTCACCAAAGTTAACGATTTTCTTCCCCAATAAATTGTTTTTGTCTAAGTATTGAAGATCACTGATTGTACTCATGCCACAGAACTATAAAATTATAGAATTAGGTGTGTTCTTAGAGGCCACCTAGATCAATCCGTGGACCAATTTCTGCTGTATTTTACTTGTTCATTCTTTTAACAAATATATGCTACGTATCACCTGCCAGGTACCGTGTTAGAGTAATGACATACGTAGGTAGAATAGTGGTCACCGGCCTTAAACGTCTTCTGTCCATTCTTGCCTGACAGACTCTGTGACTAGACACTGACAGCGTTGCGAGGTGGACAAGGCTTCTGGACAAGAGGCTAACGGTTCGAGTCCGTCCTGCGAAGCGCTCGGACTTCTGCCCCACGATGGCCCCCATCCCAGGGCCCGAGAGCTCCTCTGTGGAGCGCCCACCGTGCAGCCCTTGCAATAAGACGCTTCTCAGATGCTTAAAGACGTTTTCCAGGGCTCTTCTCCCCAAAGTCCTCATTTTAGAAATAATTCTCTGCAGTTCCTTTTGCTACTTCCATATGGCTTTAAAAACAAACTTCTCACCATTTTTGTGTTCACCTTTATGGGTCGATTCTCGCTGAACTACTTCAGCTCTGATGAGCACACGGTGAAATCCACTGTCTTTTTTCCCAACATCCCATCTAACCATGGTCTCCTTGTTCACCAGATTCCAGCTCATGCTTTCCTTTCTTCAAAACACCATTTTTTTTAAAAAACGCTTTACATTTGCCCATCTCTGTGTCTTCCCATAGCTTCTCAAATGTCTGGTTCCTTCCCATCCTTCAATCTGCAATGTACGAATCAACCCCCACCCCCACCCCGAGAGGCATCCCTCACGATCCTAACTAAACTGACTTCTCTCTCTCCAGTCACCATCTTCAATCTCTTTTATTTTCAGTTTGACACCAGCATCTAAACTTATCTGCTTATTTGCTTACTTACTTATTGGCGGTTCCCTCCCTAGAAAGCAAGTTCATTCTTATGCTGCCGGAGCCTAGAACAGTGCACGGCAAGTGGAAAGAAGAGAGGGCAGGAGGGAACGTCCGTGCTCTGGATCCACGTTGCCATATTTTCTTATGAATACAGTCACGATCGCACAAGTTTTCCTGACAGTCAGTCCACATTTGGTTATTCTAACTGTCTGAGGTCAACAGAACTATGTCTTTTTCTCATGTGGATGAGACGCCTTCTTACATGATGGGACTGCGCTGTTGAATTTTACAAGGACTAGCATTGTTCGACGTAGCCCACCACCCCAGCTGGATTCTGATTCTGACCATCCAGCAGAGTTCTCTTTACCTACCTCCTGTCAGCGAGGACTTTGATAACCACGCGATAAACGTCCTGGGAAACAAATACATTTCCACCGTGTGTACCCTTTCACAAGCTGGCCGTGTACTGTGTCGACCTAATTGTATCTAAAATGTTATTCTAGGGAGTTAAGACAGGCTATGCCGTAACTCTGACCCATAAGCACTGTTCTGCTTTTCTCTCTCTTCCCCTTTTCCTCCCCCGTCTCCCTCCTCTTCCTTCTCGTCTTCCTCTGTCTTCCCTAATTCTTTCTCTTCCTACGCCTTGGGGCTGCCACCGATGGTGGTGACCCTGGGGTTAAACAATTCGTTGACGCCTAAGACGTCTGCAGTGTGTCCATGCGACAACTTCTAGGGACCTCATTTCAGGCCATTTATGAAAAACACGTGCCCATAGGTGCTGCCCTCTGCTATAGCTCTTACTGCCTCTGTTTGTTCAACAGGAGAGACAAGTTAGCTCTCATGATATTTGCTGTTCTTTGTAGAACCAGGGAGGGCACACATGGGAAGGAGTCCCTGCTAACTACAGAGTACGTATTCAGAGGAGCTCCCTCCATAAAATGTTATATTGGTAACTGAACAGAAATTAGAAACTGCTTTCCCCGAATTCTTGGATTTATGAACCATCACAAATCTCTAAAATCAATGAGGACAGTTATTATTCTACTGGTTTTCATTGATTAATAACGGAAATGTTAAGAAAGCATCTTAGAGTCCTAAGGCCAATTCAGTGTTGACATCAAAACAGCAGCCTCTGCTTCCTTTCTCCTGGGCCTGGCTGGGCCCCGGAACAGAGCAAGTGTTCTGTCCTGTGAACACATCACATACCGACATCCTCAGATACCTGCTTCAGACAGACTCTAGCAGGGACCACAGTTGTCACATTCATCTAAAGAGCCTAAATAACGTGTGCATTGCCACAGTTCAAAAGACCACACTTGCTACACGGAGAAATAAACTGGGCCACTGCCCTGCTTTCAGTTAGAAGTTGTGACAGAATTTAAAGAAAAGTACAGCCTGGGAAATCAAAACAAAATTTACACCCCCACTAAAAATGTGTGGTTTACTCTGGGGACCACCTGAAAAGCAATGTGTGACACAAAGAAACAACATCGACAGAGAAATGAAGATCGGATCAATTCCTTTCCACTGGCTCTTCACTCTTCTGAATGCAGCTGGAGGATGCTACAACACGTGACACGGAGCAAAGGTGCTGGGCTTTCGTTTCTCAAGAGAACTTTGCTGCTGGAAACAATTGTGTCTGTTCCTTGAAACAGTTTTTGGGAACAAAGTCCACCGATTAAGTAAACTCATCCCATGATCCATTTCTGGGTAAAAAGAGAATGATTTCAGCATGTCACGGACTGTCAATATCCCCAGAGCCACTGACCTCTACTCATCAAACGAACAACAGTGTAAAAGTTGATGGCTCGTTTTATTCTATTTCTTTAAATGGTTCTGAAGCCTTTGGCTGGTTCCCCAAACACTCAAAGTATCCCACCATTTAAGGGGATTAAAGGCGTTTGTTGATTATGGAGGCTGACATTAAAATAGAAAGCGATTCTGGCAATTGAATTTTGTGGAGAAATGCAAGATGCCTGTGAATTTAATTCGAATACAAACGACATCGAGCGCGGTTAATACATCGAGCGGTTAATAAAGTCAACATGACTTGATCTGCAAGAAGGTACATTAACGTGAGAAGTAAAGTGATATTTGCGACCTCTCTGCAAACTGTGAAGTAGTAAAGTTTTCCTGAAGAGTTTACATGTTGTTAGGCTGCACAGAAATTGGTCTTCTCTACCTGCGTTAAGCACCATGGCGGTTACTCAGACCCCCTTACAGGGGCAGTGGGGTTCCAGGACCGCTGGAGTGCGGGGCTTGTGAGCCCCGGATTCCAGGAGACCCTGTCGTCCTCTTCATATCCTCCATCAGTCTGGGAGGCAGGCCAGTGGCCAGCGCTTACATATTTTACAATCACAGAATGGAAAGCAGATACAAATTAGTTAACCTGGAGGCCATGTAAATAAGTGCGTCTAAATGGAAAGAACAGTGGCTGGCATCATAAACCCTCATAATGAGTAGCTGTGAATTGTTCCAACGTGTACAGCTGCTTCAAACAATTCCGTCGGTCAAGATAAAAAAATTTTAAAAGAGATGCTTAAAGTTCAGTCAGCCCAAAGCAAACCAGCTACAATTATGCTTGGATCGTCTCGATCACCGGAATGCTCTACTGCCCTCGGTTCTGTATTATAACAGAAAAGACACACGCTTTCCTTCTTGAGAGGGAGAAGACAGTAGCCATAGTGGCTGCTTTCTCTGCTTTCCTTATCTAAGTTCTGCAACCTCAGTAATAAAAAGAAAAACAATATTTGACATCAACGGGCAACCACTTTAAAAGATTTTGCTGATGTGAATATCAACTTCACATTTTTACACAATGTAAAATTAGGAATTAATGGGGTTTCCCTGGTGGCGCAGTGGTTGAGAGTCCACCTGCCGATGCAGGGGACGCGGGTTCGTGCCCCGGTCCGGGAAGATCCCACGTGCCGCGGAGCGGCTGGGCCCGTGAGCCATGGCCGCTGAGCCTGCGCGTCCAGAGCCTGTGCTCCGCAAAGGGAGAGGCCACAGCAGTGAGAGGCCCGCGTACCACAAAAAATAAATAAATAAAAATTAGGAATTAGTTAACAATACTTTTGACGTCTCCTCCATTTTAAACCATCTCGAACCCTTTCTTCCCTTGGCTTCCAAGCTCCACCACATCCCGTTTTCCTCACACGCCTTTGGTTCCTTGTTCTCAGGCTCCTCCCGAGTCCTGTCTTGGCCTCCAGCACTCCAGTTTTCAAGGCTCAATCATCCCCTCTTTCACCCTCTCCTCTTGCTCTGGACGGCGCCGTCCGTGTCCTCAGTGCCCGCCTGTATCCAGATGACCCAGCAATTTAGTTTACCCTTCGTTCAGAATGCTCGTCCTGACTGCAGACCTAGCTAAAGGCCTACCTGACATATCTTCCTGGACACGTCAAAGAAATCTCAAACTCGGCAACTGTCAGGGTGAATTCAGGGTACCTTCCTCCACACAATCTATTCGGAGTTCTTCCCGTCTCAGTGAATGACACCACCGTCCAGTTATGCACGTTCAAAACCTCGGGCTTCTCTTGCTTGCCTGCTTCTCTTCCTCTTTACTTCTAATACGTCACCAACTCTTGTCAATTTTATCACCTAAATAGTTCTTCAAACAGCCCCTTTCCTCCATCTCCCATAACTACTACCCCAGTACAAGCTACCATCCTCGCTCACCTGGATGACGGGGTGTGTAGACCCAGGGTAGGATTCCGAGAGAGTGGTCAGGCAGGAGAACCAAGAAAGTTTTAAGAAGGCAAACTGATGGAAAAGGCGAGGGGCCAACAATGGAAAACAAAATACTAGATTGGGACTGAAAAGAGACCCCTGGCTTTAGAAATTAGGAAGTCACTGCTGACCTTTGAGAGTCATTTCGGCAGAGGAGGAGGTGTGATTTTAATGGGATAATCCAGTAATGGAGTATATGCTATTCTTTCTAGAATGCTGCTATAAAGGGAACGAGATCCTTGTTTCAGGGGGAGGCAGTGCTGAAGGCATGTTTTTAAAAGGATGGTTGATTTGGGGTTGGTAGATGCAAACTATTGCATTTAGAATGGATAAACAGCAAGGTCCCGCTGTAGAGCACAGGGAACTCTATCCATCTCCTGGGATAAACCATCATGGGAAAGAATACTGAAAACAGACTGTACGTATCTGTCAAACCGAGGCACTCTGCTGCACAGCAGAGATTGGTACACATTGTAAATCAACTACACTTCCATAAAAGGAAAAAGATGGCTGAGATGTGTGCATTTTATAACTTGACAAGGAAAAGAAAGAGAAAAGGAAGCTACTGAAGGTATGATAGTGGAGGAAGGATTGACAAAGCAAGGATCCCAAGGAAGGAAAAGGAATCCCACACAGGGCAAAGGAAGATGGAGCAGCACTGAACAGAAGAATAGGCGAAGATGCTTCCTTTTGGTAAAGAAGAAACGGAGTCAGTGTATGACGGCCTCTCACGTCTCAGCAAATTAGAAGGCAGCGTTATCAGAAATGGGAAAGAAAGCTGTTAGAAGAGATCAAAGTGTTTGGATACTTAACTGAGTCAACAAATATTTATCGAGTGTCTCTTACGAGCTGAGCACCAAAAACCCAGTAGCAAATTGGAGCGCAGCCACCACTAGTCTTGTGAAGATCCCAGCCCTCCAGGGATGAGATTGCTGCTTCCGTATTCAATCACCAAGGACCGAGGCAGATTAAGGGAACTGCATGGAAAGAAAATCTTCAAACCAGATGCCCAAAGCCTCAAAGAGTGCCAGGGGATGACCTTGAGGTTGCTAAATGATGGTGGGGAGCGGGCTTCAAAGGAGGAAGCACTGAATGAGGGCCCGCAGAGTAACAGTGTAAGAGGGGTAGTGAAAGTGCAATAGCATTTACACGGCTCAGAGGCCAAATCTGAGGGACATAAACGGGTCTGGTTTCAAAGCCACATAACGTGGCATTCATGCAACAAATAGGCAAACTAGTAGGTGCCTGAGCTGCACTGAATGTGGTATTCACGGCACCTCTACTCCAGGCTCTATTCCTACAGAGGGAAACCCGTGACACTGGCCCCAGGGAGAATGCCACAAAGGGAGAGCCCTGGCTCCAGCCTGCCCTTTGCTGCCCTCCCAGGGCCCGGCCCCCCAAGGAGGGCTGTCGGAAATGCTGGTAATCGTCCACCTGTTCAAAGTCCACATGAGATAACTTGGAGAAAACGGAGGCATTTTCACTCTGAGATCAGTATGCTCATGACACGGACTCCATCGCCCCTTTTATCTCTAATCCTGACACCACAGCTTCACAATTTATTCAGCGTCTGAGGGGTCCCACCGGGGACTGGGATCAAAGTGAGCCAGAAAAGGATTAATCCAGATAAGACAGAGGTTCTGATGAGAGTCGGAGCAGGTATTTAAGGAATGTGGCGAGCGTGCTTCTGCTGCTACGATCGTAGCTTTTAATCCACGGTTACTTCTGGCATCTCGGTTGGTCCCAGTTGATGCCCATGACACGACAGGCCCGGCACAAGAGGCCTATGTATAGTCCTGAACTTAGAGTCGGTGCCTGTGCATGAAGCGACTCTCACTTTGCAATTTCTTGGTGGCTGGCGCCGACCAGGGTCTTATTAAATGATGAGTTTAAGGCAAAGGCCAGGATCCTTTTTTTTCCTCCACGAACTTTCTCTCAATGAAGTTATGAGCAAAGCAAGAAATGCTACCCTAGTTTTCTTCAGTTGCATTCTCTCCAACTGTTATTACACTGATGTTTTTTTCCCAACCATTTTAATGAATGTGAAATTTCTTCTGAAAGTATTTTTCCGAGAAGTTTTATTTTAGAAAGCCCAAATGTGTCAAGAGATCTAAACTTAATTACCCTATTTTACACTTTGAAAATAGTTATTCATCAATTTGGGGGGGGGGATTCTTTGTAATCAGATATGTGGAATTATTTCTTCTCTTACAGCCTTTCGGTGATTATTTGGGATATAATATTACTAAAAGCAACAAACAAAAAATTAGATCTTACTGTCCTTCCTCCTTACTTCATTTGAAGTGTCAGCAATGCTATTTTTTTCCTCCCCTGTTTCGGTCTCTATTTGGTGTTAAATTTTCAACTAGGTCTCTTTCTAGGAGAAAACTCCAGAGTCAATCATTGTTTTTTTTTCTCCCAGATAAACTTCACTCTTGAGGAAACAACTTATTTGTATGATACAAATATCAAAGGTTTTCCAGCACACTAAATGTTAGACTGTAGTACTGTAATAAGCCTTTGCCGATTTTTAGAAACTAGCAAAATATAATTTACTAATAATGGAAAGATTCAACAAGTTGAACATTGAAAGGAGCAGCAGTTGTAATATTACACAAAAGTATAATCAAGGTTTTTTCAAACGACACATATCTTAGAATAGTCTCAGAAAGATTTTGTGTTTTTTTCACAGAGGGAGCATTTATCTAGAAGAAAGAGCTGTTCAAAAATTATGATCTCAGCCCTTTCTCTCTGTCTCTCTTTTCTCTTGTTTGTTTCTGGCATAAAAAGGCTCAGATATCAGTGAGAGTCACTAGAGTATGTAAGTGAATAAAGAAGAGAAGGAGAAAAATTACGTGTGTTTGCATTTAAAAAACACCTTAGGGGCTTCCCTGGTGGCGCAGTGGTTGAGAGTCCGCCTGCCGATGCAGGGGACACGGGTTCGTGCCCCGGTCCGGGAAGATCCCACATGCCGTGGAGCGGCTGGGCCCGTGAGCCATGGCCGCTGAGCCTGCGCGCCCGGAGCCTGTGCTCCGCAACGGGAGAGACCACAACAGTGAGAGGCCCGCGTACCGCAAAACAAACAAACAACAAAAAAAACCACTTTAAATAATTTTCCTAAGACTATCATCCCCATTGTCTAAAATTATAATAGTTGTAAGTTACAGATGAAAAGATGATTCAGTCCTTATGCATAGGCCAGGTCTCTTATGTGCCACCAATCATGGAAATATTCATTCATTTATTGATTCACTTAATGCACGGGGAGAGCTACTGTCTGCCACTCCCTGCCCCAGGCCCTCAGGGACTGAGCCAAGAACAGAAAGTCCCTGCCCCAGTGGAGCACACGCTCGTGTTCCTGCCCCAGTGGAGCGCACGCTCGTGTTCCTGCCCCAGTGGAGCACACGCTCGTGAGGGGCTCAGATCAACTGGGAGTGAACGCATACCAGAATCCCAGAGACCCACGAGGAAACAGGGCAAAGGGGCCCCGGCTGGTGGCCTGGGGGGAGAGCCCTGGGGGTTCCATTTGAGCTGAGACCTAACTGATGACCAGGAGCTGCCAGGAGAAACTGGGGGGCCAATGTTCCAGTCAGAGCGGACAGTAATGACAGAGACCTTAGGAAAGAATGAGCTTGACTTCTTCCAATTCTTAAAATTTCTCCTCTGGGACTCAGCTGTTGGAAAACATTGGGGCAGTCATTCTGATATAGAACCCTTATGTGGCTGGGGGGAATCCGGGGCTCATCTGACCCCAGACTCCCCTTCTGAGGATAAAGCAGCTAAGAAAGAAGGAAGAGACAGCTGCCGTTTAAAACGTGGGGTCTTGTGACTTAACTGTGCTTTCATTCCCTCATTCATTAATTCATTTCCCCAACTCATTTAAAAGGAGCATTATTAACCAAGTCACCTAGAGCCTTACAGCATGGAAAACAAAAGAAACCTATATATTCCCATTGTGGTTAACTAGTATTTCCAGACGTATCTGCCATTTCTTCATGTGAATGCCAGAGGCTGGTCTTGGAAAATCTCCAACATTCCTTTGGGATTCGACTACAGGTCCACAGTCCCGTATCACATTCTAAACCCTGGAAAGCTCTAAAGAGAATAAAAGAAACTCATTTGATGGCAAAACAACCTGTGCTGCCTTATACTCTTTATTTATCTCACTAAGTTTGAACATTCATAAGTTTTGTGGAAGAAATGTTAAAAAGTGTTTAATTGTCGGACGTGGCTACCACATTACTTTTCTAAAATCCAGAAATCCTGAATTCGGCATGAGTTTTGGCTAAAGGGTTCTCCAAGCAACTGCCAGGCTTGCTGTTGTATTCAGAATTCTCAGCAAGGTCACCGGGCACTGCTACTGCATTATTCATGGCTCTCAAGATTATACTGCTTCACGTCCGGACCCAGTGGTTGTCTGTTACCGTGGGCGCCACGTTTTACTGCATCAGAAAGGTTTCTTACTTCTTACCCAGATGACCTTGTTAAACCATTTCCACAGATAAATGATTTAACACATAAACATTTCACATGTAAACTTTACGTAAAATGATTTTAAACCTACGCTGGGGGAAAAGAAATGTTTGTAAGGTCCATTGTAAAGTCACATGAAAGAGAAGGAACTGCCCATGAATAACCATATCGTGGAGGCCAATCGGGCAGTTCCCGTGGCTGAAGTAACCGTTTATGAGAATTAATGTCCAAATTCTGAATGGGCAGATGGTCTGTTTAACCACACATATTCTAGTTTGTCATTTCTTGTCAGCTGCCCCGATTCAGCAGCGATAAGAGTAATTGCAGGCAGCTCTGCAGGCAACTGTCCATCAGGGGCACCCCTTAAACATGTTATTCCAGAAGTGTTAACTTCAGAAATATGACAACCTATGCAGTGTAAAGCCTGGAGGTTTAGATAATTGTGCGCCACTTGTTTGGCATCTTTAAAACAACAGCTACAAAATCTCAGTAAATTTTCGGCCTCGGAGAAAACAGTCGATAACATGTTGGAGCTTATAGGCTGGCGAAAGTATGGGTGAGAGGGATTCTGCCAGTATTTCTTCATCGCTCTACCCACAAACGATCCTGCCCTCAGGCTTATTAATACAGTGACCCGAGGTAGATGCGAATTTGATCGTGTCACTTGCCGGTATCAAACCGTCGACGCTTCTCTTTGCCTTTGGGACAAAGTTCCCCTAAAAAGTAGGTTCCAGGAGGAGAGAGATTTTTTTAGACTGCTGCCTTCACTGCTCTATCCTTAGGGACTAGAGCAGTGCTTGCACATAATAGGTACTCAACAATTATTCTTGAAGTTTCAGTCCATGACGCAGCCGATGACAACGGTTCCCCTGCGTGGTGGTGGGGACCTGTCTCCCTTTGCCTAGAGCATCTTTCTCACCACCCATTTCCCTCTTCCGCCATCACCTTTGTCCCTGTACCAGTCACCGAGGTCCTCCTTGAAACCCCAAACCAGGTTAACTTCCGGTGTTACCATTTTCTGCTTTATTCTATACCTTCCCTTCTGAAATATTCTTGCCATTTGCATTGACTTATTCAATATCTGATTTCCGCACAAAACTGTAAGCTTAATGAGGACGGAGACCGCAGCGATCTTGTCCTCCTCTGTTTCTTAGCTCATAATAGGACCTCGATAAATAAGCGCCGTCTGGATGAAGCACGGATAAGCCTTCTCCCTCCCCTCCTCCAGGGCCAGAGCTTGTACCCCTCCCTGGGAGAAGCGTTCTGTCTGTCTGCCTGTGACATGGCCCCTGTGGACGTGTCTGCTTAGCCCCAGGGCAGCCACGCTCCCCCTGCAAGTTTGTCGTCTGTCACTCTTGCCCCAAACCCTGGAGCACGCTGAGGCCAGTTCTTGCACCCTTTAGAAACTGCAGAAAGCTTGGCATCGCAATCTGCGCCCGAGTCACCAGACAGCCTGTCTTCATGAACGCTGGTGACTAGCACGTAAGTGTCCCACGAGAACCGCCACGACGAAGGTAGATTCTAGCTGCAAGATCTCTATAAAGACCGTGCGTAACCACACACATGTTGAGATATTTGAGATCACAGACACACAGAACATTTTTAACCTATTAATATTTGTTTTCCCTGTAAACGCCCATATGCTTGCAATCCAGAATCATTACTGTATCCCAGAGGCATTTTAGAGCTATAACAAGCACAGGTGTCTGTCTGTCAGCAAGTTGGTACCTGCCCCCAAGGATATTCACAAAGTGAGGGCCACTGGCCTCCAGTGAGGTCCTGAGATGGGGGCCGGGCTCAGCAAGGGCAGGTTTTGTGTCTCAACAGGGCAAGTGTTTCTCAGTGCTCTCCACCCCAGTGCCCTCATGGCTGCTCTGCTTTGCTCATGACCTTTGGGTTTGGAGGAATGTCCTTCCTGTGTCTGTTTTCTATGCATCCTTTAAAACTCAGCCCAGGCTAATTTCACCTCCTCCAGGAAGTCTTCCTGTTCCCATCTTCCTGCAAACTGGTTTCTCCCAGTGAGTCCCCACACCCTCTGGTTAGTATCTCTGTCAGTACTCTTAGGAGACTTTATTACAACGACCTCTCTGCCTGATTCGCTCACACTTGAGAACACAGACCGCGTCCGAGTTGTATTTCTAACTCCAGCGTTTAGCTTGGCATGTGGCACGCAGCAGGCTTGGTGCTGGAAAGGAGGAGTGAATATTCTCGCTGAATTCACTTCCCAGAAAGATAACTGCTAGCAGGGAGGCAAGGGGCAGGGGTCAGAGCTGAGGGTCAGGAGGGAACTGTGCTCTCCGGCTGTTCCCCCATCAAAGGTGGGCCACTCGCTCTGAGTGGGCAAATGGACTTTGTGGACAGTAAGCCTGGATTCTCACCTCTAAGACGGAGGCTGGAGAGAGACTGCCTTGGGAAGCCCACGGCTGGCAGTGCGGAAAGAAACGGCAGGTCTTATGAAGAAAGAGGTAGCCTTTCCCAGGGAGCCCAGACTTTCTGCCTTTGTCAGAAACCCTAAACCAGGACCGCCCCGTGACGGCTCAGACCAATAAATGAATCAACCACCCGTGGCTCAGATCCCCATGTGAGAAGGGAAACGGTGATGACAACATCAGAGGCCTGGAAAGCTGGAAGAGCTGAAAAGCGTAAATAGTGACTTCACCAAGATGAAACAAGCCCAGATATTTGGAGCAAAAGCCTGTGCTTACGTCCAAGAGAATGTGCGAGAGTTCGACCAGACGACAGGTACCTGCAGCTTCTTCCGAAATGGAAGGTGATGGTGCCTCTTAAAGCGATTCTTTGTTTGCTCCATGGAAAAAAAAAATTGGGATTACCTTGTCACCTAGAATATTGTCCTCTGGTCAAAGAATCTACCTAAGCTCATCTTGGGCAGTTGGGAAGACGCCAGATCTGCAACATCTGTTGGGAAAAACAACTGTGACGGTGACCCGACCATGTGTCAAACACACAGCCCAAGAATAAAGGAAATATACTCGAGAGAGAGAATCCAACGTTTTGTGAATTTTAAGCAGCTTCCAGAACGTCCTCTTCCATGAGAAGCATAAAATTTCAATAGTGTTATCATACTGCCAAAAAAGTATTAAATATAGGCAACCCGCAACTTAACGAACAGGTTGTACTTCAGGAGTGTGTCTCTGAGGCAGTCATGTGGGAATCGGCAATGCCCATTTCCCACTGAAACTGTCACATACGTGGCGGTCACTTTCCTGAGCGGAATGAAGCCACGATGCACGTGGAGTGCAGTGTGACTGACGAGCCCGGGACCAGCCAGGGCGGGACCATGCCGCTGTGGGAGTGCACGTGTGAGGTGCACAGTGCTCACATTTTCTCCTGCGGAAAAACCAGTGGAGGCATCCGGGAATTGCCCTCGCTCCTGCCTGGGGCTCTCCTAGTCCTGTTTTGGCCAAGCGGTAGAAGCAGGGATGCCTCAGCCTCAGGTCACTGGAGCAGTTTCAGGGTGCTGGTGCCCTAAGTGGGTGATTTGGAGGAGCTGTGATTGTGGGGTACGGAGGTACTCCTCCCTCTGGAGACCCCCCTCTTCTGCATATCTCTGAGACTACACTGTCTACACTTGTCCTTAATGACTGACCAACAGGAGTTTACTGGATGGACAGAATAGGTACACAACAGACCGTTGGTTAACGCTCCTCTTGGGCCTGATGGCGGTGGAGGAAGGTGCTGGGGAACTTTGTGTTTCTTCCCTTCCCTCCTTGACTTTCTCAGCCTGCAGTGAAGGAGGGCCTCTCTCCAGGACCAACACTGGGGCCAGGTGAGAAGCCAGAGCTAGGGTTCTGAATAGAAGCGGAATTCTAAGCTCTTTCAACCAAGTAGGGCAGGAGAGTCGGGAAGCCAGTGATCTGAATGGACATTTGTATGTAAATTACCAACAGTTAATTTCCCGGAAGACCTCAGACTAACAATAACAACAACAGCAACAAAACTCCAGAGATGCCGTGTAGTGTGGAAGATGAGAATCCCGAATTCTCCTGGACAGTTAGTGAAAAGTTTAGGAAAGTGATTTTAAATGCATATCACAGACACATGCAAAAAATATGCAAATGAGCCAGGCAGGACTCTGGCCAGTTTAATCTCTAAGGTGCTTTCCAGCTACTATTTGTTCTCCTGCAGATTCATCTCACACCCAGATCGTTAGAAATTGTGGTGGAAGGCTGCGTATCACTCAATAATTCTCTGGGGGTCTGCTGGTGCCCCGAGCCCCAGGGCATCCGAGCTCGGCACGTGGGTGGTGTACAGGCAGACCAGCTGTCCCAGGAGTCCAGCTTGGGTACCAAGCACACGATGCTGTTGGCAGCCTTACTACTGTTCTAGGAGAAGAGCCACTCCTGTGACAGCTGAGAGGTCCTCACGAAGCAAGAGCCAGGAACATTCCTGCCCTGGGCGTAACCCTTTGGCCGGAGCCTCCTTGCACTGCTAGCCGGAGTTCTCGCCACTTTTTCAGGCTGTGAGCAGCTGCTGGTGAAATATAAACCTGGACAACTGGACACAGAGGTCCAGAGCTGAATGTACTCAAGTGAAAGCAGATGACAGGGTTGGGCTGATCCTACGGAATCACAGGCAGAATTACGAATGCGAGAAGAGCTTGTGGGCCCCAAGCTAACTTCCCCCTCACGTTCTATTCTTTTTTTTTTTTTTTTACATCTTTATTGGAGTACAATTGCTTTACAATGGTGTGTTCGTTTCTGCTTTATAACAAAGTGAATCAGTTATACATATACATATATCCCCATATCCCCTCCCTCTTGCGTCTCCCTCCCACCCTCCCTATCCCACCCCTCAAGGTGGTCGCAAAGCACCGAGCTGATCTCCCTGTGCTTTCCCTAAGGAGAATCCACTCCAGCTTCCCAGGTCAACACCCTGTGGGTCGGTAAGGACTTGATCAGAACAGGTCCAGCCCTCTCCTCGGGCAATGGAGACACGCATGTTCAGCGCGTGAAACAATACCGAGAGCAATGAAAGAGGACGGAGGTTGGGGAATTGAAATCCGAAAAACATTTCTGCGATCTGGGAAGAAAGAAGTATAAGGAGAAAACAGGAAGTGATTCAGGGGTCCTTCGAGCCTGTGACACAAGGAGTCCCTGGTAGCCAACCCTCTAGTTTCTTCCCTCCTCCAGCACAGAACGGTTTTGGGCCTGGCGGATGGGAGCCATTGACAATGAGACCCCAGGTCTGGTCCGGGAAAGACACTCGTTGGTCACGGCGATCATAAGCCAGGACGGCTGGGAAAGTTGCCCCTAATTTGCCACAATTATGGGATTGCAGGAGGCAGAAGCAGGGCTGTATAGTCTGGGAAATCATGCTTCGTCTCGCTGTTGTTTGCATAACACACATTTAAAAAATTACAATAATACAAACGACAGAAAATAAAGCTCAAAAATATTTCCCTCTCCGATAAGGCTAAGCAGAAAACAGGATGCAGAAGAAAAGCCTTCGTTAAAGAGGGCGGGACACCCTCAAAGGCGGAGAACAGCGGAGATAAGTGTCAAAGCTGTAAGTAGAAGGAAGCTCTGCAGGGATCAGCTCTCTTCCCTGGAACGCCGGCTCCCTCACGGCAGGGACTGTCTGCTGGGGTCACTGCTCTATTGCAAAGAAAAGAGCTTGCTGCGGAGTGGGTATTCCAATCAATATTTTCCTAATCAAGAGGTTACTCAGGGTTCAGAAGGAAGTCCTATGAAGGATGGAAGAAATGTTGTCACCTCCCCATCTTTGGTTCACCTGCTGCGTGGCTAGAGGGAGTCTCCCGGGGCACAGAATAATGATTACTGAGGCCTTTTCTGACCAAGATTTGCCAGAACGCTTTGCTGGCCTAGGGGTGAGGATCTGGGCAGAGGACACACGTGGGGGACATGGCACATTCCAAGGGGCCATGCCTGGAGCTGGAGCCACGTCTCTGAAAACTAGTTATTTGGAGATCAGGTACACTGTGTTCTTTACCCCAGTTTCTGGGAAGAATTTTTTTTTAGTAGCTCCAAGCAGGCAGGGGACATAAAGTTTCTGCGTCTGCTTACATCCAATTAACGTTCAGTGAGTCTCTGGCTGTTTAAAATAGGGAAATAATGCATACTTATTCACACATGCTTTGAGATCTGTGGATAAAAATGCTATATCACTAGTAACCACAATGAATGCACATACTTTAAATATAATTATCAATTACCAGATACCACCTGTTGAGATAACTACCTACAGTGCCTTAAACACCGTCCTTTCAAATTTTAAGACTGGAAACATTCTTCAGTGTCATATGCACTACGGTCAAGGAAGTTCTTTGTTACTCTTATTATGACTTATGTATCAGCAAGAGAAATGGAAATTAAGCTATAGGAATTCCTCAAGTGTCTGAGGACCTATAGTTAGGATCTGATCTTCTTACAACGTCATCTTTTAAAACTCTTTGAAGACGCACTTAATGGTATCCACATAGCCTAAGGTCATATCGCTGCATTTTAAAAACAAAATTTTGCCCTCTTGTCAAACCAGACGTTAAATGGTTAAGATGCATACAAAGTGAGATGCATTTTTATAAATACAAAGCCCCTTGCGCAATTCAGTTCATAAACCATGCATAAACAGAAGGTATTATGTTACTATTTCACCACTCGGGAACATAGATTGCAGCTGAAACCATAAGACTCTGCTTATAGACGGGCAATTATTACGGGGGTTTTATTCTTCAAAAGCTATTAACATTTTTATAGCGTAAGCAAAGTTTTTACAAACAACCTCTAAAACGTGAAGAATGATTTTTCTGAAACTCCTCCTAAATCCTCGCCTCAACATAAGGCACTAGATTTGTTTACTGAAAAGAAAAAAAAAAGACTAAGTAGGTTAAAGCTGAAATAAAAATGCTGCTGGCGTAATGTCAAGGAAGTCTCAATGAAATTCCATCAAGCTGCTCTCCACAGCATATGTTCTGAAGGGCAAGGCAACAATAGAAAGCAAATAGACGTGGGTGTTAAGTCATCATCAACATCATTAAAAACTTATTTACACAGCCTGATCCACAGAGTTGCAAGTCTCAAGCTGGCCGGAGCTCAGGGCACTGAGGGTCATCCCCCAGCCCACCTCAGTGCCGTTCGCCAGTGACCAGTGGAACACGCACCACTGTGGTGTCTCTACAACAAAACTGGAAGCTTCCAAACTACAAAGGAGGAGATACGGACGCCTCCGTGCTCAAGTCGACAAAGGCATTTCACCTCACAGAAAAAGACAAAGATAGAAATCCTACCATAATGCTAGGAGTGAAAGAGGAATGTCTCAAATCTGCTCCCACGCCTCTAAAGTTTGAGAGTTCATCCTAAAAAATATATATATGTACCTGCGAGTGTAAGAATACATTCTCTATGCGTTTGTTAACGAATTTTCTTGACGCCTTGTTGTCACAAAGTGAAGAGACACCTGATAACTAGATAATTTATCTGTGGAAGACACCAATTAGCAGTGACAAGGCTGACTTCATTCCTCACGCTCGTCTTGGAACCACTAGGACCTGGCGTGTCGTTGCAGAGTCACCAGGAGAGAAATCAATAGGACAGGATGTGAAGGGAAATATCTATTCTTAAAGACTTAGTCGTCCAATTTCGACTGCGCAACCTTTGAGTTACAGATTTTAGAGCTGCCATGGGTCTTAAACAACATCAAGTCCATCCTCATTTTATTCATAAGAAAACCTAAATACACTGCTGAAGGTAAAGTGATTTTCTCAAAGTCAGAAGGTCGCTTTTTGCTCCTCCACTTACTCTCCCAGAGCACTGGGGTATTCCCCTTCCCCTTAATATGCTTTCCTTTAAAGAAAATTTCAGAAGCCCTGAACCTCAAGGCTAGCATAACAAGAAAAAGTAGATTTCAAAGAATTTTCTTTTGGAACACGAGTGGTTTGGATGCAGGATTTTTTTTTTCTTTGCCGTGAAGCTGTGAAACACGGAATATTTTGAAAGGACAACAAAATTAAAACAAAAAAAAAGACAAAACAAAGAAACTGCACACACAGACACACACACACACAAAGAAAAAATTAGACTGAAGTTAGACTTCTGAGTAGCTAGGTTCACAGAAACCACTGCTTCTCACGCAAAGACCAGGTGCTACGAGCAAAAACTGGAGCGGTCAGGGACGCCTTCGGGAAAGATTCTAACTGTGTGGCCCGTAATGATCACCATCACCAGGGAAGGGCCTGAGGCTGAAAGCCCAGGCATCGGGACCAGGAAGTCAACAGGACCTTGTGGTCATGTGACCCTAAGTGGGTCTCCAGGGCGCCAGGACAGTGCAGACCTATACTCTCAGACCAGGAAAGGGCAGCTCTGGGAAACCAATGGGAAAACCAGGCAAAGAGGACTGCCCTGCCCACCCTTTGAGGCTGCAGGAGTGAAATCCAGCTCACCAAATGCAAAGTGGGGAAGTTTAAAGAAAAAGGCACTACGTCCCTATTCCATAGAAAGAAGTGTCTATACTTGAGCCCTCTTGTGCCACTCCCAAAGTTACAAAAGATAGAAGAGGAACGGGCAGCAGCAATAGGAGTTACGGTAGAAAAGATGAGTTAAGACAGAAAAGCTCTGAACTGCCATTAAGTCACTGCAGGAAGATGCTAGTAACTTGCAGAGACGCATTATGACCAAAGTCTGGACCCAGTCACTGCGATAGACCAGTGCAGCGTGGAACCACGGTGTAGGACGACTGCTCAACAGAAGCGGCTGAACACTCAGCCCCTCCAGCCTTAGTCACCAAACAGGGCTTGATAACTTTCAAGGTTCACAGCTGCGTTTTCTATAATGCAGCTCCTTACACATCTATATCTAAGCTTGCTCCCAACTGGCAGCTTGATTCCAGTTTATTTTCATGTTATTCTTGTTTTTCTTAATTATTATCTTTGTTCTTGATGAACCAAGTTAAAGGAGACTGTTTGGGCATTGTTGAAATAGAAACTCATTAAATTGCATTAGTCATCTTGCTTGTCCAGTTTTGGTGCTTAGATTGAGGCAATAAACAATAAAATAGGGACTTCCCTGGTGGCGCAGTGGTTAAGAGTCTGCCTGCCAATGCAGGGGACGCCGATTCGGGCCCTGGTCCAGGAGGATCCCGCGGAGCAACTAGGCCCATGTGCCACAACTGCTGAGCCTGTGCTCTGGAGCCCATAAGCCACAACTGCTGAGCCCATGTGCCACAACGACTGAAGCCTGCATGCCTGGAGCCCATGCTCCGCAACAAGAGAAGCCACCACAATGAGACACCTGCACGCGGCTCGTTGCAACTAGAGAAAGCCTGCATGCAGCAACGAAGACCCAAAACAGCCAAAAATCAATAAATATTTAAAAAAAAAAAGAATAAAATAGATCTCTTGCCCTTGGACTCATGTCTCCTTCAAGGGTTAGTTCTCTGTACATTCCTCTCAACCTTAGCAAAGTCTCCCAGGAATTCATCCTCATTCTCATCTTTTCCTTTATGGGTTGCCACCTTCTTTACTTTTCCAATTTCTTTTCTCTTGGCCCAGCTATGGAGTAGGACATCCTACCCAGGTTTTCTGTCTTTGTTGTCTCTGAAAATGGGCACACAGGCCTTCTTCATGTAAGTACTGTACTCATCAACAAGGAAATGGATGGAATAGCAACACCAAAAACAAGAGTAAGTTATAAAGGTTCTAACACATTACAGAATACTCAGTGTAATTGTCCTTGGTCTATATTTCCTGAAGGTCGCTTTCTTGGAAGATATTTTAAGGTCTCTGTTAAATGGTCCCTTTTACTGAGCTGTGCTGTTTTAGATCTATGATGGTAGATTAGGAGTTGTCACTGCTGCAATCTAGCAAATTCTGAGCCCTGTGAGATGCTGTGTTCTAACCTTCACTCCAGGTACAGTCTTCCCCTTTGTCAGATGCACGGATGTCTTACGTAAGAAAGCCGTTCTCTTTCCTGACCCCTATAGCTTTTCCTCTGGGGCACAAGCAACTCTTCATTGACTTTGGAGAAACATCTCACACCTTCCTAATTGGTCCTTTTAAATCCCACAATTATCCATGTTCCCTCTTTGTGGAAGGAAGATCCTCCTTCAAAGGACCCCAAGATTCCTCCCCTGGCCCTGAGATCATCGTGTGTGAATCTCCAGGTGTCAGTTCCACTTATCTCTGACTTTCCACGGTTCCAGCCCTAAGATGTCTTAACCATCCATATACCATAGTCCCAGCTCCCTGACGACCACATACTTTACGTTGGAAAGGTTTGCGTACCAGTCACTGGGGCAGGTTCTCTCAGTGAAGCCCGGCTGTTTCGTCTGTGGTCCTCTGTGGACATCGTGACCACTCCGTTTTGAAAGCAAACCTCCAAGAGCCTCCAGCAGAGACAAAGCCACACCTTCCCTCTCCAGGACCTTGATTTTTCCCATGTTTATTTGTCCCCATCTCCATGCTAAATCCAAATAAGACCCATTCTCAGGGGCCATTTCAAAACTTAACTGCTAGACGTTATACATCCTGAGACCAAAAATAATCATCATTGCTGTCACGTACTAAGTATGCAAACAGGATATACAAGGCTTGGAGGTACATGATATTCAGAGTGGGTTTCATTTAATCCACAAAACAAACCTAAGAAGATTGTATTTTCAACCCCATCTTCAGGTGAAGTAAGTCAGGATAGAGAGGTAAAACAACCTGCCCAAGGTCTCAAAACTAGTAAGGACGTCTGCCTCCAAAGCTAATGCTCTTAATTTCTGTGCTCCACTGCCTTCCTGCAGAAATGGACAAGCCCAGCAGGATGTGGGTTGTTACGAGCTGTATACATAGCTTCTAACATCTCCCTTGTCTCACCTGGGACCAGGAACTGGTGTGTTTCTATGTCCAACTTTATAATATAAAAATTAAATATATTCAAAATATTTTTCAATAAAAATAAATTTAAAATTGAAAAGTAAAATATAAATATTGATAACCATAGTTTTCACCTTTGAAAGCAGAGGATTATTTCACCAGGAAAACTACCTTTGACAGAGTCTTCTAGGCTACCAGGTACATAAACAATTGTTACTCAATTCACGTCAGGAAAAACTTTTCTCCCATTTGAGAATTCCAGCCAGAAATACAGGGTCTGGCTACTCTCCCTGGTAAAACCTGCAAGCCAGGAGCTCCTCTTCCATACGTTGTCTAATTTTGCTGCTTTTGTTCTTATTCAGGAGAATATTCAGCAAGAAAAAGAACAGGGCTTCCCTGGTGGCGCAGTGGTTGAGAGTCCGCCTGCCGATGCAGGGGACGTGGATTCATGCCCCAGTCCGGGAGGATCCCACGTGCTGCGGAGCGGCTGGGCCCGTGAGCCATGGCCACTGAGCCTGCGCGCCCGGAGCCTGTGCTCCGCAACGGGAGAGGCCACAACAGTGAGAGGCCCGCGTACCGCAAAAAAAAAAAAAAAAGAAAAAGAACAGAGCTGCTACTGAAAGGATCTCGCATGCCGATGAGAAATAAAAACTGTGAGAAGTGGTTGCCTCATCTTTCAATTAAAACATTAAAAAATGTACTTAACTGAAAAAATTAAAATCAGAAAGTGGCTTGATTTATCAGTTGATAACCTATATTGTGGAGTACAGAAAAGACGTCACACTATCATCAGCTTTCAGAAAAAATTCTCTCAAGTTTTGGATTCGAAAAGAGTATAATCTTGGAAGGACGTTTCCACCATCTTTCTTCCATTGCCTGCAGTCAAACACACTCCTAACAGATCACTTTAATTGGATTGAAACGATCTGTTGGACATTCTACTGCTTATATTAACACAGAGGGCAATCCCGTAGCTGCTGAGTGGTCTAGAGAAGTAATAATAATTTACCAGCTATTCAATTTCTTTCTTTTACCAATCTATCTCCATTTGTGGCAGGGTTCCATGATTACATCCTCATACACATACCCAAACACAAACAATCAATATTCCAGAAACACCTGGTGCAAACTAAGCAACTATGAAGATTTACTCATGGTGCTTAACCTCTCTGAGCCTCAGTTTTCTCATTTATATAACGGAGATAATACTTGTTGACTTCTTAAAAGGGCTTTTTGGTTTTAGGAACAAATGTGGTCCTGTCAGGTATGTTAAAGCATGTTGTAAACTGTAAGGTGTAAGCGTGTAATAAAACATATACTACATTATTATTATTATTATTAAACTGATTTAGCTGTTCTTTTCTATGGCAGCGTAGGCCTAGCAGAGAAGTATCATTAAAAGTACTATAAAAATCTATAACATACTTCTGTTACTTAGAATATAATCTAGTACTGATTTTTTTGTACACATTTTATTGCCTGTGCTATTCTTCTCTTTCCCAAATCAACTTAGAGGAGAAAAGATGAGAGACAATGTGGCCAACAAGATAAGAATAGAACCCTATATTGGCAGGGAAAGGGATATTAACAGCGATTAACTTATTTTTACCAAAACAAGGAAGGCATTACAACTCTTCCATCTCATTTTTCCCTACAATCCGCTCAAAAGCATTTTTCCCCATTCTTCTCTCTCTCTCTTTTTCTCCTTCCTATTGACTGGCAAGGTGCTGAATGCGGGAACACCACTCAGGGAGTCCAGATTCCTTTCCCATTTCTGGAGCCCAAGCTGTTTTGCATCAACCAGTGGGGAAAGGTCCAGAAGATGAACAATGTTGAAGGAGCTTCAAGATGGCGGAGGAATGAGACGCGGAGATCACCTTCCTCCCCACAGATACACCAGAAACACATTTACACGCGGAACAGCTCCTACAGAACACACACTGAACGCTGGCAGAAGACCTCAGACCTCCCAAAAGACAAGAAAGTCCCCACCTGCCTGGGTAGGGCAAAGGAAAACAGAATAAACAGAGACAAAAGGATAGGGACGGGACCTGCACCAGTGGGAGGAAGCCGTGAAGAAGAAAAGGTTTCCATACACCAGGAGACCCTTCGCGGGTGGAGACTGCGGGTGGTGGAGAGGGGAAGCTTCGGTGCCGCGGAGGAGAGCGCAGCCACAGGGGTGCGGAGGGCAAAGCGGGGAGATTCCGGCACAGAGGATCGGTGCCGACCGGCACTCACCAGCCCGAGAGGCTTGTCTGCTCCCCCGCCGGGTCGGGCGGGGCTGGGAGCTGAGGTTCGGGCTTCGGTCGGAGTGCAGGGAGAGGACTGGGGTTGGCGGCGTGAGCACAGCCTGCAGGGGGCTAGTGCGCCACGGCTGTCCGGGAGGGAGTCCGGGGAAAAGTCTGGACCTGTCGAAGAGGCAAGAGACTTTTTCTTCCCTCTGTGTTTCCTGGTGCGCGAGGAGAGGGGATTCAGAGCGCCGCTTAAAGGAGCTCCAGAGAGGGGTGCGAGCCGCGGCTAACAGCGCGGAGCCCAGAGACGGGCACGAGACACTAAGGCCGCTGCGGCCGCCACCAAGAAGCCTGTGTGCGAGCACAGGTCACTATCCACCCCCGCTTCTGGGGAGCCTGTGCAGCCCGCCACTGCCAGGGTCCCGGGATCCAGGGACAACTTCCCCGGGAGAACGCACGGCGCGCCTCAGGCTGGTGCAAGTCCAAAGCTGAGCCCCGGGAGCTGTGCGAATGAAGAAGAGAAAGGGAAATCTCTCCCGGCAGCCTCAGGAGCAGCGGATTAAAGCTCCACAATCAACCTGATGTACCTGCATCTGTGGAATACCTGAATAGACAACGAATCATCCCGAATTCAGGAGGTGGACATTGGGAGCAACTGTAGACTTGGGGTTTGCTTTCTGCTTCTAATTTGTTCCTGGTTTTATGTTTACCTTAGTTTACTATTTAGAGTTTATTATCACTGGTAGATTTGTTTATTGATTTGGTTGCTCTCTTCCTCCTTTTTTTCTTTTATATAGAGATATATATTGTTTTGCTTTTTCTCTTTTTTGTGACTGTGTATGTATATGCTTCTTTGTGTGATTTTGTCTGTATAGCTTTGCTTTTACCATTTGTCCTAGGGTTCTGTCTGTCCTCTTTTTGTTTGTTTGTTTTTTTTAATAGTTTTCAGCCCTTGTTATCATTGGTGGATTTGATTTTTGGTTTGGTAGCTCTCTTTCATTCCTTCTTTTTTTTTTCTTTTTTTTATTACTTTTACTTTTTTATTTTTAATAATTTTTTTAATTTTAAAAACTTTATTTTATTTTATATACTTTTTCTTTCTTGCTTTCTTTCGTTCTCCCTTTTCTTCTGAGCTGAGTGGCTGACACGGTCTTGGTGCTCCTGCGAGCTGTCACACATGAGCCACTCAGGTGGGAGAGCTGAGCCCAGGACACTGGTCCACCAGAGACCTCCCGGACCCCCATAATATCAATAGGTGAGAGCTCTCCCAGAGATCTCTGTCTCAACACTAAAACCCAGCTCCACCCAATGGCCAGCAAGCTACAGTGCTGGACACCCCATGCCAAACAACTAGCAAGACAGGAACATAACCGCACCCATTAGCAGACAGGATGCCTAAAATCATAATAAACTCACAGACACCCAAAAACACATGCTGGACGCAGTCCTGCCCAACAGAAAGACAAGATCCAGCCTCATCCACCAGAACACAGGCACCAGTCCCCTCCACCAGGAAGCCTACACAACCCACGGAACCAACCTTACCCCCTGGGGGCAGACACCAAAAACAAAAGGAACTACGAACCTGCAGCCTGCGAAAAGCAGACCCCAAACACAGTAAGTTAAGCAAAATAAGAAGACATGGAAACACACAGCAGATGAAGGAGCAAGGTAAAAAAACCCCAGACAAAACAAATGAAGAGGAAATAGGCAGTCTGCCTGAAAAAGAATTCAGAATAATGATAGTAAAGATGATCCAAAATCTTGGAAACAGAATGGAGAAAATACAAGAAACGTTTAACAAGGACCAAGAAGAACTAAAGAGCAAATGAACCATGATGAACAACACAGTAAATGAAATTAAAAATTCTCTATAAGGAATCAATTGCAGAATAACTGAGATAGAAGAACGGATAAGTGACCTGGAAGATAAAATAGTGGAAATAACTACCACAGAGCAGAGTAAAGAAAAAGGAATGCAAAGAATTGAGGACAGTCTCAGAGACCTCTGGGACAACATTAAATGCACCAACATATGAATAAGGGTCCCAAAAGTAGAGAGAAAAAGAAAGGGACTGAGAAAGCATTTGAAGAAATTGTAGTTGAAAACGTCCCTAATATGGGAAAGGAAATAGTCAATCAAATCCAGGAAGCACAGAGAGTCTCATACAGGATAAATCCAAGGAGAAACACGCAAGACACATATTAATCATACTATCAAAAATTAAATACAGAGAAAAAATATTAAAAGCAGCGAGGGAAAAGCAACAAATAACATACAAGGGAATCCCCATAGGTTTAACAGGTGATCTTTCAGCAGAAACTCCAAGCCAGAAGGGTGTGGCAGGACATATTTACAGTGATGAAAGGGAAAAACCTACAACCAAGATTACTGTACCCAGCAAGGATCTCATTCAGATTTGACAAAGAAATTAAAACCTTTACAGACAAGCAAAAGCTAAGAAAATTCAGCACCACCAAACCAGCTCTACAACAAATGCTAAAGGAACTTCTCTAGGAAGGAAACACAAGAGAAGGAAAAGACCTGCAATAATAAACCCCAAACAAATAAGAAAATGGTAATAGGAACATACGTATCGATAACTACCTTAAATGTAAATGGATTAAATGCTCTAAACAAAAGACACAGACTGGCTGAATGGATACAAAAACAAGGCCCATATATATGCTGACTACAAAAGACCCAATTCAGACCTAGGGATACATAACAGACTGAAAGTGAGGGCATGGAAAAAGATATTCCATGCAAATAGAAATCAAAAGAAAGCTGGAGTAGCAATTCTCATATCAGAAAAAATAAAAACAATTAAAGACAATTACAGGAGACAAAGAAGGACACTATATAATGATCAAGGGATCAATCCAAGAAGAAGATATAACAATTGTAAATATTTATGCATCCAACATAGGAGCACCTCAATACATAAGGCAAATGCTAACAGCCAAAAAAGGGGAAATCGACAGTAACACAATCATAGTAGGGGACTTTAACACCCCACTTTCACCAATGGACAGATTATCCAAAATGAAAATAAATAAGGAAACACAAGCTTTAAATGAGACATTAAACAAGATGGACTTAATTGATATTTATAGGACATTCCATCCAAAAACAACAGAATACACTTTCTTCTCAAGTGCTGATGGAACATTCTCCATGAGAGATGATATCTTGGGTCACAAATCAAGCCTTGGTAAACTTAAGAATATTGAAATCATATCCAGCATCTTTTCCGACCACAACGCTATGAGACTAGATATCAATTTCAGGAAAAAACATGTAAAAAATACAAACACATACAGGCTAAACAATACACTACTAAATAACCAAGAGATCACTGAAGAAATCAAAGAAGAAATCAAAAAATACCTAGAAACAAATGACAATGAAAACACGATGACCCCAAACCTACGGGATGTGGCACAAGCAGTTCTAAGACAGAAGTTTATAGCAATACAATCCTACCTCAAGAAACAAGAAACATGTCAAATAAACAACCTAACCTTACACCTAAAGCAATTAGAGAAAGAAGAACAAAAAACCCACAAAGTTAGCAGAAGGAAAGAAAACATAAAGATCAGAGCAGAAATAAATGAAAAAGAAATGAAGAAAATGATAGCAAAGATCAATAAAACGAAAAGCTGGTTCTTCAAGAAGATAAACGAAATTGATAAACCATTAGCCAGACTCATCATGAAAAAAAGGGAGAAGACTCAAATCAATAGGATTAGAAATGAAAAAGGAGAAGTAACAACTGACACTGCAGAAATACAAAGGATCATGAGAGATTACTATAAGCAACTCTATGCCAATAAAATGGACAACCTGGAAGAAATGGACAAATTCTTAGAAAAGCACAGCCTTCCGCAACTGAACCAGAAAGAAATAGAAAATATAAACAGACAAATCGCAAGCACTGAAATTGAAACTGTGATTAAAAATCTTCCAACAAACAAAAGCCCAGGACCAGATGGCTTCACAGGTGAATTCTATCAAACATTTAGAGACGAGCTAAGACTATCCTTCTCATACTCTTCCAAAATATAGCAGAGGGAAGAACATTCCCAAACTCATTCTATGAGGGCACCATCACCCTGATACCAAAACCAGACAAAGATGTCACAAAGAAAGACAACTACAAACCAGTATCTCTGATGAACACAGATGCAAAAATCCTCAACAAAATACTAGCAAACAAAATCTAACAGCACATTAAAAGGATCATACACATGATCAAGAGGGGTTTGTCCCAGGAAGGCAAGGATTCTTCAATATATGCAAATCAATCAACGTGATACACCATATTAACAAATTGAAGGAGAAAAACCATAAGATCATCTCAATAGATGCAGAAAAAGGTTTGACAAAATTCAACACCAATATATGAAAAAAACCCTCCAGAAAGTAGGCATAGAGGGAACTCACCTCAACATAATAAAGGCCATATATGACAAACCCACAGCCAACATTGTTCTCAAGGGTGAAAAACCAGAACCATTCTCTCTAAGATCAGGAGGAAGACAAGGTTTCCCACTCTCATCACTATTTTTCAACACAGTTGTGGAAGTTTTTGGCCACAGCCATCACAGAAGAAAAAGATATAAAAGGAATCCAAATTGGAAAAGAAGAAGTAAAGCTGTCACCATTTGCAGATGACATGATAGTATACTTAGAGAATCCTAAAGATGCTACCAGAAAGCTACTACAGCTAATCAATGAATTTGGTAAAGTAGCAGGATACGAAATTAATGCACAGAAATCTCTTGCATTCCTATACACAAATGTTGAAAAATCTGAAAGAGGAATTAAGGAAACACTCCCATTTACCACTGCAACAAAAAGAATAAAATACCGAGGAATAAACCTACCCAGGAGACAAAAGACCTGTATGCGGAAAACTATAAGACACTGATGAAAGAAATTAAAGATGATACAAACAGATGGAGAGATATACCATGTTCTTGGATTGGAAGAATCAACATAGTGAAAATTACTATACTACCCAAAGCAATCTACAGATTCAGTGGAATCTCAATCTAACTACCAATGGCATTTTTCACAGAACTAGAACAGAAAATTTTACAATTTGTATGGAAATACAAAAGACCCCGAATAGCCATAGCAATCTTGAGAAAGAAAAACCGAGCTGGAGGAATCAGGCTCCTGGACTTCAGACTACATTACAAAGCTACAGTAATCAAGACAGTATGGTACTGGCACAAAAACAGAAATATAGTGAAGTGGAACAGGATAGAAAGCCCAGAGATAAACCCACACACACATGGTCACCTTATTTATTTATTTATTTTTGTGGTATGCCGGCCTCTCACTGTTGTGCCCCTCCCGTTGTGGAGCACAGGCTCTGGACACACAGGCTCAGCGGCCAAAAAAACACAAAAAAACAAAAAAACTACAATGAGGTATCACCTCATACCCGTCAGAATGGCCATCATCAGAGAATCTACAAACAGTAAATGCTGGAGAGGGTGTGGAGAAAGGGAACCCTCTTGCACTGTTGGTGGGAATGTAAATTGATACAGCCACTATGGAGAACAGTATGGGGGTTCCTTAAAAAGCTACAAATAGAACTACCATATGACCCAGCAATCCCACTACAGGGCATATACCCTGAGAAAACCATAATTCAAAAAGAGTCATGTACCAAAATGTTCACTGCAGCTCTATTTACAATAGCCAGGACAGGAAGCAACCTAAGTGTCCACTGACAGATGAATGGATAAAGAAGATGTGGCACATATATACAGTGGAATATTACTCAGCCATAAGAAGAAACGAAATTGAGTTATTTGTAGTGAGGTTGAGGGACCTAGAGTCTGTCATACAGGGTGAAGTAAGTCAGAAAGAGAAAAACAAATACCGTATGTTAACACATATATATGGAATCTAAAAAAAAAAAAAAAAAAAAAGGTTCTGAAGAACCTAGAGGCAGAACAGTAATAAAGAGGCAGATGTAGAGAATGGACTTGAGGACACGGGGAGGGGGAAGGGTAAGCTGGGACGAAGTGAGAGAGTGGCATGGACATATATACACTACCAAACGTAAAATAGATAGCTAGTGGGAAGCAGCCGCATGGCACAGGGAGATCAGCTCGGTGCTTTGTGACCACCTAGATGGGTGGGATAGGGAGGGTGGGAGGGAGACGCAAGAGGGAGGGGATATGGGGTATATGTATATGTATAACTGATGCACTTTGTTATAAAACAGAAAGTAACACACCATTGTAAAGCAATTATACTCAGTAAAGATTTAAAAAAAAAAAAAAAAGAATGCTGGACCCTCTTCAAAGGATGGCTTGCTCTAAAAGCTCTCCCAGGGGTGGGGTTGAGGTCACAGTGGTGTAGACCAGGAGCAGGCCCCCTAATCATGACTCAAAAGAAACCCAAATTAGTGCTCTCATTTCAAGCAATTTCTCCAGAGCAGACGCAGAACTGTGGAAGATGCTCCTCCCACACCACTGTAAAAGTATTCATTAAAAAAGCAAAGAACTAAACGTTAGAACAATGGGAAAAACTTAGAAAGAAATTCTTAATAAATGTAAAATACGTAACTTCCCTCTTGAAATGAAAGCTCGTCATGACATGTGATTTATTTTTTCTTTAGAGGAAACAAACCCACTTGGCAAATATGAAATACCACTCGATGTACAATACTAATTTCCTTACTCATCTTTTGAGGATGTATCTGTATTCACAAAGTATATAAATACATTTCCCCCCAGTCCCCTCATACTTCCAGATAAATATGACCGGGAAAAAGAAAAAGCAAGAAGAAAAAACCCAAAGCCACAGACAAACAAACACACACACAGATACACTCACCAATTCATTGGCTACGAATTTTGTTGTTGGTTTGAAATGTGGGGAGCAAGGAGTTAAGGGAGGTTTGTTGATAGCCTATGTGCAGATAATTTTGTACATTTTAATGGGTTTTAAAGACCTCCATGCATCAGTGACTATTGTTAAAAACATAGTGAATTGGTTATGACAACCTGTGGGTTAGTTTACACCACAGTCTAAAAATTGGGAAATTCAGTTTAGAAATTTGATCAATATTCATGCCATCTCACATCATAATTCAATTGGCAAAAACGCAGTAGAAATCTCCCCAGGGCAACCCTGAAGAACAACTTACATGCTGGTGCTTTAACATGTGTAAACCTCCTGCTTGGAATCACTGATGGGGGTTGATGGAAGCCTTGAACTTTTAACAAGGGCTTCCAGGTGATTTGATTGAGGGGTTAACTGTGATAGAACAGCAACGAGAACATTAACATGAATATGCCAAGGCAGAAACTCAAGATGCTTCTTTTTAACTCTCCACGAGCACTCTCCGCGAAAAGCAGAAAGAACTGTCAAAATAGGACCTTGCTGAGAATGCAAAAGGTATTTTCAAAGCGAGGATGACATGTGCATACAGTATGTGCTGACGACTGATGATATGCCCAAAATGTCTTACTTGTAGATTGAGTCCGTATGACATCAAATGCCAGGATTAAAAAAATTAAAAAGGGTTGAAAATATTAGATCTAAAAATATTTCTTGATGCCTTTCTCTAATTAATTTAAACATTCACCTATTAGCAAATTCTGGAATTTTAAATTTATATAGGCTATTATGACCTCTGAGCAGGATGGAGTATGTATAGGATGGTGGCTGGACCATTATTAGCTAATTATACAAGACTACATTTGAAAGACAGTAACTAATATAGCTTCCAGTGTTAGGCTGCCAGCATCATTATGATTTTAGCTCTGGTATTTTTACTCTAAAATGTTCTCCCATGTGGCCCACCACCAGATTTTGGGTCGTGGCCACCTTATATCAATTCCTGGATTACCTCTTCATTTTGGGACAGAAACACGATGCTAAGGGCACTTTTCTAAAGTTCAATTTCAATAAAGTTTCTGGTCTTTAAAAAATAAATGTCATGGCAAATCCTTTAAAAGATCAAATATTCTAATATTATTCACCTGATTCTCTGAGCTTAAAGTGGCTAACTTTTAGCAGGGAAAAGAAAAAAATTAAAATTTTGTCTTTAAAAAGAAAAAAGGAAAATTTAAAGAGAAAATTGCATGTTTACCACATGTAACAAAGGCACAGTGTCCTCCCCCTCCGACCTTATTTTGATAAAATCAGTGCAAATGAAATCAAGAACTGTTTAAAAATGTTAACATTTTTCTGCAGCAGTGTAACTGGATTTGAGCTAAGGTACTTAGACACACACAGAACAATCGTGCCTTTCACCAAGAATCCTCAGTAACTTGACACCCATAAATCTTCATTATGTTTGATTAAGTGAAGGGCTAAAACAAAACTCTGCTAAAAGCTACGCGTATAGAGAGGCTAGCTCACTCTGAAGCACCATCGTTCTGATAGTTTTGGTGGATAAAATCCACTGAAATAATTTTTCTAATCAGTAAAGAGAGGGCTTTTCCAGTCTCTCATGTTGGAGCTCAAAACTTATTATTATCCTAAATAACCCTTATATAAGAATAATTTCCCAAGAATAAAAAGAAGAAAAATATTTTTTACATGATGACCCTCACAGAGCTGTAGATTACTGTTTTATATCACACACTATTCATTACCAGTTACTAAAGGAAAAATAAAAATGGGGAAAATTATAGTCTTGCTATACACATAAAATGTACACTGTACCATCTGCTAGCTATTTGGTAATTATAAGAAATATCATGTAATGTGATCATAGAGCTATGATTTTTACCTAACTGTTTGACTTGGAAGTAAATATTTCTACCTGTCAAATGGTCTCTGGCTAGCAAGTAGTGTGAACCTTTTCCGATGCACAATTTACTGTCAATCTAAGGTGACTCTGGCTCCAGGGTGGTCCTCTCACATTGGAACACTGCTTGGAATGGCAGTGAGCTGCGTGATCCCATAAGGTATTGTGGGAAGAAGGAAAGGGCGAGAAAAAGGCCCAGCTGTCAGAGCCCTGAACTGTTCCAGCAGCAGAGAGCTGAGACCAGCCACTGATCTTCTTTATCAAGCCGACGTGTCACAAGCCACCAAAACGGAAGACACTCCTAAGGGCCGAAGAACGTGGGCCCTTTCAATGTGGCCACATTGAAAGCTGAGCTCTCTAAAATGTGTTCCAAGAAATAGAAAAACCCAGTCTGTCCAGAGGCATATTAAGTACTCCATTTATAGTACCAAAAATCTTGACAAATAACATAAAAAAGATTTTCCAAATCAAGGATTTCTTTCTTTTATTTTCTTCCTTTTTTTTTTTGGAGGGTGAGCACACTTCACCGTCAGACTGAGTGACAGCGGAACTGGATAAGTGTCAATCGGCGTGAGCTTGCGATGCAAACTGAAACAATTATTTTACACCATCATTTGAATATTTTAGAACTGGATTTCAGAGAAGCACGATCGCGTGTGTTTTCTTAGGTTGGATTTTAACTGCCACCGTTTGAAGCTTTTGGATTTTAACTCTCACGATGTGCTTCTGACAAATGCATTTGTTGACAATATTCAAATTAATAGAAATGAACTATGTTTCTTCATTTTCAACTACTTAGTTTCTATTCAAAATATTATATATCTTAGCTTAAAAAAATACCATGCCAGATAGTATACATGAGTGAAGAAAATGAATTTTAACATAATCTACACTAATCAAGGCATTGGTACTGTCAAATTTTCATGATCTTTTTCTTCTTATGCATATGTTTGCAAATATATTAGGTGTTCCCTCAATGTATTTAACAGTTAAAGATACAGAAGGGTTAAATTAATTATCACTCACTAGTTAGGCTGTGTAATGTGAAATGGCCAAAAGTTGACCATTTTCTGACTTACCAAAATGACTTAATCTATTTTGGTAGAATGTTCTGTGTGGAGCAGCAAAGGTCATGGGCTTTGAAGTCGCCTACTGCGTGACTTTAAACAATTTATCCTCTCTAGGCCTCAATTCTCTCCTTTATAAAATAGGAATAATAATGATACCTACTCATCAGGGTCACCAGGCAGTTTAAGTGAGATAACATATGAAATTGCACAATGACCTACACCCAGGAAGCTATGATAAATTACTGCAAAAACTGAAAGCGCAACAGTATCATAGCTTATATAACACATTCAATCAGGATTTCAGTTAAAACACCTTCAAAAGATTAAGGGGTTCATCGAAACACCAAATACATTCTTTCTTCCATGCGCTCAAGATGATTGCCGTAATGAGAGGACATTGTTCAAACCACAGATTTTGCGGTCAGATTTATTCTGATTGGGGGCCCTACTCTGCTTCCTCTAACATATGTCACTTTGAGCAAGTAAGTTGGTCATCCATAAAATAGGACTTATTTACACATAAGAAAACGTACCTGAAGCACCTGGAACGTTGCTTCCCGTACAGAGTATGTTATGTGGATGTTACCTGTTACTTAAGGTGTTTTTATTGTTATCATGATGCTTGTCTTACTCGAGTTCTTTATTTTTGGCTGAAGTCCAAGGAAACAATTTTATCACCCCTGACATATTTCCATATTTAATTAAAATATTTTTCTTAGGCAGGATACCTTTTTCTTTATGGGATTTTTAATACCTATAACACTATTATTTAATTTTTTTCTGCCCTAAAGATAGAAAGAATACTTTAAAAGGGATATTCCAAATAATATCACAAAGTAATAGCTAGTCATACTGCGGAAAGACTATAAGCAGAAAAATCAGGCCAGACTGTCTGGATCCAAGTCTCAGTCCCACCATATCTTGGCTCTATAGCCTTGGACAAATTATTTAATATCTCTGGGCCTCAGATTCCTCATCTGTAAAATGGGTATAATAATGTCACCTGTCTCATAAGAGGTTTCTGAGGTTTAAAACAGTTAACACGTGTAAAATGTTTTGAACGAGTACTTGACACACAGTAAGCCCAGGAAGTTAGGCAGGTGCTCGTTAAACAGTTTGCTTTAAGAATACCAAGACACATGCCATAATCTTATTTAATACAACTTCAAGTACTTTGATCTTACATGCTGAATCTCACACAGGCCACTGTCTTTGCTTTGGCAGTGCTATTCAGATAATCACTTTGCAGAAAAGTTATGGATTGAAATGATGAAATTTAAAAATGCACTGAGCCAGGTGTCCACGCCTCCGGTGAGACGGGGCCGGGGGACGCTCTCCTCAGCTCCTTGCCTGGGTGGGCAAGTCAGGCTCCAGGGCCGGCAGAAATCCTCGTGTGAAGGTCCCACCGAGTTCCCGGTCAGAGTGCTGCACCTAAGCAGAGCAGCTGCTTGGGACTACTGCTCGGGCGCTGCAGAAAGCCTTCTGGAATCTGACACATGATCACTTTGGCACCACTGGCCAGCTGCTCCTGACTTGGCCACGTGAAGGCTCCGACTGTCCCAGCCTCTGAGCTGCAGAGAACCAACACTATCAGCATGTCTCTCACCACCATGATCGCCAAGTATCTCAGTGAAGAGCATCAGGAGGACATCCTCAAAGCCCAGACCGGCAGGTGCAAGGTCTGAGGAATGGGAATAACCCAGTGTATCTGGGTGACCTCTGGAGGCAGCTGAGACAGAGCTACAACAGGGCAGTGGCTGACACCCAACTCATAGCCCATCTTCTCCAGCCGTGTGGCTGACAGGGTCTTGGTGCTCTGGCCAGGTGTCAGGCCTGAGCCTCTGAGGTGGGAGAGCCAAATTCAGGACACTGGACCACCAGAGACCTCCCGGACCCATGTAATATCAATTGGCGAGAGCTCTCCCAGAGACCTCCGTCTCAACGCTAAGACCCAGCTCCACTCAACGACCAGCAAGCTCCAGTGCTGGACACCCCATGCCAAACAGCTAGAAAGACAGGAACACAGCCCCACCCATTAGCAGAGAGGCTGCCTAAAATCATACTAAGCTCACAGACAACCCAAAACACACCACTGGATGAAGCCCTGCCCAACAAAAAGACAAGATCCAGCCTCATCCACCAGAACACAGGCACCAGTCCCCTCCACCAGGAAGCCTACACAGCCCACTGAACCACCCTTACCCACTGGGGGCAGACACCAAAAACAAAAGGAACTACGAACCTGCAGCCTGCGAAAAGCAGACCCCAAACACAGTAAGTTAAACAAAATGAGAAGACAGTGAAATATGCAGCAGATGAAGGAGCAAGGTAAAAACCCAACAGACCAAACAAATGAAGGGGAAATAGGCAGTCTACCTGAAAAAGAATTCAGAATAATGATAGTAAAGATGATCCAAAATCTTGGAAATAGAACGGAGAAAATACAAGAAACGTTTAACAAGGACCTAGAAGAACTAAAGAGCAAATAAACCATGATGAACAACACAATAAATGAAATTAAAAATTCTCTACAAGGAATCAATAGCAGAATAACTGAGACAGAAGAACGGATAAGTGACCTGGAAGATAAAATAGGGGAAATAACTACTGCAGAGCAGAATAAAGAAAAAAGAATGAAAAGAATTGAGAACAGTTTCAGAGCCTTCTGGGACAACATTAAATGCACCAACATTCGATACGGGTCCCAGAAGTAGAAGAGAAAAAGAAAGGAACTGAGAAAGCATTTGAAGAAATTGTAGTTGAAAACTTCCGTAATATGGGAAAGAAAATAGTCAATCAAGTCCAGGAAGCACAGAGAGTCCCAAACAGGATAAATCCAACAAGAAACATGCCAAGACACATAGTAATCGTACTATCAAAAATTAAATACAAAGAAAAATACTAAAAGCAGCAAGGGAAAAAAATAAAAGGTACAAGGGAATCCCCACAGGGTTAACAGCTAGTCTTTCAGCAGAAACTCTCCAAGCCAGAAGGGAGTGGCAGGACATATTTACAGTGATGAAAGGGAAAAACCTACAACCAAGATTACTCTACCCAGCAAGGATTTCATTCAGATTCGACGGAGAAATTAAAACCTTTACAGACACGCAAAAGCTAAGAAAATTCAGCACCACAAAACCAGCTTTACAAGAAATGCTAAAGGAACTTCTCTAGGCAGGAAACACAAGAGAAGGAAAAGACCTGCAATAACAAACCCAAAACAATTAGGAGAATGGTAATAGGAACATACATATCGATAACTATCTTAAATTTAAATGGATTAAATGCTCCAACCAAAAGACACAGACTGGCTGAATGGATATAAAAACAAGACCCATATATGTGCTGTCTACAAGAGACCCAATTCAGATCTAGGGACACATACAGACTGAAAGTGAGGGCATGGAAAAAGATATTCCATGCAAATGGTAATCAAAAGAAAGCTGGAGTAGCAATTCTCATATCAAACAAAATAGACTTTAAAATAAAGACAACTACAAGACACAAAGAAGGACACTATATAATGATCAAGGGATCAATCCAAGAAGAAGATATAACAATTGTAAATATTTATGCATCCAACATAGAAGAACCTCAATAATAAGGCAAATGCTAACAGCCATAAAGGGGAAATCGACAGTAACACAATCATAGTAGGGGATTTTAACACCCCACTTTCACCAATGGACAGATCATCCAAAATGCAGGCGAATTCTACCAAACATTTAGAGAAGAGCTAACAGCTATCCTTCTCAAACTCTTCCAAAATATAGCAGAGGGAGGAACACTCCCAAACTCATTCTACGAGGCCACCATCTCCCTGATACCAAAAGCAGACAAAGATACTACAAAAAAGAAAATTACAGACCAATATCACTGATGAACATAGATGCAAAAATCCTCAACAAAATACTAGCAAACAGAAGCCAACAACACATTAAAAGGATCATACACCATGGTCAAGTGGGATTTATCCCAGAGATGCAAGGATTCTTCAATATACACAAATCAATCAATGTGATACACCACATTAACAGATTGAAGATTAAAAGCCATATGATCGTCTCAGTAGAAGCAGAAAAAGTTTTTGACAAAATTCAACACCCATTTATGATAAAAACTCTCCAGAAAGTGGGAATAGAGTGAACCTACCTCAACATAATGAAGGCCAAATATGACAAACCCACAGCAAACATCATTCTCGATGGTGAAAAACTGAAAGCATTTCCTCTAAGACCAGGAACAAGACAAGGATGTCCACTCTCACCACTATTATTCAACATAGTTTTGGAAATCCTAGCCACGGCAATCAGAGAAGAAAAAGAATAAAAGGTATACAAATTGGAAAAGAAGAAGTAAAGCTGTCACTGTTTGCAGATGACATGATACTATACATAGAGAATCCTAAAGATGCCACCAGAAAACTACTAGAGCTAATCAATGAAATTGGTAAAGTTGCAGGATACAAAATTAATGCACAGAAATCTCTTGCATTCCTATACCCTAACAATGAAAGAATGAGAAATTAAGGAAACAATCTCATTCACCATTGCAACAAAAACAATAAAATTCCTAGGAATAAACCTACTTAAGGAGGTAAAAGATCTGTATTCAGAAAACTATAAGACACTGATGAAAGAAATCAAAGATGACACAAACAGATGGAGAGATATACCATGTTCTTGGATTGGAAGAATCAATATTGTGAAAAAGACTATACTACCCAAAGCAACCTACAGATTCAATGCAATCCTTATCAAATTACCAATGGCATTTTTTTTTACAGAACTAGAACAAAAAATCTTAATATTTGTATAGAGACACAAAAGACCCCAAATAGCCAAAGCAATCTTGAGGGAAAAAAGCAGAGCTGGAGGAATCAGACTCCCTGACTACAGACTATACTACAAAGCTACAGTCATGAAGACAATATGGTACTGGCACAAAAACCTAAATATAGATCAATGGAACAGGATAGAAAGCCCAGAGATAAACCGATGCACCTGTGGTCAACTAATCTATGACAAAGGAGGCAAGAATATACAATGGAGAAAACTTCTTCAATAAGCGGTGCTAGGAAAACTGGACAGCTACATGTAAAAGAATGAAATTTGAACAATCCTTAACACCATACACAAAAATAAACTTAAAATGGATTAAAAACCTAAACTCTTAGAGGAAAACATAGGAATAACACTCTTTGACATAAATCACAGCAAGATCTTTTTGGACCCACCTCCTAGAGTAATGGAAGTAAAAACAAAAATAAACAAATGGGACCTAATGAAACTTAAAAGCTTTTGCACAGCAAAAGAAACTATAAACAAGATGAAAAGACAACCCTCAGAATGGGAGAAATATTTGCAAACGAATCAATGAACAAAAGATTAATCTCCAAAATATATAAACAGCTCATGCAGCTCAATATTAAAAAAAACAAACAACCCAATCCAAAAATGGGCAAAAGATCTAAATAGACATTTCCCCAAAGAAGACATACAGGTGGCCAAGAAGCACATGAAAAGCTGCTCAACATCACTAATTATTAGGGAAATGCAAATCAAAACTACAACGAGGTATTACCTCACACCAGTTAGAATGGGCATCATCAGAAAATCTACAAACAACAAATGCGGAAGAGGGTGTGGAGAAAGGGAACCCTCCTGCACTGTTGTGGGAAAGTAAACTGATACAGCCACTGTGGAGAACTGTATGGAGGTTCCTAAAAAAACTAAAAATAGAACTACCATATGCCCCAGCAATCCCACTACTGGGCATATACCCTGAGAAAACCATCATTCAAAAAGTGTCATGTACCACAACGTTCTTTGCATCACTATTTACAATTGCCAGGACATGGAAGCAAGCTAAGTGTCCAGCATTGGATGAATGGATAAAGAAGATGTGGCACATGTATACAATGGAATATTACTCGGCCATAACAAGAAACGAAATTGAGCTATTTGTAGTGAGGTGGATGGACCTAGAGAGTGTCATACACAGTGAAGTAAGTTAGAAAGAAAAAAACAAATACCGTATGCTAACACATATATATGGAATCTTAAAAAATTAAATAAATAAATAAATGGTTCTGAAGAACCTAGGGGCAGGACAGGAATAAAGACGCAGATGTACAGAATGGACTTGAGGACATGGGGAGGGGGAAGGGTAAGCTGGGACGAGGTGTGAGAGTGGCATGGACATATATACACTACCAAACGTAAAATAGATAGCTAGTGGGAAGCAGCCACATAGCACAGGGAGATCAGCTTGGTGCTTTGTGTCCACCCAGAGGGGTGGGATAGGGAGGGTGGGAGGGAGACGCAAGAGGGAGGGGATATGGGGTATGTGTATACGTATGGCTGGTTCACTTTGTTATACAGCAGAAGCTAACGCACCACTGTAGAGCAATTATGCTCCAATAAAGATGTTGAAGGAAAAAATGCACTGAAACAATGATTATGTATTTACATAAGAAAATGGGTGTTTGAATCACACCCATTTTCATTTCAAAAGGACTTTGGTTACAAAGGTGGTCAGTGGAGTTCTTTAATGGGATGCAAGTCTCATTGTTCTAGAAAAGACCTGGATCATTTACAGGAAGTAAAGTATGGAAGCACTGTCTGAACAAGGTGGCTGAATGCTATTAACAGGATTCATGACTCGATTCAGCATTTATTGTACACCTAATACATGCCAGACACAGAGCCAGCAGCTAGGAACTCAACAGTAACTGAGAAAGAGCTTCTAGTAAATACTGTCTAAAATACAACATTCCTGTTTATCCCCTTGTTTCAAAGTGTATGAGGACTGCATCTACGTAATCTTTATTTTTCCTATTCAGTTAGGATTGATGACGGAGGTGGGGTAGCCAAACTGACAGGCAAACAGTATGCACCAGACTACAACTGATGCCCAGATGATTTATGCTTTCCAAGAAAGGACACAGGTTCCAAGTGATAGCACATCAGATCATGAATTTGTTGACCTAGTGCAGTGGAACTGCAGTGACCATGGGCAAGGTCACATGGGGACTGAACAAGCTGAAATTAGGCCGCTAGCTTGAAGGGAACTGCATTCACCTGGTAACCTTTAGGTACCTTTTACACATGTGCAGTCATTTGAACCCAAAAGGAGCCCACCGGCAGGTCTGGCTCAGGAGTATTTCTGTCTCCTTTGTGAATATAGTCTGACCTAGCTGGAAATCACACGTTTTGAGGACTGTATGCTGGCAATCTTTTCTGGTTTGTAAATACAAGAACAGATATACAGCGGAATTTCCATTGTTTTGTCATGGTTACATGCGGACTGTTCACTGGCCTTTGGAAAAATCAACTAGAAAAAAAAAATCAAAGAAGGGATTTTCAGCAGCGAATATAAATTCTCCATAGACTCTGAGACCACCCAGGGGCTAGGGGGGATGGAGCTGCAGCCTTTTCTCCAGCTCTCATTCACAATTAGCTGTTCATTTCCAATTGATGTTTTATTACTTTCTAAGGTGAGTTTTCATAGAGGACTTCTGGAGACACTAAAGCCCCAGTCTTAGAAAGGTATCTAGAGATCAATGGAATTGGAGACCTGATTGCGAGTCAGAAGCGAAAAATAAGTGAACCAATGTCCTTTGCAGTAAAGATTACTCTGTGGACGTGTTCAAGGTGCAAACAACAAGACATGCTTGTGGAAAACCATCTCCTCTAGAATTCAAGGAAAAGCCTGCTGCCGCTTTTGTGCCTTAAGTCTATAGGATCTATAGATTTCCATGGCCCTACAGTCTACAGATAACTTGATTCAAATTTTCTACTCCGTGACTCTGCTGCCATTACAAAAAGAATATACCATGATCTTTTCGATACATTTTGATTGGCTCTAGGAAACTGGGAAACTCTTCCCTTTTTTTTTTTTTTTTTAATCACGTAGATTAAAAAACCAGCACCTTTTTCAAGGAAAACAATAGCACACGGAGGACCCCACAGAACATCTCTGTCTGACCTCTTTTTTTGTTTTTTGCATCTTTTTAAAAAGCTAGACAAGTGAAGTGGCCACTTAGTGAAGAGGGGGCTTGCCTCGATCCAACTATAACTGCTTCATTTTGGAGGCATCATATTTTTTTTTTCTCATTAATAAAGATTGAATCAGTCACTCGCATCACCCTTTGCTTTAATGACATTTGTTCTCAGGAGTCAACTAGACTGAGTGCCTCTTCTTGTCCACTAGGAAAGCTCTTGAGAATACCATTTATAGCCCACTGCCCAGGTGACAAGGCGAGTTCTTTGCACTTCGTCTGCACTCTAGCTCAGAGCTATTTCTTCAAAAGTTTCTGATGTGCTCTTTTTCCAGCAGAGTTTCACGCCTGCTATCAAGATAAATGATTACACTCTTGCAGACACCTTCCTTATCTCTAGCTGGAATTTCATTTGTGTACCATGATTTAGTTAAAGGGTGACATAATAGAAAACTAATGTGTTTGTTTTGATCTCAAGAATGTGGGTAACTTAGGAAGATCTCCAATGCATTCTTAAGGACTGTTGACATCCATAACCTTAGTTACTCTCAAGTCTCTAACATTCTCTAACAGATGAATTTTATTGTAAGAAAGACTGCCCTTTATTCATGAACATTATGATGTTAACAATACAATCACTGTCAAAGTTTAAGTGCTTTGTTAACAACGTTTCTGTTACACTTTGTAGAAATTTAGAAAAGATTACCCAGAGTTCATGAGGGGTGTTTTAAAAAATAAATATGATAAATAGAATTTAAGCTCCTGAAATGAAGGTTCATTATGGACATCCAAAAACATCGCAGTAAATATGTGTCTCTCATCAAGAACACATATGTAATTAAATCTTCGTATCTTATAGCATATTTGTGCCATAGCTTCCTTATCTGTAAAGGGGGAAAGATAATGCTGTTCACAGCTACTATAATGATTAAATGAGATCATATGATTAAATGAGATCATATAAAAAAATCTTCATATCTTACACTATGATGTCCATTTAATTCTTCAAATTTTCAAAGGATAGAGTCAAACTACAGATCAGATGGCAGGCCAAAGAAATCTATTAGTTATGCTATAATTAAATTTACTTCGCTTTCTTGGAGATCACAGAGTAAGCACATATTTAAGAAACACTAGGAGTCAAGAAACTAGAATTATATCTCATTTCCAACAAGTGATGTATTATGCTTCCCTAATACATTCAAATTTCCATGTAGATTTAAACCCTAGTTCCCTAACAGCACATCTTTCTCCCTCTCATTTAAGAAAAGCTGCATTTCTTCTCTCTAGAAAATAGCCAAGAATATACAGACTAATTTTTAAATTCTATTTCCATAGTGGGGTTTGTCTGTTGCTTAGAATTCTGGCCAGGCAAATAGAGCTAAAGAAGGGGTATCTCTATTTACGGAGATGACATTAAATATGCCTTCATATGGATTGTACTGTATCGCTTAGTAACTCTTCCTAATGAGACATTCACAAACAGCTCTCAAAAGGCAATAAATCACCATTGTATTGAATTGAATCGAGATAATAATTAAGCCCATTCAAAACAACCATGTTTGTTATGAATTATGAAAAGCCTATCTTAATTTCTTTATACTTTTGGGGGTATAATAGCTTTATTCGGAGGATAAAAATAGTTGTACCCAAATCTTTAACAGTCTAATTAGGAAAAAGGATGACTAAACGGGTCTGGAGTGCATTAGTGGGCAGTATGGTAATTCATGTCACTTTTGAATTTCAGTTTGCTTTTTAGCCCATGTTTTATCACTTCCATATAATATTTGAACTGGCTCATAGGTTATATGATATTCTGAAATATGGTGCAACTATAATACTAAATGCACTCTGCTTTATTCAATTACTTAATAAGTTCTTAGAAGTTCTTTAGAAGCTTAACAGAATATCCATTTAAAATAGGACTGCCAATCACAGGGAAGGTCTGGTTTTCCTGGAGTAGGAAACAGTCCTCCAACTAAACTTACGGACCAATGCTTTTTTTTTTTTTTCGTTGTTGTTGTACGCGGGCCTCTCAATCTTGTGGCCTCTCCCGTTGCGGAGCACAGGCTCTGGATGTGCAGGCTCAGCGGCCATGGCTCACGGGCCCAGCTGCTCCGCGGCATGTGGGATCCTCCCGGACCGGGGCACGAACTCGTGTCCCCTGCATCGGCAGGCGGACTCTCAACCACTGTGCCACCAGGGAAGCCCCGGACCAATGCTTTTAACTGCTAATCAGAGTGTAAATCCTCTAATGGAATGCCGCCGTGCTTCAAATGTGTAACATCAAGCAAAAAGACAAGGAATCGTAGGATGGATGGGGCTCTGACGTTCGTGATGTGGTCTCCACATAAGACTTAATTTCTTTTACTCTTTAAGTAAAGAGAAAACCCACCTCCTGTGGTCAGCACTGCATCCCGCCTCTTCGGCATCTCGTCACCCAGGACAACGATAAAGGACATCTGTTTGTGACTGGTGATCTTTGGCACCACTGGTTCTATCTCGGGGAAGTCAAAACTGATTTTCTTCCACTTGTCACACTAACATCTCAACTCTGTCCTTCCGGTTACATTCTCCAAGAGCTCAGTGGTGCGGGCATCAAAGGATTAGGAAGCAGTAGCTTTCAGGGGAGCGGGCAGCGTGAGGAGCCAGGAGAGGCAATCTATTCCAGCTTCCGAGGGAGCACCGGCTAAGTGGTGAGCAACATGTAAAGTGCTCACTTGACGTAAGTTTTTTTTTTTTTTTATGTAGTTGAGACAAAGAGAGCCTCCGATGGCTGACCTTATATTATTACTCGGAGCCCCAAGTACCTGAGCAGAGGGGACCCCAGGCACACTCTTAGCTGCTGGTGCAATGTTTGCAGCTGCCTCATTCTCCTTCCACTTGTTTGTCCCACTCGCGGCCCGATGTGCCTGGTGTCTGATTTCCAGCTCTGGAAACCGTGTGCAAGCCCTGCTGGGGGAGCGGGGGGCGGCTTCAAGTCTGGATTTGAACTGCAAAGGAGCACATCGCTGCGGGCTCCCAGGAGTCAGGCGCAACTCAGCATCTGTCTCGGTTTCGCTTGGAAAATGTACAAATCTTTTATAAAACTTATGAAAGAGATAAGGGAATCCCTATGCATTTACATCTCCATTCCATATTTAAAAGTAGTCTAATAATGGGAAGAAAAGAATTTGTATTCATATTCTTTGAGAGACAGGGATGGGGTTTAGCGAATCGTACATTTCAACTATCTTAATAAATAGATATTAGCACACCATTTGCTGTATTTCATATCTGCTAGGCTCGGTGCTACATGCTTGATGTATAAGAACCCATTTAATCCTAGCAACAAACCTGTCAGGAATTGTAATGTCTCCGATTTACAGATGAATGAACTGAGGGCCCTGCAAGGATTGAGGAATTTGTGCAAAGTCACATGATAAGTAAAGCAGCAATTTTCAAAGAATTAAAAACAACAACAAAGTGTATTTAAAACATATTTTCTTTGGTAAATCAGAAAGTACTTCAGTAGTGTACACTGCTTCTGCCTCACTGTGATGAAGTTCAATGCTTTCAGCATTGAGAAAAATGATTTCAGTATATTGTCTTGATGCAAGGATTCAGGATCTTTTAAAAAAATTAATAAGCTGAATTATTTGATGATGATTTTTTACAGGTAGCAGTAGACTTGATTTCTGAATAATCTACCAAGTCTTAAGTGGTTAACATTGGGGGTTTCTCTTCATGTACACACCAAATTTCTTTTCAAATTCAGAATCAGAATATAGCCTATATTTTAGACATATTTCTGTATGTAATTAAGCAATTTTCAAATAGAAAAGGGAGGCACAGCATAAATAGAAGACATACTGGAGTGGTTAATATTTAATTATGGCATAATTAATCATAGAAGCTCATATGAATCTAATTTATTTGTGTTCTCCCCAAAAATGCCATCTTTGATTTCAACCAGAAAAAAAAAAGAGACGAAAGTATAAAGAACAATGCATGCACTGTATTTATACTTCTTGTAAGCAAGAGCCACATCCGCTGTTCATGCGTTCAAAGAGTTTCATGAATATTATCTTTACACTCAAAAAGAATCCTGGGGGCTTCCCTGGTGGCGCAGTGGTTGGGAGTCCGCCTGCCGATGTGGGGGACACGGGTTCGTGCCCCGGTCCGGGAAGATCCCACATGCCGCGGAGCGGCTGGGCCCGTGAGCCATGGCCGCTGAGCCTGCGCGCCCGGAGCCTGTGCTCCGCAACGGGAGAGGCCACAGCAGTGAGAGGCCCGCGTACCAAAAAAAAAAAAAAAAAAAGTGACACCAGAGGGTAGGCAGCAGGTGGGTTTGCACAGGTAGGAGAAGCTGGCAGTGAAAAGGCAGGGGCAGAGCTCTGGTCTTCGAGCTCACATTCTTCCAAGTATAAATATTTAATACCCTCTAGTATAGCCAGGCTGATATGTTCATATGTTCAAATCCTTCAGATTCCGTCTCCCTCGCAGAACCCTAGATTCTTGCCTCGTGTAAGGACCTATTTACCTCCTGTGTTTATTTCATTTTACCTCCTGTAAACCCAGTCAATACTCCCTTCCGATGGCATAAGATGCAGTTACAAAATGACTAATGGCTACTGAAGAGATTATCTACTGGACTAAGTAACCTTTCTTTCAAGGACCTTACCCAGCTCTAGCAGGAAAGGTACTAACAAAGGGGATATGTTTGGGGAAGGTGGGCTGCTAGCAGTGACAGATGCCAGGTAGGCGTTTAGGATAACAACGACTGAGGATCTGAAAGAGCAGAGTCTTGGCAACTTGGGCTGTAGCTTGGATAGAATGGTGAGGACGAGAACGCTATTGCAGAAGGATGTGAAGAACACGCTGGCAGAGGCAAGAGGCACATTGGAAGAGTCCGGCTTGAACGGGGTGATGGGATGGCAGCTGGAGTACAGCAGCGTCCAAATAATGTTTATTGTTTCAGAGCGGGTACCTGAGCCTATCTGAAGGCTGAAGGGGAAAAGTCCATGGAAAGTGCTGGATTTCCTAAAGATAGGAGATACACGTTGCCAACTAAACTAAGGTTGTAAGATCCGCAGGGAAAGGCCAGATCAGATGAGCTCAACATGCAGGGAAGCCCAAAGATCTGCACATTTAACGGAGCAACTCAGTGATGAGACATCGGATGGTCCCAAGACCACACGTGGAGAAAACCTAACTTACAGAGTGAGCAACACTCTACCGCTTGCAAACGTTATTCGTGGAAATTTGTTTTCTCTGCCACTGAGTACCTGCATACTATCCTTGATCTCGCCTCTTGACCCACAAAGCCTAAAATATTTACTATTTATCCTTTTTCAGAAACAGTTTGCTGACTCCTGCCTTAAAGGCGTCCTGATGAGAAGTAACTTTTATTCCCCAGACCAGAGACCCACAGGCAGATTCACAGAAAATGATGTGTTTAGTTGCATCGAGATGCTGCAGGATTATCCAATGCTTTTTATTCTGAAAAGGCAAGTTCCTTTACTCCTCACAAATATTTAACATCACAATGCACTTATAAAGTACAAAGTCTGTTGCTAGAAAAGGCAGGTTAGGACGCTAACTCTGCGATAAGCAGCTTGCATTATTAAAAAAATACCTACAGTAGACAAGGCAAGGGCAACTTTCCTTTGCATCACTTACAGTTTTAAAGCTTGTGAAATGTTTGGAGAAACACACTAATATCCTACTACAAGGATATTTTCTTCCAAATCATGTCAGCATCAGCATCTTTAACCAGATGAATGTTTAGAAACAGCTTAAGAGCAACCACTTAAACTGCTGGGGAGGGATTTTAAGCACAGCTGTGATGCCTGTTACACAGAAAGGAGGTACCAAAGACAGAGCTTCGGGTAGAAAACAATACAATAAAAACCGATGACAAAAAATAAATGTCTGGTTCTTAGAAAACTGGCGTATTTAGGGACCCTACAGTTAATCTACTTAAACGATTTCTGATCATATTGTCCAATAGTTAACATATCGGGAAAGTTTTCAGACAGCCCAAGTCTACTTTAATAATGGTTCTTAAAAAGGCTTCTTCCGAGTGATTTTTAACTACCCTATGTGATGCAGGAGTTACTTGTAATACGGACTTCCAAGATAAGCAACAGTAATACCAGCTTCTAATACTTTTAATAACAGCTCTACCACTCGGTAGATCTTTTCACATATGGGCTGGGAGGGATGGTCACCTTAAAAGGAGAGCACAAATGTTAGAGTACTCTTTACATAAGGTACTTAAGCTAAAAAATGAAGTAAACAACTTCATTTGTAAGTAGAAAATGCTCCCAGCTTAGTTTTAAAATATGAAGTACCAAGCGAACCTCGAGCTGCTTGAGTAAGTGTTTTACATTTTTCCAGCAGAGGCTGAACTAGGAAAGGAACAAGAGGACATTTCTCCCCCTTGAATGAAGATATAATCGCTTTTATTGTTGCCAGGTCAAAATTCAGATTCCACACAGCAACCTCTGACTAAAGAACAGTAAACCCTTTCAGGTCAGAAGGTCCTGGATGGAGCCCCTCAGAAACACAGCATAATAGTCCTGAAATAACAAGCAAACATGTAGCTTTCTTAATTTGCCCGGCTGGACTCCTGTAATAAGTACTTAACAACCACAGGCTCCTAGCAGCTCAGCAGACATCGACAAGACCATTTGCCAGATGATTTAGCAAACAGACTTCCGAGCGTCTCATACGTAGGTTGAGTGCATCACATAGGAAAACATGCAGGGAGTTAGACATAATAATAGTAGAGCGGAGTTTTAAGAATGAAAACAAAAAAAAAGGATTGAGAATTTTAGTCTAGAGAATTTAGGCAGATATGCCAAATTCTCTTCCTGAAAAGAAGCTCCCTGAATTTGAATCCTCAGCAACTTCTGCTAATTTTTTATTCTTTGAGCAGATAACTTGAAATTGACTTCTTGGGAAGGGAGACAGGACAAAAGAATCCGGAATTGACTTGTAGGGAAGGAAGAAAAGGGCAGAAATCACTAGAATTTTGAGCAACTGACATTCAGCAAGTACGGAACATGGAAGGTTCTCGACAAATAGTCGTTGAATGAATAAATCCAAGTCTATGCCACATACGGGACAGCCCCACCATAGAGAATGACGGCGGAATTCTCAATAAATAATAGCGGTTAGGAATGGGGAAAAGGCATTCATAAAGGATTCACTCTCCAGTGTCAGGAATTCCAGGCCTGAACGTGGGAAGAGGGAGACATTTTCTTGAATCACAACAAGTAAGCAGTCCCGTGGCTTTCTTCTCACAGGACTGCGCCATGATTGAATCTGAGATGCTTCTAAGTGGGGGAAATCAGGGTAGCAGTGGCATTTACCCTTTTAAGAAGGAGAGCAATCCTGAGGGTCTGTGAGGCAAGCCATCCACACCAGAACAGGAAAACCAAATTTACAACGGAGAAGGGCTGGCCTCCAACAGGGGCCCAGGAAGCCTGTTCTGAGGAGGGAGGGTAACTACCCCACCACTTTACCTTATAGTTAAACTGTGCTCTATTCTCTGAAGACAAATTTTTAAACGGGAATGTGGACAATTTACATGTCAAAAATCCAACCAACCATTTTTATTAGATCCCATATTAGTTTAGCTCTTTCTTTTTTTTTTTTTTTTCCATTTTAAGTATTCCTTCTTTCAGTGACTTGTCTAAAGCAGTAAGTTGCGGGACTTCCCTGGTGGTCCAGTGGTTAAAAATCCACCTGCCAATGTAGGGGACGCGGGCTGGATCCCTAGTGGGGAAACTAAGATCCCACATGCAACGGGGCAACTAAGACTGAGCACCGCAGCTACTGAGCCCATGCGCCACAACTAGAGAGAAGCCCACGCGCCGCTACGAGATCCCATATGCCGCAACTAAGACCCGACGCAGCCAAAAATAAATAAATAAATATAAATAAATAAATTAGTAAGTTGCTTTTATGTCTTTCGGTCAGCCTTGGAGAAGGATAAAGTGCCCAACAGTTGACGAGAGGCCACATTTCAAATTTGAGAAGCACGACTTAAAATTAATTGTCAGTTTGCTTAACTTTCTAATATTCTGCCTAACGCACTTTAAGTGTGTGCGAGAGTGAGATGGGGCCTTCGGAACCTTCTGTGAGTCGAAAGCATCCACACAGACTCCCCCGAGCTTCCGGGATAAACCTTTACACAGGGGGAGGACAGCAGTCAAATGTGAGAAGAATATGCAAATAAATAAAAGGTTCCTGGAGTTGTTGACAGGAAACCACGGTGCCAAGGGCACAATGAATGGAAGCGAAGCTTTAGAATGAGTCAGGCTGCCAGATGCTGCCTGGTGATTTGGGGGCTGCCCAGGGGAGCACCCAGGAATAGAAAGGCTGGGTGTAAATCAGTCATAGAAATACTCCACTGCAGCTGGGGGGCCCAAAGGAAATACAGTCACAGAGAATCAAGAGCAGGGTGCCGGGGTCTGGGACCAGCTGCACCGAGAATGTGGGGCGGCAGTCAGGTGTGAGAGGTGGAAGGTGGGCCCGAGGGGGGAGAGGGGCACGTGAGCCATCCAGAGGCCCCAACTTCTATAAGCAATGATGCAAACAGCTGAGGTTAGCGGGTTCGATTATTTAGCAATTAAATGCAAAGAACTTTTTGGCTTACGTGAACTGTTTCAGTTAGGAGAGCAATATTCACAAAGAGAAGGAGAGTTGTGAAATGTACACTGTTGGAAAGAGGGTGTGAGCAGAAAAGGGATGGGAGAATTAACTGTATTTTTAAGGCATGGCCGAATTGTGCTTTCAGAGTCGCAGCTTAAGTGGGAATTACACCATCCAGTGAGTGTGAGAGAATTATTTGCAAACTGTATTTTACTGTAGACGGGATGATTTTTAATTCAGAAAATGAAACGTAAAAGCTTTTGCACAGCAAAGGAAACTAAACAAGACGAAAAGACAACCCTCAGAATGGGAGAAAATATTTGCAAATGAATCAACGACAAAGGATTAATCTCCAAAATATACAAACAGCTCAGGCAGCTCAACATTAAAAAAACAAACAACCCAATCAAAAAATGGGAAGGAGACCTAAACAGACATTTCTCCAAAGAAGACATACAGATGGCCAACAAACACATGAAAAGATGCTCAACATTACTAATTATTAGAGAAATGCAAATAAAAACTACAATGGGGTAAAAATGCTCAACATCACTAATTATCAGAGAAATGCAAATGAAAACTACAATGAGGTATCATCTCACACCAGTCAGCATGGCCATCATCAAAAAAATCTACAAAAAATAAATGCTGGAGAGGGTGTGGAGAAAAGGGAACCCTCCTGCACTGTTGGTGGGAATGTAATTTGATACAGCCACTATGGAGAACAGTATGGAGGTTCCTTAAAAAACTAAAAATAGAACTAACATATGACCCAGCAATCCCACTACTGGGCATATACCCTGAGAAAACCATCATTCAGAAAGAGTCATGCACCACAATGTTCATTGCAGCTCTATATACAATAGCCAGGGCATGGAAGGAAACTAAATGCCCACCGACAGACGAATGCATAAAGAAGATGTGGCACATATATACAATGGAATATCACTCAGCCATAAAAAGGAACGCAATTGGGTCATTTGCAGAGATGTGGATGGACCTAGAGACTGTCATACAGACTGAAGTAAGTCAGAAAGAGAAAAACAAATATCGCATATTAACGCATACATGTGGAATTTAGAAAAATGGTACAGATGAACCTGTTTGCAAGGCAGAAATAGAGACCCAGATATAGAGAACAAACATATGGGGGGGAGGGGGGGATGAATTGGGAGATTGGGATGGACATATATACACTAGTATGTATAAAATAAATAACTAATGAGAATCTGCTGTATAACACAGGGAATTCCACTTCACTGTACAGTAGAAACGAACACAACATTGTAAAACAACTATACCACAATTAAGAAAAAAGAGAATGAATAAGAATGAATGTGACTCTTACGGGACGAACAATCAGCGGGTCCACAGCTGAAACTGAGAAGTCCCAAGGCTTCCTGGGGAAATGGGAATGACACAGACTCAGGGTTCCTGAATAGCTTATGTGAATTTACTTTTTAGACAAATCTCTCAGCAGATCGTTCAATGCAAATGTCTCTATGTGTATCAAGGAAGAGAAAAGCTGTAATTTTAATTGAACAGACACGTGCTTCTTTTGATTTTTTTTAGTCCTTTCCATTTGCATTTAATTATTATTTTCCATGAAACTGAATTTAACACTGGACTTGCGTGTAAGCCTTGCAGGAGAAGGTTTTCAGGAATCTGCCAGAGCCATTTCCTGTGTCTCATTAAAATAATGGGCAGGAGAGTCAACGTGTGAATGGAAGGACGTGGTGTGCTGATTATGTGGAGTCATTGAGCAGAACAGAGCGTGTGACACAGTGATTACGATGACCTGGCTGGGGCCTCCCTGGTGGCGCAGTGGTTGAGAGTCGGCCTGCCGATGCAGGGGACACGGGTTCGTGCCCCGGTCCGGGAGGATCCCACGTGCCGCGGAGCGGCTGGGCCCGCCAGCCACAACTACTGAGCCTGCACGTCCGGAGCCTGCGTTCCGCAACAAGAGAGGCCGCGACAGTGAGAGGCCCGCGCATCGCCATGAAGAGTGGCCCCCGCTCGCCGCAACTGGAGAAAGCCCTCGCACAGAAACGAAGACCCAACACACCCAAAAATGAATAAATAAACAAATAAATTAAAGATAACCTGGCTTGAAACAAAATGGTGAACTGAAAACGGAGCTGTGTACAGAGCATCTAACAGAATCCTGCGAGGAAGCTCAAACGTGATCACTTACTTATTTCAAGTGTATTTTCAAGATAAACTTATTATGAATTATTCACTCTTTCCCAAAAAACAAAAAGAAAGAAGAAAAAACCTGTTATGAATTAGTTTGGACTAAAGGTTTTCACATGTTTTCAACTTATTGTACCATACACACTTAAAATAACACTCATGCATTCTGGAAACATCTGAACTCTTTTTTCTTTTTTAATTAATTAATTTATTTATCTTTGCTGTTTTGGGTCTTCGTTTCTGTGCATGGGCTTTCTCTAGTTGTGGCAAGCGGGGGCCACTCTTCAACGCGGTGCGCAGGCCTCTCACTATCGCGGCCTCTCTTGTTGCGGAGCACAGGCTCCAGATCCGCAGGCTCAGTAGTTGTGGTTCACAGGCCTAGTTGCTCCGCGGCATGTGGGATCCTCCCAGACCAGGGCTCGAACCCGTGTCCCCTTGCATTAGCAGGCAGATTCTCAACCACTGCGCCACCAGGGAAGCCCCATCTGAACTCTTATATAGGCCTAAAGATAACACCCTGACAGTCTGCATGAGGATAACACCATTTGAAATCTGCATCAGACTGAACCTGTTGTCACTCTCATACTCTATCCAGCTGTCTCTGTATTCCTTATTTTTTTTAATCGTAATGCAGCTCAAAACCTCATCTTTGACTCTTTTTCTTTCTATTTTCCCTCACGGCCAACTAATTACTGAGTCCGGTTGATTTTCCTCCTTCAGTATCTCTGCCCTCTACCCATCACCATCAGCACTCTGGTGTTTCGTTAGTGTTTAACCTTGAAAGCAACAGCTCCTGGACCACCTCCTTGAATCCATTCTGCACCTTGGATGGAATTCATTTTCTTGAAACATGGCTCTGCTTTTCTGTCATTCCCCAGCTCTAAAACTTCTCATGACTTCAGGAGGCCTTCTGGGCTTCCACCGTGTTCAGGAGGGGGGCCGAAGGCCATATGCCTGGGCAACGGTGCAACTGAACAGATGTCCTGCTAGAGGGGCTGTGCTGCTGTGCCCACGACGGGAAACCCCTTGCCAAAGATGCTCCACCGGAACAAGAAAGGTAGCGAATTCCTCCAGTGCAGCCATCGAAGCCCCAGCTCTCAGGCCCGGGAGGGGCTGGTTCAGAAAGAGAGGACAGAAGCAGAGCAAAGCTGGAGAGTGTGGGCTCTGAGGGGCAACGTCTGCTCTGAGCCAAGTCTGTGGCTTCAACTCTTGGCCCCTGAAACAGGAGCTCGAGTCTCCCGACTGCCTTTGTCATTTATTGAAGACCTTAAGGCAGCTCTTGGGGCTCCAGAAAGCAGAAGGCATTCTTTGCCCTCTTTTCTTCGGGCAATTTCCTTCCAATGTCTTTCCTCCTAACATTTTGCAAGGTTGGGAGCGGGCTGGACAAGGCAAACACTGTCTCTTTCTCTACGATACGCTAAGCGTGAGCCATGCTTAGGGAAACCTACCTGTCGCCTTGAAGCTGGGGTGTGAGCGGACAGTTAAGTGAGAAGAGGGAAAGGGACCACACGTTATACTTGAGTCCACTTAGATAATGATGCCGCCGTCTCCCATGGCTTAGGAGGGCCGTGCAGGCCCCCGCCCACCCTCTTGATCTCGGACCTCATCGCCCAGGCCCATCGCGCCTGGCTCCCTGCATCTGCACCTGCGCTTCCTGTCTGCCTGTCTGGCCGTGGGTTTGTCTGAGTCCACCCTTTCTCTCTCAAGCATGGTCAGCCTCCGCGCCCCACTCCTGGGCAAGGTCCAGGGCCACAGGTAAGAAGGCAGCCTTGGGCGCTTCGATTTTTTTTTTAAGTACAGTACACACACCTTAGTCGTGCATTCAAAATTCACCAGGAACTCCCAGGCCCGTTTAAAACAGTGTGAGTTCCCTCAGGTGCGCAAGTTGCTATCCAACAGGGCTACAGATGCGCCACGCTTTCAAATCCCACTGGATCCTTTGGCTGGAACAGGCTCTGGGTCTCATTCCACTTTTAACCGACCGCCTTTAGCACGGACACAAGCAGAGACAATTGACTGGTTTGACGCATGAATAAATGAAGGACTTTCGCACAGACCAAGTGTTTCTGTTTACATTTGTAGGTAGTGACACAATTTGTCTTCTACGATTGTACAAGAGCTTTAGAGACTGTGCAGATAGAGCATTCCAGGCTGGCATTTCCACCAAAATATCCTTAAATGCATAGTTATTATTCGATTTCCTAAGAGACCCTTGAGCACTTGCACAAAACTTTAGTACTTAAATTAATAAGACAGCGTACGCCTCAGGTTGAAAAACCTAATTCCATGTTTGGCTATACAGAGGCAGTGGATTCTGAAATAAGCCCTTCTAAAAGGGCCCTATGATGAGACAGGTTATCTATTTGTTTCTAACGTAAGGGAGGCTTTCTGAGCACTGCTCTCTCCTCCGGACCTCCAAGCCCTCCCTTGGGGTGATTTGAGACCCTCCCACTGCTGGAGTTGACCGCTGCTGCCTCCCTGCCCCTTTGTCCTACTCTGGATAAGCATCTCTGGTTGACCTCAGCCCTCTCCGTTGTACACAGTCCTGGAATATTTACCCTCCTCTCACAGATCCGGTTCTGTCAAACAGCATCAGTCATGCCGTGTCTCAGGAATGTCAATCGTAATTGACAATGTGTCAGTTTTACTAACATAAGCACTGAGATAGCTTCATTCCGCTCTACTGTTATCGGCGAACTGTTTGTTTTTCCTCAGGAAATGGAGACGCCTTTTTACTCCAGAAAAATAAAAAATGTTGTAACGAGTATAGATTTACAACATTCTGCAGTAAGAGTGCAGTAATGTCTCCAAATTAGGGAGCTTGGGAGATGCCTTTTCTAAGGTACTGTTGGTTGTTTAAAGTTGTGGTGGTCCCTTCTTCGAATACGAAAAGGAACTCTAGCTTCTAAGGTTATTCCTCCCCTCTGCTGGTTCAGTTTGTAAGGACTGCTCATTACATGACCATGAACATTACCACAAGGAAGTCAGGAGACTGGAGTGAACAGTGTGCATTTTTAATTGCTCTTTACCAGTCTGTCTGTATCCTTCTAATCTTCCATGCCAGGAGCAAATTTGCTATAATATGTGTTCTTCCTTATAGGCAAAGCATAAGTACAAAAAAAGAGCAACCTTCTGTAGAGAATAACTTAGCCAAGGACACTGTGCTCCATCTTTATGATGAAATACATACTTCCCATTAAAAGGCAAATCTGTCATTTTAAAAGGTTGAATTGGATGTACTTTAAAAATAATTCCAGCTGGTTAAAACGAGAGCATTGAAAAAAAGCTCAGTGAGAATGTTCTCTTGGTCTGTAGTATTTTCATTTTCCTGAAGTGTGAATTGGATATATTTTCTTTTACTTTAAACCCTTTATTCTCAGTGTCTGATTCTGAGTTAGTGGAATAAGTTTTAAAGATGAATTGAGCTCAGTAATACTATTTCTAATACTTAAAGTTTCTATTTCTGTACTATGTATTTCTAGCAAAAAATTGGCCCATCTGAACTGATCTTTTTTCTATGACTCCACGAGAAATGTTGATATTTTCTACGTTGCTCTGTTACATGTGCATTATTTCTGGACCTTTTATAGCTCTTCCTTTGAAAGCCTTGTCCATTTAATATAATATCAATATTCTTTTCATAAACTAAACGACTAATTACCTCCTGGTAGAACAGAAGCAAAACGTAACTTAAAATATTCAATGAGGTTCTGTAAAAGCCATCTCTGTGTGTGTACACAGACACTAGTACTCCACATCTAGCGACCTGAGACTTGTCTCTGTGTGTGTACACAGACACTAGTACTCCACATCTAGCGATCTGAGACTTGTCTCTGTGTGTGTGTACAGAAACTAGTACTCCACGTCTAGCGACCTGAGACTTGTCTCTGTGTGTGTGTACAGACACTAGTACTCCACGTCTAGCGATCTGAGACTTGTCTCTGTGTGTGTGTACACAGACACTAGTACTCCACATCTAGCGACCTGAGACTTGTCTCTGTGTGTGTGTACAGACACTAGTACTCCACATCTAGCGACCTGAGACTTGTCTCTGTGTGTGTACACAGACACTAGTACTCCACATCTAGCGACCTGAGACTTGCACCTGGATCTTCACGCCTGTAGTAAGCTTGGATGCCGAGCTATTATTGCTATTATTTTTTCTAAGAAAACAAACAGAAATACAAACACACACAAACACTTTCCCACCAGTCAATGTTCAACTCATTGAAAATTTTGTCCATGCAAGTTTAATTTTCCTCACTAACCACCAATGACTTCTGCTTCTAAGATACTGAATAATGAGATGTGCGTGTGTGATGCTTCTTCACATACAGTCCTGGTCGACCACCAGCATTAACCACACTGGTGACTCCTAAGTTTATGGCAATGCTTCTACTGCCTGGCTTCCACCCTTGTGTTCCAACACTATCCAAACTATACACTCCAATCTTGGTACAGATCTTACTTATGTATATTGTGCCTTCAGACAGTCTGCAAAATGAGATTACAGCAGAAGGAGGCAAAGGCCTATCGTCTTCCTTTACGTGTCAGGAACTCTTTTTGTTTATGGTTTGCTTTGGCTTCCTCCTGTTGGATTTACCCCCGTCTAGCTCCTTGCCCACTCCCATTTGTGCCTCTACGGTACAGCCCAGGCTGTGGTTTTACACCCCTCTCAGCCGACACTTTGATTCGTCCTCCTTTTCCTGCCTTTCCTCTGTCCTCATCCCTGAGGCCTCGGTCTCCAGGCATCCAGCCCTGGCCCAGCGGCTGAGGCATCCCACATCGGCTCCGCGCGGCCCGACGCCTGCTTCCTTTGTCGCTTGCACCCTTTCCCACCACGCTGCTCGCTGGCTTCATTCTCACCGCCCATCATCCACGGCCACCAGCCGTTTAAGTTTTGTGCTGTTTGTCCTTTCTCCGCTCACCAAAGTGGCAGGCTGTCACAGCAATACCTAAAAGGATTGGTTGGGTCTTAAAGGCAACCCGGGGCCCACATGCTGACCTCTCTGGCTGTGGCACTCCACCTAGGGGTGCTTCCATCCTACCGCCATGAGTTCCCGTAACCTCTCACCTTACCTTGCCCTCAATCCACATGCCTCTTCCCTCAGCAAAGTAATCTGATTACCTGATGAAAGCAATACCCACTAAGGTGTAAATGACTGATAACTAAGCCACCTCCACGGGAACTTTGGAAGTTTATTAGTGCAAATGAATATCTAATCTGCAGAATGTGCTGTGGAACAGGGTGAGAATTCTGGGTCAGGAATCTCCTCTAGGCCTTCCCAGTGAGCCTTTATCTCCTTGCCAAACAGAAGAACAGGCTTAACAAGCCAGCACTGAGCTTCTGAGCAGCTGTGAATCCCTGCTGAAAGGCCACTCCAGATTATATATAAGTAGGTAGCTGCTCCAAATCTGTTAAATAATTAAAGTGGTTCTATTTCAACCATTTATATGCAAAAGATGCTTTTTATTACCACTGTACCTATTTATGGCATTTTAGACTTTTTTTTTGTATTACTGAGCTGCAACCTCTTATTTTCCTATACCATACCATGGTGGGATAATTATTTATTGAGTTTTTATTAAGTAATTGAAGCAGTGATTTCGAAACTTTTCTTTTTCCTCTGAATAATACGCTCTGTAGTGAAATAAACTCTTAGGGGGAAGAGCAGAGCTGCCCTTGTTGGACTGGGAGTGCGGCCCCAGGATGAAACTGGCTGTTCCCTGGGCCAGACTCTCCATGCCTGGAGGGGTCGCAGTGGCACAGTTTCTAATCCACCGCTACAGGAGATATTAAGTAGTAAGAGTATTGACCACAGGCCTAGACTTAAGATGTGCACAATTAGGGAAACCAAGCTAACAAAAGTGAAAACGGAATGTCTACTTCTTCAGCGCAACTCTGTTAACAACCTTGCAGAAAACTAAAATAATCACCCCCCAAAACTAAAAACAGAACTACCATGTGATCCATCAATTCCACTACTGGCTACATGCAAAGAAAATGAAAACACTAGTTGGAAAAGATACGTGCAACCTCTGTTCACAGCAGCTCTATTTACAATAGCCGAGACATGGAAGCAGCCTAAGTGCCCATCAACAGATGGATAAAGAAGGTGTGAGATACACACACACAACACACATCACAATGGAATATTACTCTGCCATAAAAAGAATGATATTCTGCCCTTTGCAACAGCGTGGACGGACCTAGAGAGTATTATGCTTAGTGAAATAAGTCAGAAAGACAAAGACAAATACTCTGTTATCACTTCTATATGGAATCTAAAAAAATAAAACAAAGGAATGTATATAACAGAACAGAAACAGATTCACAGCTACAGAGAACAGACCAGTGGTTACCAGTGGGGAGAGGGAAGCAGGGGAGGGGAGAGAGAGATGTAGAGGATTAAGAAATACAAACTACTAGGTAAAAATAAATAAGCAACAAGGATATATTGTACAACACAGGGAAAGACAGCCACTATTTTATAACAACTTTAAATAAAGTATAATCTATAAAAATACTACGTTGTACACCTGAACCTAATATAATATTATAAATCAACTATGCTTCAAAAAAGAAAAAAAATCAGGACAATGAAATGGGAAAAAAAAACCCCTAAAATAATAAAAATGGAGGTGGCTATTTGTATAGGAAATAGATTTGCAAGTAAAGTAATAGTAGGTGGAATCAGAAAACTGCTGGAAGGAGCTTAAATTGTTAAATTATAGCACGTTGACAAAATTGCAGTAGGGGTTCTGAGGACAGAAAAAAGTGAAGGAAGGTAAAAAAGGAACTCTTACAAGTCAGGTGTTGGGTCCCTCTGCTGCTGTCAGGATAACCAGACTGACACGCAGCATTTCATGGGGAGAGAGGAGGATGTAAAAAGGCCCAGGGCAAGTACGGCGCTTGGTTTGAAGGCAGTGATGCTCTATGGGTCTTTGGTTTGGGTACAGAGATGTGAGATTCACAAGATATGACTGTCTTAAAAACTTCCTGGCATGTTCCCTTGAAATGTGTGGGAAATGATACAACAAAGGAAAAGTAAAAACATGTCTTCAATGATCGGAATGTTCCTTTAAAAAGTAACGCTATAGCTAAAAAGAACGACTAAAAATCTTTAGCAGAAACGGAGACAGGCCCTCTATTCTTTCCCCACAATCAGCCCCAGTCACTTCACTGCCCCCGAGGGCTCAAGTCCAGATGCAACTTTCCACCCAGATAGTGTGATGACAATGAACAGAGATGAAGGCCAAGAGGCTATAGGGTCAAGGACCAGGCTCACCTCCTGCCGCCCTGGAACTTGCTCAGACTGGGCCTGGGGAGCCGCTGGCCTTCGGAACTGGCAAATCCCACACTGAGTTTCTGGATGCTGCACTGCCAGTTCGGCCTGCCTCTGGACACGTGACAAATCTCCCTGAACCACTGGAGTGTTACGTCCAGTAAACAGAGGATCTACAGGAACTCTACGCATAAAGTTCTGATCCTTGTCTTGACTTGGGGAGACAGTGGTGTGGCCCTATCTCAGCCCAGGTAAATTCCCTCCTCCTAGGGCACAGCAGGGGAGTGAAAACACCGTTCTCCAGTGCTGACTTTCCGGGAGAATTCTTAGAAGACTCCAAGCAGAGAAACACAGGGAAGCAGAAACCACAGAGGACTGTTAGCTCTTTTCTGGAGTTCAATCCAAGATAAGCTCTCTTTCTAGGGCAGTTCATCTTGGCCCTGAAAAGAAGTTGCCAGAAGGGTTATTGATTTCAAAGCTACAAGCTGCTTGCAGGAGTTGAGGTCTAGCCAGGGCCTCGGGGAGGTTTTCAAGGTTAGAGATTTTCTTCTGAGAATATAATGGAAAGCCATAGTTTCCTTCATAACAAGTCATAATTAGTGTTTGAAGCTATAACTGAGTTAACGTTTACAGCAGAGGCAAATCTTTTATGATTTTTGGCATTTGTATTCCTTTTTAAATGTCTCCCACAGCACGTTGACAAGTTAATTTAGGGTTATGGATAGTAATTAAAATTCATATTAGTGTAACTGATATTCAGCAATGATTAGGAATTAATATTCAGAATTTAGTAAAAGGCTATATTTATGCTGTTATTTCAAGAGGCTTAAAAAATACGTTTTCAAAGCTATGTCTCCGTGTGGCCCTGTATTCTAAAATACTCTGTTATCCGCTTCAGAAGGAGAGGTTGACCAGCTGATCCTTGCCACCAATCAAGTCCCCATCATTTAGAAGGAAGACAGCTCAGGCATGGTGGTGTGAAGGGAAATGCACTTTCTACGGGCTTTCCTTGCAAATCAAACCCCTCTGAGAGATGGCAAATACCATAAAAAGGTAGTTTTTGATTGAAATTCCTGAAATTCCATCATACATTGCTCATGTTATACTGACCCCCTCACAAAGGGACAAAATTTCTCCTTACGTGGCTTGTTTGAGTGCAACTATTATAAAGAAATCCTTCTTAATATAGAAATGTGTGTGTGTGTATAACTATATTGGTTACATTTCATTTCATCTGCCTTGCAGTTATAACCACAGGCTGAAGTAATCCTATTTTTTATGTCTGAATACTTCCAGGGTAAAAAGAAAATAAATTTCATCACAACAGAAAACTTTTAGAAAAAACATGAAGAACAGTCTAACCTTTAAAGTTCACTCAGAAGCTGAAATCTTTATCTGAATTCATTAGGAAATCAATGGAACCTCTGGTTAAGATTCATGTAATTATAAATAACACGAAGACCACGAAGAGAAGAAATGTTTAAGTCATAAATCTCTCATAGCTTCTGAGACTTCACTTCTCACTCTCACATGCTTGCGTTTTCCACACCCAAGAAGGACTATTGTACCACTGTGGGTTATTTAGTCTGGCTAGCTGGCTTGCTGCCTATCCTTTTATGAGTTAAAAAAAGATCATATAATCTGTCTTTTGATATTTCAAGTTCATGGTTTTCAGCATGCTTGTTATCTTTGCCAAGGAATGCATATTGAGTGAAAATCCTCTGCTTAACATGCACCGTGGAAGGAGTCATAGGTAAACAAAAAGCACGGTGAAAAGACACTTCTCTCTCTCAAAAGATATACCAAGTCCTTGTTTCAGAATATATTCTGGTAACTCTATAAATTTCACTGGTGTCAATAACCATGGCTTGGCGACGCTACATGCATCAGTATACATCAGCTGGCATGCCACAGTGATTTTCAGGGGCGTTCAGTTTCGTTACCAATCAGAAGGATCACTTAACAATTCTGCTCAGAAACAACAGGCACAAAAAGCAGCTTGGATCAAGGATACCATTTGATTTGCCTGCGCTAATAAGTGCCGAAAATTATTTGCAGAATTTCAAAGCCTTGAAACTGGTGAAGTACACCAGGGCAAAAGTAGAATTTGTTTGTTCATTATCAATTATTTACACGGTATGTTTTACAACGTCAGATGTGTAGAAGAGGCATAATCCTGAGAAACGGCATACAATGAAAAGCGTATTATGTTAATTCCATAAAAGCTTAACATGAGACATCAAGTCGTGGAAGCTGTTTGATGCGGTACTTATAAGTGTTTCAATGACAACCTCAATAATACTAAACTCTAAAAAGCATTCCGAAATATAGATCTATTTATAATATCTAGGTGAGTGAGAATCCTTGCATAATTATAATAAGGGGACTTCAAATCTCTGATGAAATGGTGACTTCAAACTAAAAAGGGTTCCTGTTCAACTACGAAAATATTTGTAACACAGGGTCACGCACAGTAGAGGAACCCAATCCACAAGCATCCGAACAGGTTAGCCAAAAGATAAACACGCCAATCTTTTTAACCAAACTGGTGCTTCAAACCTAATGCAGTCATTATAGATGAACATGTTGCTGAGATTAAGAGCTACACCCCTGGGGTGTATGCAATGTATGTTGGGACACTATTGTTTTTTAAGATGCCTCCGGTCAAATGTGGTAAACTTCACACTTTTAACCAGTGCTGTTTGTAACAGATTGAATGAAACAGGTCTACAAAAGAATCAATAAATGTAAAGACAAGAAAGAATTAGAGAGGCTGGCAGACTTGTACCTATTGTCTGGGGGAATTAGATGTCAGTTGGAGTATTATAACTCTGACAAAGGTTTCCAAGCTTTAATTTACTAGAACATATAATGGGCCAAGGAGAGGCTGGGAAACACAGTCAGACTGAATACATTATTTAACAAACACTTCAATGAATGTTACACACTTTCTTTTTTTTTTATGCTCCTGACATATTCTCCCCATTCATTTTTCAGAACCTTGTTTATCAATGAAACACACTTCTCTAAAAGAGACTTCTCCTAGGGTCCTTAAATTCCAAACCCATGACGGTATATTTAAGGCTGAATAATACACCCATGGGGACGAACGAGGCTTACCTTAATGTCAGGATGAAAGAAGTATCGGAAACCCTATTGCTGAATTTCAGCAAGCAAACAAAACATGATAATGATGGTGCAGGATTAGGTGAGTAACTCCTGGTTCAATACATACGCCTAAACAGGACAAGACTTCACAAGAATTCTCCTCCGCTCTTTATTTTTCCAGCGACTGAGGAAAGTTTAGGAAAGCTCGGTGGCTGGCATAGCGAAAAAAGATCCAGTGCCTTTTTGTTTATTTACGTATTTTTCTAACCTAAATCCGTGGACTTAACTGTGCTTAGCTCACAAAGGAGTTGTTCAGCCCTTATCCACACACCAGATGCAATTTAGATAGGTTGAACTTCTCCCCACTTATCTTGGGAAAGGAGAAAACATTCCATTAATCAAAAACGAATGCAGAAACACCCTTGGGAATAAATGGAAACTACATTGCAAAGGGAGAATTCGTGTTCTCTGTAAAACATGAAAGAACGACACGTCAGGAAACGGGCCGGAGTAGCCCAATACTAATCAACACGTTGCCGGCCAAAAATTACTCGAGTCTCTGCTGACTTTCACTGCCTGCCCGTCAGTAACGAGAGGCACACATCTCACTGAAGTAAACCGCCCTGTCTGCTGTTTCATGATGCTCTAACCTGACCTCCGGCAACTGGCAACAAACCAAACAATGAACAGATATTTATAGTGCCAAAGAGACATGCGTTTGAAGGGCGGCAGGAGACGCAAAGATGGCCCTTGTCTTCAAAGAGTTGACCAGCTAATCAAATACGTTTCAGATACTCTCAGATAGGGTCGAAAGGCATTTTATGTAAAGAGCCAGATGGGAGTTAGGCTGTGTGGGCCACACTGCTAGGCACAACTGGCCACCTCTGCCATCACGGCACAGAGCGGCCATGGGCAAGACGCAAACAAATCCAGGTGGCTGATCTCCAGGAAGATTCCTGAGGGCCGCTAAGGACAGGACATTTCATGTAACCGTCCCATGCCATGAACTATTCTTCTTATCATTTCTTGTCATCTACTTAAAAAGGTAAAAATCACACAGGCCGCACAAAACAGGTGGTGGGCCCGATTTGATCTGTGGGCCTGTTTGCTAAACCTTTCTCTAAAATAATTATGTAATAAAGACCATAATAATTTCTTGGCTCGTATAATCAGAAAATGCAGACTGTAACCAGTCAGGGATGCAAAAGTAGATTAGATATAGTTACCAATCTAAAATGCAGCTCTAATCTGTTTGAAGACAATACAATTATTCCAGTGGCAACACTGAAATGAAATCCCGATACAAAGTGTCTTTAGATCTTGATGTACCGCAGGGTCCCTGGCATGCAGTAAGAGTATGCAGGGCAAACTTCCGCCCAGGAGGCCGGAAATCCACATTAATTTCAACTGAAATGGTGATGCATGTAGGATGTAAAGGTAAGCTAGTAGGCACTGTTCCTAATATCTAGGACCTAACCATCCTGAAAGGATAAACAAACAGTTCTTGCAATAATTCTAGATAAAACCAACTGCACTAAGTTGAGCAACTGAGATACAACGTGTGCTGGGAAAGGAGAACTTCCAGCGGGGTGATCTGTCATGACGTTACAAGGGAGGCCGTCTTTGAGACCGTCGCCTAATCAGAGGCACGCACTTGAGTGGAAATGGCAGAAAGGGACATTCTAAGCATTCTAAGCAAGCTCTCCCATTCGAGCTTGGGAGAAGGGAAGGAGCGGGAAGCATACAGTCTCCAGGGATCAAGGAGAACTCAGAGAACCTCAAGGGCTGAGCGGGTAGCAGACAAGAGATAAGGATGGATTCATATTAAAGAGGGCTTTGAACGCTACCCTGAAGAATTTGGACTCCGTTTTTATGCAGATGAAGGCCAAGAATTTCAAGCTCTTATTATACAAATGAAATTTTAGCAAAGCTGAAGGCTTCTTTATAACTCAAGTTCAATAATACTCTCATCACAAAATGAAAATTTTCATAAAATAATTTAAGACCACACATTTCTTTCTAAAATCCTTCTGCCACTGTTCTGAATAAAAATTAACGTGACGTTTACAACACAGGCTTAACATGGTGCAGCAGGAAAGGGCTCAGCACAGCACAGACGCTTAATAAATGGGTAAACGATTGTATGTTACCTTTTGGATCTATGCCAATGTCAGGCAAATGAAATAAAGTTGGATTTTGAAGTTTAAGCAACACAAAAGGAAATCTTTTCTTCAATATCATATGAAAATTTGGAAGCCTCCAATATATCCCCCCCGACCCCTGTTTTCAACCTATTATCTGTGGAGGCAAAGTTGGCATTATACCAGGCTTATGTCGCTGATAGTTTTTTTTCAGTGAAAAATTTCAGTTAGTAAGACATGGCGCATGAGAAAAACCAATAAGTTAGAACTGATTAATAGAAACAAACCTGACATGTACACTTGACACCTCCAGGTAAATTCAGTTCTCAAACGCCCCCTGGTCTCTGCATTGTCATCAGAGTAGAGTCATACACAGCCATAAGTGGATTACTGGCTTCCGGTGCCCTGTGAACCTTGGTACAGCACAGTGCTAGTATAAACCATGTGAGATGAGGTGCTTAGAGGATGTCCAATTATAACCCCACTGAACGAGGGGCCAGAAATTTTACGTGTGTCCAGTCGCTCAAGCAAGCTTTCAGAGCACAGGCGCACATAAAGGACACTGAATGTTTGTTCAAATATTTGTGTGATTTTTCCCACTGTTTTCTGTAGTTATCTGAATTACTGATATAGTCAGAGGCACACCAGAAATACTTAAGAATGTCTGTACTGTCAGAGCAAATTAATTTAGGAAGTATTTGTTGAGCCCATTCTAGGGGTCTAGAATTCATGTTTAGGGGGAAAAGAATTAAGGACACAACTAAGGAAATAATAGGATTCTTTTTCTTTAAATTTGCAACTACACTCAATTTTTTACGAAGAAATGTATATGCATACAACAATGTATTTATAGAGAAGAAAATGTGATACAGACCTCAAAATATAATACCGGTTAATCTTCCCAACTCATTAGTCATTCATAGTTTTTAGTTTTAGGCATTTTAGATTTTTTAAAAGGGAAACCAGAAAACAGTTCTAAGAATAATTAAAGTCCTTTTTTAAAAGAAGAAGAATTCTAAGGGTAAAACCCAGCAAATTGTACTCACAAAGATGCAGACGCCTGCCACCCCCACCCGTAAATGTGCCTCTAAGCAGGGGAGATAATTCTGGATAGAGGGGACTTTAGCCTCCATAAGTAAGGTCCCCTTTATGGGCCAGCGTGTGTGTAAGCTATGTAAGGACACTCAGGCAGGCGGGCACAAACACAGACACACACACACACACGCACGCATGCGCTTACCGATTTGCAGGCATGACTAACGATGCTTCTGCACAAACTGCAGTCCACACCCTTTTGGAAATATTCCAGACACCAAATGAACCAGCTTCTGAGATGTGTGGGCTGAGCTGAAACCGTCTGTCCCAGGTGTACCCCCAGGAGGTCCTCAGCAGCGAGCCCTTGACGGGCCTGAGACTTTGTGCCACCCACAGAATCAGTCTTCTCATCTCCAGGTGACACGCCGCGCAGTCTCCAGCTCTGGTTTCCTCAAGGGTCTTTTCTCCAACTTTGGACTGTCTTGTATACATACATCTAAATAATATACACATTTGGACATTTGGGCTTCCCTGGTGGTGCAGTCGTTACGAATCCGCCCGCCAATGCAGGGGACACGGGTTCAATCCCTGGTCCAGGAAGATCCCACCTGCTGCAGAGCAACTAAGCCCGTGCGCCACAGCTACTGAGCCTGCACTCTAGAGCCCGCAAGCCACAACTACTGAGCCCACATGCCACAACTACTGAGCCTGTGCTCTAGAGCCCGCAAGCCACAACTACTGAGCCTATGTGCTGCAACTACTGAGCCTGTGCTCTAGAGCCTGTGCTCCCAACAAGAGAAGCCACCGCAATAAGAAGCCCATGCACCGCAACGAAGAGTAACCTCTGCTCGCCGCAACTAGAGAAAGCCCACGCGCAGCAACGAAGACCCAACACAGCCATAAATAAATAAATAAAATAAAATAAAGTGATATAGATCTAATATAATTACGTTATTAAAAAATATATACACCTTAGTGTGTCTAGTTGTGCTGTAACATGGGTGTACTATTTAGAGTTAAAATCTCCCACTCATTATCAAGTCTATGCATCAGAGAATTTTTTTTTGTATGAGACAAAAGTGCAAAGCATGGATGACCTGGTGTCATTTGATCAATCATGCCCACTTAATCCAGAAAAGTCTCACTGAGCTGAAGTTAAATCCTCTTCCAGCACAAGGAGAGACAGAGCCACCAGAATCAGACACCAAAGTCACCTGTTACACTCTATCATGTGAAACACAAGAGGAACAACACTGATACCTCACCATAACTTTTAGTTCATGTAAAACTCCATAACAGAACTGGATTAACATTTTACTTTTTTTAATACTGAAAAATTCTCCACTTACTTTCATTTACTCCCAGTCTTACAGCTCTCACTGAAATAGGCTTTACTATATAAATATTTAACACCATCCTTGCTCAACTATAGTATACAGTTTTTTTTAAGATGCTGAATGATAAGCAATTCAGTTGAAGTTTCCCACTGACGGGACATAGAGATGTGTGACGAGCAAAGTGGACGTGAGTCAATCAGCAAACATTCATTGTACATCTAGAGCACTCAGCAGGTCAGGGTGCTTCGGAGAAGGCTGCTGGCCTCGCTCCAAGGAGCTCTAGTTATTAGAGGAATCAGGCTTCCCTCTTTGCAACTACTTAGAGTTTTGACACCCTGACCATTTGATCCTGTCAAGCCTTATCTTTCATTTCTTGTCAGTTTTGTTTTTCTTCACTCAGTTAATTACATGCAAAAGCACAGCAGCTCACCAAGGCATACTCAACCCAATTCAAAATATGTACCTCGTTGTTGCCATTCTTGGCAACACAGAAGTGAGACCCACTGACAGTACGTTACACACCTCTGGGAACATGCACAGCTTTTATTAGGGCATCCAGGGTCCTGAGCGATACTGAGCCATTTCCGGGTGTTTAACGTAATGTCAGAAGATGATCTGAGTACTAATAAGAATCATGAGACAACCTGAGATTTTAAAAGAGGCGTCCAGTCTTCTCATCTACAGATAGGGAAACTGAGGCCCGGTGAGTTTAAGTGGCTTAGCTAAGATCACATATTCAGTGACAAACTCAGTTAGAACGCAATTTTACTGAGTCTCAAAAGGTACTCATTTTATTTATCTAAGTTTTAAAATACCTGTAACAAATAATGTGAGGCAGAATGAAAAAATATATGTACACCTACAGTATGCATAGTGTAACATATGTATATAATATGCACTTACATTGGGTTGTATCTCATTGTACCTCCTCTAAATTATTGAGACTTTCACAGTTGTATTTCGAAAAAAACTTTCAGAGTTAAACATTTAAGGACTGTATTACGTACAAAAAAGTCTTGGAAACACCAGCTTCATTTCTGGTGCTGTTTCACATAGATTGTTGTTAACATGTCACAAGCTGTAGACACTTAAAAATACTGTTTAATTTTCTTTAATCCATTTCGTTTTATGGATCTAAAATGGCCATCAGACAATAATACAGCAGCTTCCATAAGGAATAAATTGTTACCGCTTGACAAAAAACTCTTTTTATGCCAGAAGAGGGGAATATAAAAATGTCTTTTTCATATAATTATATTAAAAAATGTGTTCGTAGGTTCTCTCATATTACAGCTGTTTGAATGTTTTTTTATTTTCCTTACGCCACTGACTTTAGAGCTTTCCTTTTCTTCCCCATTTTTTCCTAATTAATTTCTGTTCAACCAAAGAATTCTTTTCTTTTATGGCTTCTGCTATCAGAGCAATGCCTTCAAAATGAGCAAGCCCATTTCTGAGCTCTGCTCTTCCAAAAACAGGGGTAGGAAAGATCAAAATATTTCGAAAAAGGGTACTTTCCCATTTAGGTGTTATTCTTCATGTAAGGAGAGTTGACAAATAATTACTTGCCTGTAAAAAATTTAAATCTTCTGCTACTCAAAGATGGACAGTGCACATAAACAGAGAAATATAACCTTTAAAAGACAGTCCGAGCTTCACAAACTTGGTCCTACAGGGAATCATGTGCTATTAATCAACTTACTACCTGAGTTCTGATAACAGTCTTGCTTTTGTTTATCATTACGTGTTAAAGTGTTTTAAAAAAAGAACTAGAATGAATTTAGCGTATTGTTTTTCTTCAACAGATTTCTCTTCTTCTGTTTTTCTTGTGTTTACTTTAGATTTTGTTTATACTTTAAACATCCAGTGTTAAGGAGGTTTCCTAATGCACTCTGCAAACTTTACAGACCATTATTTTTCATCTTTTTTTTTCTTTTTATGCTTTGAATAACTGTTTTTCCTTTTAAAGAATAAGGGAGGAAAGTCTCTTTAATTAAATAATATAGTCAAATAACTGCTCTTTTTTACACTGCAATTGCTTCACTATTAAAAAAAAAGGCAAGGCATAAAACTCAACTAATTACATTTATTAAAGATCTGAAGAAGCAGTGGTATCTCTGCCAATACCTCCTACTTCCAGCCTCACACCAACTGCCTGAATATTAGAAAATCTGGAGAAATGAGATGCCTAACACACATTATTCAACAGGGTAGAGTTATATACAAATACATATAATATTTATGAGATACATTAGTATATTTCTTACCCAAGCTATGTGAGCTCATACAAACAGACTTTTTTTAAAAAAAACATGTCCCTGCCACGAACTGGCAACTCAGTTAAGACAAATGCAGTTATCAGTACCAATCAAGGAGTCGGAAAATTGGCCGTTTTGAGATCTGTTCATTCTGTGCATGTAGATGTGGCTTAGCCTGCCTTCCCAGTTAAGGATATGTAATAAAAGGAACAAGTTCCAGTGAAGTAAGGAATCTGTTATTAAAAACAAACAAGGGAGCGTCTGTTATTAAAAACAGAAGCTCATTTTCCTTCAGTATAGATTCAATGGCATTGATCAATAAATATTAGAAATTATGTTTGAAACAGGCAAATTTTGTAAAAGGAATAATTTAAGCAATTATATACTTCAGAAGTGATTCTATACTGATTTCATTCAAATATTATCTCTTACACTCATAAATCTACTAACTTTCTCTACCTTTTAAGAGATACTGACAAAAAATTAATATGAGTGTTTCATCTCCCATGGACACACACACACACACACACACACACACGTAAGCCTGGGTGTGCATGCACAGGTAGGAAACTGATCATCACAATACTTCAGGTCAAACATACCACTTAACAAAGAGAGGTTTTTTCTTTTAATTAACTGCACCATTTTCCCTTTTCAGCTTCTATATAAAAAGGAAGCTTAACTATGTGCTTACAATGGTAGTTCAGGCTAGAATCCATTACTTTAATTACCTTACAATGAGCAGAGAAAGTCTAATGTGTGGTGAACGTAGCTCTCTTAATAGAAAAGCAGATTTTAAAGGCGTGCGCGTTTTCAAAAGAAGCTGGACACACTACAGTCCGGTCTCTGTGTTTTCTATATACAACTGGTGTTTCATTTTGAATCACTTGAGCACTTTGCAAAGTGTGTATGCACCATAACAAGAGGTCAAGTTTCACTCGGTGAAGCGATTCAATACGAGAAGGAGAAACTTCCACAGAGGGAAGGAAATTGCCTTAAAGTCAACGGGCATCATTTTGTTTCAGCTTCCTGCTCTGAGGGCGGGGTCCAAAGGCCTACAGCGCCCTGTGCTGCTCTGCGCTGCTCTGACGAACAGAAGGCTTGAAGGGCTGTTAGAGAGAGTACTGATGGGATTATAACTGACTAGCTCTCCTCCTGGTGAGACTACCCAGAAAAGACTAACAACATAGCAATGGCTAAACAAGGTCTTTGTTGTCTAGGTAGGAATGCAAGTTTTCTTTTCTCCTTTTTGAGTTCTTCACTCCAATGGTAACCTCAAATTCAGAAAAGCCAAAGATTCAGTGTGGCTCACACTGGCTTTGATCAGGTTTCCAATATAGTCTAAATAACAGATCATTGTAAAGGATACGTAAAACAGTTTCTGTTCAGACATTGATCAGTGTTTGAAAAGAACTCTCTGTTTATGTTATGGTGCCGTCCACATAGAACTTTGCTCAACAGTTGATCAGAAGCCAGTGATGGCACTAAAGTTAATGGAAATGAGGAAACAGGTTAGATTGCTTGGGTGACTAAATTGATATAATAGGAGTCAATGACTGGATAAAGAAGATGTGGCACATATACACAATGGAATATTACTTGGCCATAAAAAGAAACGAAACTGAGCTATTTGTAATGAGGTGGATGGACCTAGAGTCTGTCATACAGAGTGAAGTAAGTCAGAAAGAGAGAGACAAATGCCAAATGCTAACACATATATATGGAATTTAAGAAAAAAAAAATGTCATGAAGAACCTAGGGGTAAGACAGGAATAAAGACACAGACCTACTAGAGAATGGACTTGAGGATATGGGGAGGGGGAAGGGTAAGCTGTGACAAAGCGAGAGAGAGGCATGGACAAAAAAAAAAAAAAAAAAGAGTCAGTGAAATGATTTCAGAACTGATGGAGCTAATGACACCCAAGCCATGTTGAGAAGCTTCCTTGGACAGCTTCTGTCCAACTTCCAAAAATCTGTATAAAATAGGTGGTTTTCACGTGACTGTAACAAAATAATTTTAAATCAAGAAAGAAGGGACCCATCTTTCCATTCACAAGACCGTATCATTTCTTCTTTGTGAGGACTAGACAGGTGTTCAGTCTATATTTCCCCCAAAATAAGACCGAGAATACTGAGTTATAGATGACAAAATTACAGAAATAGGCTGGCTCTGTTTATTTTGAAAAGGTTTGTTGAAGTTTTAAAAACACATTTAATTCTTTCAGAAACTAAAAATTTGCATCCAAGCCATAAGAAATTCACTCCTTTTCTAAAAAATACTCAATCAGGCGTCCCTTTATAGTTGTAATTATATTTTCAGCATCATCAAATATATTTTATTAAGTGCTTTTTTTAGTTTTAATATGGAACATATTTTCAACATTACTAAATTAGATACTGGAAGAAACTTCACGTTTGTTTTTTATTCTCCACTAAAGATCAAGTACATTAGGACACTTGAATGAGAAAAAATAGAAAACAAACATGTAAAATAAATGCACGTTGCACTAATATAATATGATCCAGATAAGGTTTGCTGCCTTTTCAGAAATAACTCCTACAATCTTGGCATGCTTCTACTCAGGACAGTTCTGTAAATATGCACATGGTTCAGGACATGGTAAAAATGAAAATGCTGATAAAAAAATGGACATATGTTATCTGGTCTCTCAGTATGTTAAACTTCAGCTGAAATAGCTAGAAAAGAAGGAAGGAAATTATCCTTCCCCGGTCCATTCCTTATTATTCTTAGAGTCTTCCCTGAGTTCACGGGAGTAGAAGTTATGTTTACCAAAATAGTCCTTGGTTCTGTAACTGCATATTAATGAATTACAATCGAGGTCCTTTCCACAAGCAAGAAATAAGGGTGAAGACCTCTATCTAAATCCTTTTTGAGCATGAAAGCACTGACTCCTTTAAATAATTGGTTAAAAACAATGCAACATCCTCTAGGTGAGTTTTGTGGTGATTAAGGTAGCTTTCAATATTTTCCAGAAACTTCTAAAATGCAGTTCTCATCTTTGAAAACCTAATTTCACCCTTAATTTTCTGCAACTCCATACCTTTTCAGTTGTTGATATGTTAACTGTTCAAGTCTCATCTAATATTCTCATCAAATTGATGGATATTCCTTTTAATTGGAATATTCAGTCCTATAAATCATGTTTTAATCATTTGATCCCACTTTTCCAAATACTACAAAAATTAACCATCCAACTATTTAATTCAAATTGCACAGTATTTTGGCATTTCCTATAGCGATTACTATTATTTCTTTGTTAGTGTCTTGAAGTGAAAACATTTTGGAGAAAACAGGAAGTCCTACATCAGAAGGTAAATTGCTTCTAGTAGGGTTTCAGTTAAACATGTCCAGTTTAGAAATCTGACTGGGCCACTGGTTTCTTTTTTTATCTTAAGCTAGTCATGTAACCCCTCAAAATGTAAATAATGATACTTGAGCAGACGAACAATCAGGAAAGAAAATATCTAGATAGATTATAACTAGTAAAAATGAAGATAGAGAAATGAAGATAGAGACTACTTTTGCAGTGAATCCTGGTCTGCATGGGAGTAAGAAAACTGCTACAAATTCAAACGAAGTTAACTAAAGGCCGTAACCTCTGGTTTGAAACCCCCAGATGGCTGAAACCAAAGAGCTAGTTTGTCCATTAAGATACCCTGAAATCTAACATCTCAGCATAATGAATCACAGTATATGACTGTGATTTTCAGTTATTCCATTCTGAATCACACTTACTTGATTTCCGTTATTTTTTCCTAATTAGAATAATTTAATGAAAAAGGAACATGTATGCAAGGGGGAGCAGTGATTTGCCCTGGGTCTTCCTTAGCTAATCATAATAGATTTAGCCGTATGTTGGGTTTCAGTTATATTGCTTGTGTGTTTGCAACATGTGGGTACTTTAAAAAAATCAGCGATTTAAAATAACAAACCACGTGGGGTGGGTTCTCTTCACACACTTACAGTCGTACCACCTCATCCTCCCAACAATCCTACCAGGGAGGCATTTTACCGAGGAGGGGACTGAGGCTCATAGAAGTTACCTGCCTGAGAACACACGCTAATCAACAGTGGAGCTGAGCTTAGAATCCAGGGGGTCTAGGGTCACAGTCAGGCTCCTGGACAGCACTGCCTTAATAGGCAAGTTCATACCATTGCCATTTGGAAGAACTAGATCACCAAGAGATACGTGTAATCCTGCCAGTGTAGAAACGCACTGTGCCTGTCCCTGACCCATTTCAAGGGCTTCCCATAACACAGTTTTCTACTAGGGCAATCTAGGGACCTTCCATTTTTCTATTTAGTACCCTTCTCCTACCTCCTGGAATTTCTGCACCAACACCAAGAAATCTGTCTTCACGTTGTCTGTACTTCATCACCCTGAACTTATTCTCTCCTTCATACAGGACAAAATTTGATACGTAAAAGTTCAAGCTTAGAAATAAGTGACCAGGACATATGAGATATAAGTGACCAGGAGCTATTAACATTTTAATAGCGAGTAGTTCATTCATGCAAAATAGGAATGGAATTCTACTGGGATCACTTAGGCATCACAGAATAACAGAAGCGATCCTTGAAGGAAGGGTTTGCCCTTCAAATGATATCATATCTAAAAAACCCTGATGACCTTTATTAGAACCAAGTCTAAAATTTTCCTACCCTTTTTCATCACTGACCTAGGAGGGTACAACTATCCAATTGGATAGTGCAGTATTTTTCATCAGCAATGATTCCTCAAAAGGAGAAACTGAATTTTACAAATTTAAATTAGGATTTCCTTATATCAGTCAGATAACATTTTACATGTGATCATACAGACATGTGACCATTGATTTATATTTTAAAGCCAAAGGACATACTACCTATTAAACCCTTTAAAAAAATTTTTTTACAACCAAATTAAACAAACAAGCAAGACCTCAGCCAAAATCCTAATGGGACATTTACACCTGATTCATTTGTAATGAAATATGATTGGTGATCGATTATGCATTACACTACCTTTTTACACTTGCCAAATGGGCTATGAAAGTCAAGCAATGCTGAATATAAATAATCGGACGCAATCTGAGACACATCTTGTAAACAGTTGCCTTGAGTTTACAAGGCTGATCTACACGTAAATGAAGTAACCTTTTTAACTGAACCGACCAATTGGCTCTGCTGAAAAAAATCAGTTCACTTTTTTTTTTCCTTTAAGTAAATACCTACCACAGGGTCAAATTGCTAGAATTTTATACTCTGGAATTTCCTCCCAGAATATAACATTCTGCTACTGTACATTCTTCTTAACAGGTTTGATTAACTTTATAAAAAGGGGGTCAAATACTGACCACATGAGAGGTTTGGTTTCGATTCCTCACTAAAACTGGTTTTGTTAAGCTGAGCTCGGCGGCTCCCGCAGAGAAAAAAGAGGAAAACAATTAAAGACTCCCTGAGGAGGCCCCATCTTTCAGCAGCAGATTTGGGGGAACATTCTTATTCACACCCAGTCACAGTCAAATGCCTTTTAAGGGTGTTACTGAGCCACAGCACGGCTTTGGTTCTCTACTCTTTCCTATTGTTGGGTCCGAGGTGCAAGGGGAATAGTAAACGAAGAAATGAAACAGTCCTGATTAGTTTATGTGTACAGACGACTTGATTGCAATTCCAGAGCAACTTCTTTCTTTCTTTCAAAATCTTAATTGTCTTGTTGCTTTCCCTGGTTACTGGGTTTTGATTGGCTTTAATGTCACAGCTGGTTCATTCCTACAGCCATACAGATAAGAAAAAATGAACTCATCTCCACCAGAAATGTCAAGATTTCACCAAGAAGTCTTCTGAGGCCAGATGATAGCCAGAAATAAAAACAATAATTTAATAAATGAAATAAAATAAAAATTAATGAATGGATGTGATTTGTGAAGAACAATGAGATATTATTAAAATAAAAGAACGCTAAATTAAGTGTTATTTAATAAATGTGGTTCCTAATAAGAATACTGTTAACAAGAAATAAATGACTATTATCCAGAAGCACCACAAAAATAATTTACATGTTACATGCATATTGAATAATACTGAAATAAGAAAGGCTGAGATGCTTATTCACATAGAATGACTTTCTGAAACTTATCCAACTTAAAGAAGTATTAAAAAATGCTCTCTTTACTATATAGCGTCTAGAGATGCTATAAAGGAAGATGAGATCTAATCACTGCATAAATATATGCTAAAGAAAGATGTCAAAGTAGGATTTCAAAAAGATAGCTGAAGTGTAACAGCAGATAAACATCACATTAACTCTGCTCTCGGGGGAAAAACACAGAAGCAAGTAATGCAAACAAACGGGTGAGGTTATCATCCTCCATAAATATGTAATTAAATATCAACATTTTCAAGTTCAAGTCATTTGGTAAAAGCCAAGGAAAAACAAGCATTAAAATGTTACGAATGAAAATAAACTTCTCAAAGCAGCATTTTCCTAATTCAAAGTTCACATTACTTTAAGAAGAAAACCCTTCATTTTTTTTTTTTTTTTACTCTGAAAGCAGGTTTTATTCAAATTTCTAGTGTGCATGCAACTGCAACCATTAAGGACTTCAGTCCCCCAAATACTTAAGTAAATACTTAAAACAAGCTACAATTTAGTGAAGTGGATTCCTGCCCATAATACAAAGCTGATTCCATATAACCTTCTGGAGGAAGAACACAAAAGTGGGTTTGAATGTGAGGTCTGAACAAAATGACAAAGGTTACGGCTGTTTTTACTAAGCTACAAACATATTCAAAACTCATGCAAAGTCTAAAATTAAAGAAGCATCTCATCCCATAATATTAAATTTGACTTTTGCTGTATTTAAAAAATAAACAATATTTAGAAGACAATGATCTTCATATGAAGAAAAATCTTCATATTTCACACAGCCACGTGCACACACCAAGATGCTTTTTGAACTTGACAGCTGAATCAAAGGATTAAGTAAATGTATTCTGTGCAAAGGAAGTGATGGTGTCAGAGCAGAGATGACTTTGAGGTTTGCAATATATATGCTTTGTTGTACTGTTACGTAAATTATAACGTTTTATAGTACTGAGATGTTTAAAAATAGACACAGATTTTTCAAATTTCCTGTTCTATTATATATTGTTATAAAGTATCCAGTGTTTATTCTGAAATCGGGCTACAGAAGTTGAATTAAGAAATGCCTCGACAGTAGTTTTGTTTTTGTTTTTCATTCCAGCTGTGGAAGAGAGGACTATTTTAAAGCGAATTCAATGAAGAAACAACATCAGGCACTGCTGACCCACCTGGTTTGGGTTCATCCCGGCCACACATTCCAAGTGAGTCTAAATGAACAGGCATTATGTAAATAGGCGTCGCTAAATGAAAAGCAGCGCGTGTATTAGTGCAAAGCCTGTGGTGCTCTTACACAAGCCTGGAGACCATCCCAGACACCTGGCTTTTGAAAGACCACCAGGAGAATACGTAAAAGGAGTCCTTAAAAGCGTTTCAAAATTAAATCTAACTTAAATACAAGATTTACATATGTTTTTGCTCAGCAATTTTAAAAGTTTACTTTGGTTATGTAATACAAAAATTCTCACCTTGAAGACACCAAACTGTTCCTCAATCAGTGAAGAGTTAAGAATTAAAATCGTGGAAAGGGCTCGGGTGAAAACAAATGATTTCACTTCTCGCTCTACAATATATACTCTGGTTTCCTTCATTCCAATGCTGACCTCTGCTTTTAAATATTTGGAATCGAACATTTACAGGTATGTATAGATGAAGTACAATAACCACACCACCTGTTTAAGAAGGTGATATAAAGAAATTAACTAGAAAACATTTTAGAATGCCTAATAGGCCCCAGGGTAAAATACAGAATCATAATGTTAAAACTCACAGATACTATGGGAAAATGACTATGAAGTTGTTTTAGTTTTTTCTCTAAGAAATAATTAAGTAATGAGTTCAACTTGTTAATTTTTAAAACCATTTAACTAAAATATTCCATAGCTAACAAAATGAGTTATTCAATTTAGAAGGGAAACACACATATTATGAGAAATCCTAAGGCCTAAAGAAAGAGAATTCCTGAATATGCAAGACACGGATTTTAGTATGTATATTTGTAGGTTCATAGTTTTTGAATTCTGTGAAACTCTTCTTTGGGGGATGGCTTCTGTCACATTGTTTGAATCATGACAAAAGCCACAGAAAAGATCAACAGTGCTGGGAAGGTAATGAGCTTTCCCTGGCCTCTCTGGAGCTGGTTGTAAAATTTATAAGGGAAGTTCTATCCATGGCCTACATAATTTTTTGGTGAGGCAGTAGAAATTGATGCCATCTATCTAAAAGAACAAAAGTTGTCAATTTAGGTATCTGAATGTTCTCAGCTGCCACAAATCTTGGAGACATCTGGGGCTATTAAAGGCACAGTAGTTTAAGTTGTGGATGTGCGATTCAATCATCTATCTTTTGACTAGGTGATAGGGATTAAATACGGTGCTCTATTTTGTAGGATGTAACAGAATTACAAAGTACCATTCCTGCCCTTGGGGTGCTTAGAATCTACTAGGAAGATACAAACATTCTGCATCCGTGAAACACGGAGTGTTTTAACAGGAGCTAACTCTTATCAGAGCAAAAATTTTATGTCAAAATGTATAAAATTGTGTAAAGAAATTTTGGCCCTAGATTAAATCCTAAGACTTCCCTTGAGTAGTTTAATTGTGGGCTCATCTGAACCTCAAAACTTTCAACAAGTTTTTTTTTTTGTCAATGCAATTTATATAACTTTAAAATTTTAACATCATTTCAAAGTTACAGAAAAGTCGCAAAAGCAGAACAAAAAATTCCTACACACCTTTACCCAAATTGGCTACTTATTAACATTTTGCCCCCTTTGCTTCATTACCAATGTAATTTTATAAACACAATAATGCAGAATAAAATGATTTCATAGCAATCATAATTAATCAATATTTTTTAAGATGTTTCAAACTCAAGTTAAAGGGAACATCACTTTGCTGCCAGGATCACCAAGTACAAATCTAAGCACAGCCTTGAATTGGCAAGCTCACTGGATTCGTTTCAGTAGTTTTTGAGAGCAGAACAAAAGAACATGTATGCCAAACATCTGATAGTTTCAATGAAAGACAATTCTTTATTTCCATCTTGACTCTAGATAGTTCTGTAATCACCTCATTTGGGAATTTTCAGGGCGGCGTCATCGCAGGAATTTCCCCCAAATTGGGTGATTTAGGACCATCAGCTTGACGAATCAAAGGACCATAGATGGAACGGGGCCTGGAGACACGATGCTCTGAGGGGCTCTGAGTGGGATGCTAACCGGCAAGTCCAGGTACAGGTGGGCAGAAGAATTTGTAAGATATTTTTCAGACTGAGAAAACGAAAGTGTTTGGGACTACTTCATCTGGCTTGATTTTGGATCGTCCTAACCGCTCATTAAAAGGAATTAAGAATTAAGCTATGATTGTGTCTCAGTGACTTAATCTGATGGTGGGATGGTAACACCTCACACAAGGTAAAGGGAAGCAAGGAGGCTTTGCCGAGCACCACCTGAACGCCAGCACTGGCCACTGGAGGAGCCTCCGGCTTGACCCCAGGGTCTCACCACACTCATCATGGACTCACAGGTCATCTTTTCTTGAAAGTCACTTTAAACCAATCACCTCTAAAATTCTAACGTCTCCTCCCACCTCTCTCATCATAAGGCTTGGACAAAATTGGGTATCAAATTTTAAATATCTGTGTGAAAAGAGTTCTGCCAACTTTAAAACATTATTTAAATGTCAGTGATTACTTTACCAAATAATTGCAACAGCTGCCTTTAGAACTTGTGATTCTAGAAGAATATTCACTTTCAAACCAAAGGATATCCTATGTACTCGTTTATGTAATACTGCTACTAATAATGAACACTTCATGAGTGTTAATTACGTGTCAGGCGTGATTCTAATGTCTTTACCGGAGTCGTTTAGCCTCACTACAAACCTATGAGATTAAGCACTATTATTATCTCCACTTCAAAGACAATGACATTGAACCACAGAGAGTAGGTAATTTGCCCGAAGTCATAAGGCAGTACGTGGTAGAGCCATAATTCAAGAAGGTAGTTTCGTTCTGGAGCCCACACTCTTAACCACTCTGCTAGACTGCCTCCTAACTGTGGCATTTATACAATCCTCCGTCGTATAAACATCATCTATTACAGGCTGACTGGAAACCATGCCCTCTGCTAAGCACCGTGTCCTCTGTGTATGAAAACACTGGTCTGACAGTACGTGGACAGAGAGAATATTTATGCTCTACCTCTCATGAGCCCTAACGCATCCACTAAAATACCTAGATTCTTCAAGGCACAGTCAGGTTTGATCAAATAAGTCATTCACCAGGCAACACGAAATGGTTGAAGCTACCAGAGAGCGATTCACTAATCGTTGGACAGTGGGTCATTTCAACTGTGTACACAGATCCCTACTCCCAGAGCTACTGAGGCACCACCACAGTGTTCCATAAGCACCAGGTGCCCCTACAAGCGTAAGACTTGCAAAAGCATGTTTGGCTTTATTTGGAAGATGATGCAGGACCTTTCAAATGCACTGGCTTTTCCTACACTGCCATCAAGAAGACAAACTGGGCAAACAATCATTTATGGTGGACATATTGCTCTAGCATCGCCTGTCCTCAATCCAGGAGAAAAACTGACAATAACATAGCCATCAGCTTTCCTGTGCTGTCAGTGTCTCTTTGGCAGAGGATAAAAGTAGGCAGGACTTCTTTAAGTTATTTTCAGACATCTTAAATAGTCCATGGGCCTCTTCTGTGCAAGCACGCTGAGGGATTTTTGTCTTGATTTTAGAATTATGCAGGGGAGTAATGAAAAGAATGGCATAAAAGAAACAGAGTATGAAATATTTCTGTGTTTTCACTAGCATGTAGACTTTTTGTGGTTTGCAAATATTTACATTTATATTTACATCTACATTTATATTTATATTTGGCAGACCAGAGACCTGAGGTGATAAAGATAAATGAGAAACGTGCCCAAAATGGGAGCATCAGTAACTCAACACAGCACCAAGGCCTGGCCAGCTGCAAACGACACTCTTAAAAAAAAATTGCAGGTTGTGAGGAGTCACTAATAAAATTAATTTCTAACATGGTAAAAAGATAAGACATGCAGGATCATGTTATCTGCCTTAACATGCACTTCCTGAAATACTGTCACGTGCCAGGTTCTTCCTGGACAAATGGACTTCTCACACCTTGCAAACCCACAGAATAGATTGCAAGTTCATTAAACTGCTTGCTGTCTTTCAAGAGGTTTTTTTCCCCTACTTACAGATAGTGTGTAACAAATTAAATATCCAACTGAAATAATGAAAATGTCAATACTTGTAATAAAAGTTTTTCAAAAAAAAAGAAATTAAAAATTGAAAATGAGTGGAATAAAAATGTTTTTCCTTTTTTTCCCTCTCCCTTTAGACATTCTTTCAATTAGAAAGGAGACCAAACTTAAATTATAGCTACCAATTAATTTTTCTGCTCTCTGGCACGTGAAATAAGCGTCTTTCATTAAATCGGATATTAAAGCTCATTGGTTATACAAGGAACCTCCAGATTAACAGACTAGAGTTCTCCAGTTTCAATTATTTTCTCTACTTCCTAATATCGGTTCAACTGCCCCCCTTTCCCTGGTGGGGCTTAATCTCTCACTCCTATTGTCCCTAAGTATTTAACTGACTCTTTCAACTACTGTGGGTCACTCAGTTAATCTGATCTTGAGGGTGTTACAACCTCCTTGTTAAAATATGCATGTGTGTGTGTGTGTGTGTGTGTGTGCGCATGTGTGTGAATTAGTAGTTAAGAAGGGCTTTCTTAAGATAAAACCAGCAGCAGCAGGAAAAAAAACAAAACAAAACAACACAAAAACAGTGCCAGCTAGGAAATGAAAGTGGGCAATTATCCAGAGCTTTTGTTTTGCAGCCATATACACTCACATGTTTCCAGAATCCCAAACGAATAAGGAGAGAAAATAAGGAATCAGTCCTGACTTCATACTGTGTATAAATTAAATTCCTAATAGATGATCTATAAGTTTGCTTTTGTTTACATGAACCTATTATTTTAGGAAGCAATTCTTAGTCTTACAGATACTACCCCTAGTATCAAAATTCATTTAATGGATAAAAAGAAATTTCCTGAGACAACAAAGATGGGGTGTCAAGTTAAACTAGATGCTAGACCATAATCTTTGAGTGTTCATCTTAATTTCTGGGAAAAACACATTTGTAGTCATCAATTTGCATAAAGCCGGCTTTTTGAATGATGGTTTATGATTTACGAAAAAGTCACTCTATTCTTAATGTTATACATTATAACATAGTCTTAATTAAAAGAATAGCAATTTTTTCTGTTTGGTACCACCAAAGAAGTAATCCAAAAGTGCACATTTTTAAGGTATGTTAAAAATCTTATCAGTACTCCAAATACAGCTGAGGAGAGCTTAACACAGGAGAGGAATTGGCCTAATATTCATCCACACATTCTTAACCCTCCTATAGATACTCCACTTGTGGTCGCCTTCCCTTCACTGTTGAATCTGTGTAGCAAGCTGTATGTAAGATTTTCCCGCATTTCGCATATTCCAGGTCTCCCACTGTGTCCTTGAGTGCACAGGCAAATGGTACTCGTTTCCTCCTCATCAGGCACAAAGGCTCTCGTCCAAACTTCGTTCTTCAGCGCCTTTCCGTATTCTCTGTCAATCTTCCTATTTTGAAACCGTTGGTCACACCGGCCAATGTCTACGCACACGGCCTTGACACTTTTCCAAACTCCATAAATGTGACTTCCATTCCCAGGACTGGCTCCTGACATTTTATTGCTCCCGTATCGAAGATTTTGCTAAATTGTAGTTCTCAGACCCTCCCTCTTCCATCTCTTTCCAGAGACACACTTATTCTCAGGGTTTAACTAAGACCTATTTTGAAATACGTATCACCAAACATTCTGACGTATCGTCCCCCAAACTCTTGCCGTGAGTCCTCAAATCCTATCGGATTTTCACCGAGCCACTGTCACCTTCCATGTGGGAGAGCAGGAGCCAGCTTGGTCCTGACACTGCAGTGCTGTTTCTTAGGTGCTGAACCCTCACGTCCCAGTGCATCATAAACATTTGTTGACTAAACGAGTATTTTAAAAACCGCTTGCCATTTTCCACTCTCACTTGACAGAACCACGAGAGTTAGAGAGTCAGATTGGAAACAGAAGCGGCCTTGATTCTCATGACCCAGGAAGAAACTGTAAGAGTCTTCTCTGGATTCTTCTTTTCATTCCTATTCACGTGGTCACAAAGTCTAGCCAACCCTCTGTGCTTATTCACATTGGTTCGCGGAACTGAATTTTAAGATTGCTGCCCACCAGGCACACCCGTTTCATGACACCACAGGACGGGTCCTCTAAGCTCTGGCGCGGTTCGTGCAAAATACTCCCTGAAACACTCGAGTTATTGAGTCTGGACTCTGCTGATACATCTTATTACACAAGGTCTTCACCACCCTGCATGCTTCTGGATGGCAGTACCCACCAAGGTATTTGCATATGGTAGGACTCTGCATACGGTAGGACTCACCCAGTAACTCACTGAATTTATGAACAGATAATTTAAAATTTACCCACTTTCTGACTGCGGTTTTTCAGGCTTTTTGGGCGCTCTGATTGACAGCGCCCAAAGTAATCAATCAAAACATTTTGGACACCGGGCTGTTTCCCAATATAAATTAGTATATGGATCATTGATTTATTAAGCATTATCTTGTGTATTTGGTTCCACAGCCAGAGAACCGAGGAAGTGAAATTTCTGTGAGGTTGATTTTACCACACTAAGCATGGATAGTAACTCCGCTGAGAAACTGCCTCAAGCAGCAATCCAGCTTCATCTTCTGTTACATCTCTCCCACTCGGCACCAGATTATATAGTATTTTGTATTGCTAACCCTTTTCAAAAATTTTATTTATTTATTTTTGGCTACGTCGGGTCTTCGTTTCTGCGCGAGGGCTTTCTCCAGTTGCGGCGAGCGGGGGCCACTCTTCATCGCGGTGCGCGGGCCTCTCACTATCGCGGCCTCTCTTGTTGCGGAGCACGGGCTCCAGATGTGCAGGCTCAGCAGTTGTGGCTCACGGGCCCAGCCGCTCCGCGGCATGTGGGATCCTCCCAGACCAGGGCTCGAACCCGTGTCCCCTGCATCGGAAGGCAGACTCTCAACCACTGCGCCACCAGGGATGCCCTGTATTGCTAACCTTAATGGGCATGTCTTGTCTCACGTTGAAGACCGTCCACTGATTGGGGGGGTGCCCTCTTAGCATTCTTTCCATCCCCCCTCAGTTCTATGCCGTGTTCCTACTAGGTCTGCCTTAAATACTTCTTGTACAAAGACTCAGCATTAATGCCACAAGATCATGTGTTCATAGAAATTCAACATAAAAAAATATAAAGTCAAATTTCAAAAAACTGAAGTGATATCCTATGTAAAACATGTGTACATCACAACGGACATTTTGCAAAGGTCTGAATAAATATTTATAATGGTGTGCTGTAAAAGCCGATTTACATGTCTCCGTTAATATTTTTAATTATGTCGGTTCACGAATATTTTACTTCAAATCACTTCTTTCTCCTTGCCAAATGGAAATGATCATAAGACCCCTTTTGAAGTCAAAACAGACCCTTTACTAATAAAGTAGAAAGAAGAGAAAAAATACTATCGAAGAAATAAAAAATTTCTTTTCCATACACTTGTAGTAAACCTAAGTTCTGCCTATAAAAATCAGTTAGTAAGCTATGAAAATTCATTTAAAACTATTTAATAGCCTTGTGATACCAACTCACCCACTTTTACTAAGATGGCGCTCTTCACAGTACACACTATTTATTGAACTTTTCATTTTTAACCTAAACATTTTCAAGTCAGACAGATAAATGATGAGACACATGATCTTTGATGTGGAAAACACACTCAGTACTAAACTGTGTTGTGGATTACAACAGATTTCTCTGGGTCATAAATTTTAAGTTAAAAGTAACAATAAATTTGCGGAAAGTAAAAAGGCTTTTAAACATCATTTAAAAAATGGACATGAGACAGTACTTGGATCCTATACAAAAAAATAGTGTTCCTATCAGAGAAAGCGATTGAAGAAAGTAGGAAGATGGCAAAAGTAAATATACTGGCCCCCAATTTAGTCTTTGACACAGAGAGACTAATTAAATATTATACTATCTAAGTAACTCAGGGAGACATTACATCTTTAAATTTATTAAACTTACTACTTTAAAAAGTTTGTGAAGATTTATTTAAATAGTGCATTTTCGCACAATTGTTTTGTCCGCTGAAAACTACTTTGTATCCTGTTGAAAGTAGGCAATACTTACATGTAAAATTTGGGAACGCTTGTCAGAGCTCAATAAATTAAAGGTAATTTTCAAGCTTATTAATAAAATTTCCTTGGTTTGTAAAGACTGACGATCATAATACTATAGTTGTTACATGAATAACATTAAATTCTGTCATGCAAAATTACAGATGACACATTTTAAAAAGTAAGAAACATCAGAAGTCCCACTAGATTGCTTTACGTTTAATAAGAAAAAACTCACTTTAAAATGTTTTATGTACTAGCTCAGCAGGACACATGTACATCATCACTGAAATTTTACGTTGTCACTTAACATTTTCCATAATTTGTCTAATGAAATTAGCTAATGTGTTTTTATTATTGCTATTTCTGTTATAAATCTTACAGAGATTTTTATTTTTCTTAACTTGGAAAAAGATCAAAATGCTTGCAGATTTCAGATTGCTATTAGATGTAATAATTATACACTAAACTAATTACCACTAAACCAAAACCTGACTTACAACGAATTAAATTTTATTACATCAACACAGAGCATAGATTTTCAATTTAACACAGGGCGCAACTATAAACACGAGTCCATCAGCCTGCATATTTATTTCAAGTAAAACATCTAGGTCAGATTTATAAAGTTTGAACTTGGCAGGGTTTGTAGACTAACTTGTCAGTTTCACAAATCTACTAATTTGCCGACTTCTAAGAACAGAGAAAGGGGCTACTTGCAAAGTGAACGTAATGCATCATTGCCAAATAATTCCCATCGTAGCCAAACGCGTATTGTGAAAAGGTCACTACGTAGCGGGAAAAATCAGGGAACGCCAAAAAGAAATACTTCCCATCGTAGCCAAACGCGTATTGTGAAAAGGTCACTACGTAGCGGGAAAAATCAGGGAACGCCAAAAAGAAATACTTCCCATCGTAGCCAAACGCGTATTGTGAAAAGGACACTACGTACCGGGAAAAATCAGGGAACGCCAAAAAGAAATACTTCCCATCGCAGCTAAATGCATATTGTATAAAGATTACTACGTAACGGGAAGAATCAGGGAATGCCAAAAAGAAATAATTTATTTTAAGTTCGGCCATGCATTTTATTTGTGACTTCACTTTTTCTGAGATTACTGACATACACCACTGCTGAGTCTTGGTTTCTTTTCAGTAACATGGAAATAAGAAAAACATGCATGTTATCTTAGAGGAATGCAAGTAACATGAAATGCAGACTCTTTAGCTGAGATGAAAGTACCCATTTGTTTACTGTTTAAGGAACCAATGCAGATTAAAGTGCAGCATCAACTGTAATCCAGTATTCATCTCAAAATAGTGGACACGGAATCTCCATTCATTTTTCAAGAAACTACATTTAAATTTGTCACTCACAACAATTGGAAAGTATAAGAGATTCACTTGATAAACTTTAATTTTATAAAAAAGAAATGTTTACTTTCTACCAGATGGTAAGATTAAATTACATAAACACTGTCAGCAAGTTGAATCCTCAGATGTATTCATTCCCACCACAGAAGCTTCAAAACCTGTCTATAATTTTGTAACTGATGTTTAGAAACAGCTGTAGCTGGCATAGCTACATCTTATATACGTCAGCTTTAAAGGATTAAATATTTTTAACCCCCAACGGAGAGGTCTTTTGCTGCTAACAAGCCTGGAGTAAATTACACCGGAAGAGATTATTCCATTAGAGTTATCTCACACCAGATATTTGGTAAACAGAATGGTCCAGAATCGTAAGTGTTTCATAATTACTGGAAATTCCATTTGATTTGGGCAAAAGAAAGATTTTAAAGGTACAGCACTTTCTGATAATAAATGTAAGATAAAATCTTCTCTAAAGACACTCACATATATCTTCATTAATATTTTAGATGGTAGTAAATTATACATTTTTTTCTTCATAAGAATTCAGTTTGTCTCAAGAGACTTTTTTTTTTTCCTGGTTTAGATTTGCACTTCAGTTTCTGGTAGAGTCAGTGTATCTTCTAGTAAGGGTTTAAAATGAGCTTTACAATAAATGTTTAAAACCGATGGTAGAATCGGCAGGGTCTACTGAAATGCTACACTGCGAATTTTGTATTCAGTTAATCTACCTGAGGGAACACAATTAACCAACCTAACTAGCTAGACTTCAGGCTTCAACCACTTGATTTATGAATTAATCTAATCTAATTAATTTTCAAGAAGCATTGATTAATGGCAGTCAAATGTACAGATCTTTGGAGATGAAATCCATCAACATGAATGTGTATATATATATATTTATATATATATAAACGTGTGTATATATGTGCATACTTATACATATACTATATATAGTATATATATATTTGTATATACACAGCATGTATATATACATATGTACATATATACACACATTTATATATTTTGTATATTATATATATAAACATACACATACATATTTTCTCCCATATAATTCTCATTTTTAAACCTTAATCACTGTGGACTAGGTGAATAATTTTTAAGCCTGTGAATACAAATGTTCTAAAAAATTAGACAAATATAATAAATAATTATACATAGTGTGTTCTTTTTTCAGAACATATAATAAATGAAAACTGGTCCACACAAACGAAAAGGTAAAATCGGATGACTGATTGAGGCACTAGAAGAGATACCAGCTTAGAGAAGAAAATTCAACACAATTCAACAGAAACTCCCCAAATTATAAATTACACATATAATTTGTGTTACATTTAAAGCTACATTCTAAACTTGTACGTACAGCATACTGCCTTTATGAAGATGACTTTTTTTTGCGGGGGTGGGCAGGGCGGTGATTAATCACAACAATACACTCACAGCAGAGACTTTTACAAATACTGAAAGAGAACAGTAAGATGATGAGGTGGTTACTTTCATGTGCAGCTTCTGAATCTAGTCTCTTTCATTTATAATTATATATAACTCACCTAGCTCTGAGAAGTATAAAGCATGATGGAAATTCAAGCTTGCGCTTTTTACTAAAAATCATTATAATATTATCCAAATTTAATGCACTGACTGATAGCCTATATCATAAAACAAGTGTAGCTCTACAAGGGAAGTAATAAGTCATTTCTCTGAAAGATACACGTAAGCACAAGAATTCTTTTGTCCTCCGCGTGTCACTCCCATTCTTTATCAAATTCTACCGCTGTGATATACTTCCTGGATCTAATTATACATTTAGATTGTGAATTAGCATAATCAATAGAGTGAGGCGAGCTATCTAACAGAGAAATGAAGTTAAGCTCTTATTTTACACAAGACAAACTATTTATTTCAACTTTCTCTTATTCATTCAACTTTCTCCTAATTATGTGAAATTTATACTCCTAAGCATAATTGGATGAAACAAACTTTTTGTAGTTTTCAAGAGGAAAGAAGGCATCCTTTCTGATAAATGTCTTCATTTTGTACTACAAGATGTCTCTCTGTATCCTCTCATGCTTTCTGATTTTATTTTTATAAGTGTGAGAACAGTGAAAATGCCAGCCATTGTAGTCAGTCAGCCGGAGCCCCAGCAAAGATTACACAGTGAGATGTTATCTTGGTGGTTTCACATAAATACTGAACTTGAAGTCCACTGGCTCCTTGGGATCCACAGCTAAGCACAGAGAGCGCCCCCAAACCCACATTTGATTAGCTCCATTTTATAGATAACTCATTTTAACAATCCCATTTTAAAATCCAACACAGAATGTCATACACCAAACCAACTTAGTTCTAAACATAACTTGCTTCTCTCTACCTTTATGACGTTCTAAGTCTTAAAGAAACTAGAATTTAGCAATTACAATAAATAATGATACCTGTGTAAACACTGGGATTTTTTTTTTTTTTTAAAGGGCAGCAGGAATTGGGGTAGAAATAAATTTCAAAGTCCATCATAAAACTACTGAAAATATTACTTCCATACTCTGGGCACTTTCGCTAACTGTTTTGTGGTTTGGGGGGTGAATTGCCACAGATTCCCCTGGAAGCTGCAAAACGACGGCAAAATCGGCTCCAGGGATGATGCCCCTAAAATGGCTGTTTCGAGATTCATCCGTGCTGAATGGCTGCGACTCTTGAGGCCTCTTCCCTCTGCCTTGGGTTCTAACATTAACGCCGAAGCCCAAAAGAACGACTTTAGAAAAAGGTGCTGCGACGTTATCTGCCTTTTTTAGTTTCCCGTGGAAAGTTGCAGCTGAGCCTGAAGAAAGTATGTTTTAAAAACCTGCTATTTTATTATGCCTGTGGGAGAACACCCTTGCAAAACAGCGGCGTTAAATATGGGATCTTTACTAAGGGGTCAGCGGAGCTACCGGGTTAATGACTGTATGCATACGTATCAGAATCTGCCTTTCCACCTGCCCCTGCCTCACCCACAAAGGATGAGTGAGAGAGGACTCAGCCTGCTTTCAGGTTTCTCTTCAATTTGCTGCACACTACAAGCACCGAATAGAGTAGAGCAGCTGTATGAATGTTTCCAAAAGCTCTCAGAGATCCTGCTGGAAAGCTGGTGTCCTAAGCACTACAGGAAGACATCTGCTTAGCCTGCGCCTCCAAGCTGAACACGGAACACGTGTGTCTGGGCCTCATTTGACCACGCGACTCAGAGCAGCTCAGCAGAGGGTCAGGAATCAGATGGAACAGGTAAGAAAATTTGCTAGTACATCCGGCCACAAAGGCAGCCACAATCACACATCAGTTTATAAAGACTGACCTTGCTTATGAATCCCAAGTCTTTGCAAAGTGACAGGTGAACGTGGCTCAAATAAAACGAAATTATAAAGTAACTTCTCCGGCATCAGAAGCTTCCTAAATATAAGGCATAATCTCGGCTCTGAAGGATGTTACAACGTAGGAAGGGAAATCCTAAAATAAATAGTAAGTCTTGACCATTTAATTGCTCCACTACATTTGCCAAGTCCTAAGAAAAAGTGAGAGATGCATGTTTCCCTGAAGGAGACGGTGTTTGAGATGAGGCTTAAAGATTGATTAGATTTAAATCAGTGGTTTCTCAATCCTGACTGTGCTTTAGAGACACCTGGGAAACTCTTTAAACTTACTGATTATGACCATGTCCTAACTCCAGAGATTCTGATTAATCAGTCTGGGGTGAAATCCTGGTGCTGTTTTTTGTGAGAACTCCCTAGGTGATTCTAAGGTGTAGTTATGGTTGAAAAGTGCTGAATAAACAGAAAGTAGATGGGAATGTTCCATTTTCCAAAATGAGGAAGAATAAAAATTGTAAAAAAAACAGGCTCCCCCTTAAGATGGTTAAAAATCTTTTGGGGGGAAAAGAGTACAGAGACTCTAGCACTAGCAGTGTGAAGTCAGGTTTTAGAATCCTGAGTCTTTCATTCGTTTATCATTTAACCAATAGGTGTTCACCAAGGACTACGTATAAAGTGCTATATCATATTATTGGTAAAAAAAAGGGAAGCGATACTAGCAAGGTCCCCGGCTTTATGGGCTTCACAATGAAGTGGAAAAGAAAGACATAATAAGGGGGTTTGTGTTATGTGCTGTTTTAAACAAGGGATGATAGCATCCTTTCTGCATACTTAAAAGATCCCTCCGGCTGTGATGTGCAGAGAAAGATGGACGGGGATCCAGACTGACTGCAATGAACCAGTCAGGAAGCCCCTGAAGGGCTCCCACCCAGATGCCACAGGACCTCGGATTAGCATGGCAGCGGTGGGGACAAAAGAGGCATACGGTTTCATGAGATATTTAGCAAGTCAAATAAAAATAAACTAGACACTGCGATGAACTGGATATAGGGAGTGGAGGGAAGGAAATGGCCAAGGACTGGTCAAGGTTTCTGGCTTGATAACTAGGTGGACAGTCCTGTCATTCCCTGAGTTCGGGGCCAATGGGAGAGGCTGAGGTTTTCAGGGAAAGACCCCACGTTCAGATCCCATGTTAGTTCTTGGAGCATCGGAGACACCCAAGAGCTTATGCCAGATGGTTCCTTCCGTGTGCCCAGCACAACCGTAGGGAGGACGTGTGGGCCCAGCACTACCCCAGTTTATGCTCTTTGCGCTGGTATCTTACCATTCCCTCTGCCCACTTTCGCTCTCAAGTTAGCCATGCTTGGATGACAAATTATAAGGCCCCCCTAGATACCTAGATCCTCGGCTGGGAGCCGTTCTGAGTGGAATCTTTGTGAACTGTCTACTCATGGGTGAGCACCGAAACCACGGGAGGCAATGATATCATGGTGGTGGGAAGAGCGGACACAATGCGACAGTAGGCGTAAGGGCTAGTTTCTGAGGAACTCCAGTATTAGACCAACTAGAAGAGGCCAAGACACTAATGCCGCAGAGGAGTAGCTAAGACGCAGGAGAGGTATGAGGAGGTGTCACAGGGCAAAGGGAAGCCAGCCCTTCACGGAGGATGCAGCTGAGGTCAAGTTCAAGGACGCCTAAGAAGTAGGCGTGGCTATAGCTACGTATTCATCCCAGCCTTGCTTTTGTCCCGTTTAAAAATAAGACGCTTCCCCTCTACGACCTTTACATTCCTTCCTATAGTTAGAACCCTTTCATTCTAAAAAACTGAAAGTGCAGAATGAGGTAAATGATAAATAGTTCTACAAATACTATACTACGGGAGCAGAGAGAGATGAACCATGAATTCTGCTGAGAGCCAAGGAACAAGTTCACAGAGAATATTTAACCGGTACCTACAGGAGGGGGAAGGCTTGCCCTGTGCTTGAGGAAACGGTAAGTTGGTCTGTGCGCAGCGCGCTGTGCACCAGAGACCCACTGGGAGGCGAGGTCAGCAGAGTCCTGCAGACCGTGAAGAATACACCCCGAGGACCACACTGAGAAGTCTGCGCTTCACCCGACAGATGAAGAGGGGCCACTGTGAGTTCACGGGAGTGACATGCTCAGATCAGGAGACTAGGAAGAACACTCTCTGCAGGCAATGCAGGAAAATGGGTCGGAGCCAGGAGAGACTGGTGGCAGGAAGCCCAGTTAGAGGACATCTGCCGTCATCAAGATGAGGGACGGTGAGAGCCAATGAGGAGGAAAAGGGGTGGTGGGTTCAGACCCCAGAGAAGGGAGGACGCGCAGGACCTGATGACGGACTGGACATGGGGGGCGAAGAGTCCGGAAGACGGTTCTCACGCTTCTGCACGTGTGCCCGAGAGGGTGAGTGTGCACACACTGCAGGGGAGCTTGGTCCTCAAGCCCGAGACCGGAAATACTGTCTTAAAAATGATGAAGTTGGGGCTTCCCTGCTGGCGCAGCGGTTGAGAGTCCGCCTGCCGAAGCAGGGGACGCGGGTTCGTGCCCCGGTCCGGGAAGATCCCACATGCCGCGGAGCGGCTGGGCCCGTGAGCCATGGCCGCTGAGCCTGCGCGTCCGGAGCCTGTGCTCCGCAACGGGAGAGGCCACAGCAGTGAGAGGCCCGCGTACCGCAAAAAAATAAAATAAAATGATGGAGTTGAGGTGCCGTGAAACTGACCCCACCCTCCATGTTCCTCCCTTCCTTGTGCTCCTATGGCTCATAGAGCTTGTGTTACCTCTTCCTTCCGACTGAACACCGCTCGATGCTGTTAGTACTACTGTCTAATTATGACGCGTTCCTTTGGGACTCCTAAGATATACCACTTCCGTATTTTTGCGCCCCTTTCTCACAGAGCCTAAACCAATGCTGGACTCATACCAGATGCTTAATAAATGATAACTTGATGAAGACACTGGAGCTGGAAAAGGACACAAGGCTACCTTCCACTGGAGCCAACTACCATTTCACAGACAACTGTTTACAATTTTCTCATGAGCAAACATGAAGCAATCCGATGGGCTAATAGGTTAGTGAATATGTTTTGTGCCATATAGTTTTTAAAGAAACAAACATACAATATATCCAAATGCTAAGTAATTCTGTTAGTGAAACAGAAACATATGGTTACTGTGTTCAAGGTCGTTTCGTAATTATTTCTACTTAATATATCAATATATTTTAAATATACGTGATAAATTTGGGCACCAAATTTCCACGAAAAATCTCCTGGAATATTTAAAATACTGTGATTTAAATAGTATGTACTTAGGTCATTCCAACGATAATGTGAAAAAAGGGATCATACATTTTCATTTAAAAAAAATGAACCAGAATGTACTTAAAATGCTGAACCTGTTAAGACAGGTTTTTGTTTTTTGTTTTTTTTTTCCATAAAATATCCTAGTTGTCTGCCATCATTAGGGGATGTGCCTTTGGGTAAATTTTAAAGATGAATCTTACATTCCTTGAAATAGCAAAAATCTTTTCACCTGTTTCGTATAAATATTTGTAACATGTGTCACATGCATTGCCCCCTTTTCTTCCCTAAATGATGCTGGACCCTCACCATGAGTGCTGGCTGCTCTCATCGGCACTGTGTATGTCGCCCCCAGGGTAAGACGCGGCATGCTGTCACTTTTCCGGGTATCCACAGGCCAAATCCCTCTCCTTAAACGTACCACTTCTCGTTGGTAACTTGTCACATCAGAGAATCAACGCCATTAAGAGTTATTCATGAATTCAAAGTAGGATTCTAGGGAACAGCCCAAGTAAAGAGAGGCAGCCCCATGACTGCTTTTTTGTTATTCTTACTTAATTCAGAGCTAATGATGCAGCAGTCTGGCCGCTGGAGAAGCATGTCATCCTCTCCTGAGACACACACACGCTCACACCTGTTATTTATGGCTAACGACATACCTGATGCTACGTGAGCCCTCTCCGTGCTTTGTCTCACTTCATCCTCACAACCAGCCTGCACGTGGGTATGTTATTAGCAAGTCAGCTTTATGAAGCTTAAAGTAACCGAGAGGCACAGTTGGGACTTGAATTTTGGTCTCCAAATCTGACTTCAAAACCTACACGAAGCCATCCTAGAGAGCACGATGTTCCCTCTAAGATGCTACCAACAACCACTCCAGTGACTGAACTCACCACCACCCAGCATGGAGAGCATGCAGGGCACCTGCCAGGCGCCTGCTGACGACACTGCCATCAGCCCTTAGCACCAACCTGTAGCTCAGATGAGGACACGAAGCTCAGGGATGGGGGGGCTGGATCCAGGGTCACACAGCAAATGAATGACAGACGCAGGACCCAAGTGACCTCTCTGGTGCCAGAGCCCAACTCAGAAACCACAAAACAATGAAAACCACTGAGAGCCCCTGGAATCTCAGGTGTCCTCTTTACTCAGTGAAGGCCATGGGTAAGACCTAATCCAATACGTCACGTTTAACTTTGGATTTTCCTTTTCTATAGAAGTTAGCATCTGGATTCAGACAATATTCAAATTCAATGTAAAAGAAAAAAAAAAAAAAACTACATTAGCCATAGCTCGCTCCTGGACTTTCCCTCCAAAGTGTAGGTGTGTTCAGAGTGTTGAGACCTAGTCTCGACTATTCAGTCCCTGATGGGAAGAGGACAGACTTAGGAGAGAGGGCTGTGATGTGGCCCTTGAAAGGGCCAAAGCCTAGAGACGCCTGTCACTTAGCCCTCTGCCGCCTTGGCACGAAGAACGCTCCCAGAGGGCTTGCTGGCAGCCCGGGTTTCTGTTTTACAGCAGGAGAAAGTGTACTGCAAACTGAAAACATTTTCTTCTCCAAAATGGAGAGAAGAGGATGACATTTAAGACAATCCACAATCTGGCCCGAAGCGCTCTCTCCACGCTCATGGCAGACTTCTCTACGGGAGGATCCTCTGCGCACTCGTGGCCTCCCCAAATACATATGCAAAGCTCTGCCTCTACACCACAGGCTGCAAAACGGTGGCCCAACTGTCCAGCCCAGCCGGCAGTCATGTTGTGTTTTATCTGTGTGTTTTGTGGCTTTTTTCTTTTCTTTCTTTTTTGTTTTAATGAGCCAACATTCAAAAATCTAGAGATTGCATATAATTCACATGCTGGCATTTCGTGAAAAATCTCACCACCTGGCAACACTGTTTCGCCTCCACATGGCAGGGACGAGTCTAGAGGCGCGACGGGGTGTCCCCTTTCGGACGAAGCCTGTGCCCTGCAGTGCAGAGTCCGTCACCCCGTGCGTCTCTGACTCTTGAGGCTGTGTCAATACCATTTATTATCAGACTTGCTCCATTGCTTTTCTCATACTGAGGAAACATTTCTCTGTCCCTGTGTCTCTTTCGAAAGTGGGAAAAGTGAAAGACAAAGAGAACTACATACTTTGAAGGGATACGAGAGAGCACGTATTGGTGGAGACGTGAAAAGGTAATACGCAAATAACCAGGTCAATTTCTTTCACCCAGGGTACCTGCCGGCGCTGCGGTCACCTGTTCGTGAATTCATTCCGGTTTGTCCTGGATCTCTCTGTTGCTATTCCGGTTCCCTCTCCTGAAGTCCCCTGACCTCTGTACGTCAACTCCTGTCTTTTTCCAGAGATCTACAGGCTACAGCCGTGTTTACTGTTCTCATCTCAATGCTGACACCTCCTTGCTGGCACTATACGTTTAACATGAATCACAGGTAATCTGAGAATAACAGAATCGTGCACTTTCAGGACTCGAGTGGTCCTGGATGATGCTGACCTGAGTTTACAGGCCACAAGCCTTTGGAGAAAGGAGCTATTCGCCAGTGAGGACACTTCACGCTGATGTGGAGTGAGGGGAGATTTCAATCCTGTATCAATTATTCACTGATGGCTTCCTCAGGGCGGGCACTGTGCTCCAAGCTGCGGCTGTGCTGAGCCCAAGAGAGGGGATGGTCTCCTCCTTCCCAGGGTGGGTGTGGGCAAGTGCGCAACAGTCTGCCAGGTTATTACACAGGGAAGGAGGCAGATGGTCAACCTCTGTTGTTCCCAGGTCACTGGCTTCCAAAGCCCCCCTCTTCGGGGGCGTCAATGGCCATGCGCACGTGGGCTGGGGAAGGAGAAGGCGGGCGTTCTGAGCCACTCGTCTGTCTAGTCCTTTCATCACTTGTGAGCCCCCCGGCACTCCCACTGTTTGTTAGCAATGGGACATTGGAAAGGGCCTCCCCGGGTCCCTTCCAGTGTCCCACAGAGTTTCAAGGACGTTGAGGTCCGTATGGTGTTTCCAATGCTAGAAACTCTAGTTTTGGTACTCCCTTCAGTTGTCTGGCATTTAAAGATTCATGGGCTATTAGCACCCAATCTGACCAAAGTAGTAATCCTTCCATCACTTCCTTTGGCTTTCTTAACAACCTTAATGACTGTCGGTTTTCTTTTATGTCATGTTCAACTACAAGTGAAAACTTCCTGTGGGTCTGAGATCGTGTCTTTTGTCCTTTAAACTTCCCCAGAGCACAATCACTTGGACACAGAACAATGGCAAAACACATGGGGTTTGATTTAAATGAACCGGGAGTGGGAAAATGCCTCTGTGAATCAGGTGCACACTAAAAGTAAAGAGAGACATTCATAGCAAGGCAGAGCGTTGTGGCATTTATATAGCCTCGTGATTTTTATAGGCATGACTGCAGTGGCTCATTATTAATTATTTCTAATATATTAAATATAAAAGGGGAAATTTTTAAAGTTTTGAGTGGTAAACAGAACACTTCTACCCCTGAACAACTCTCAACAGCTCCCCTGAAAGTAAACTAAATATGAAACTAAGCATTGCTTGTATTTTGGCCTTACGGTTTGAACACCTTTTCCCACATTCAGGACCCTTACATGAAAAGAAGCCTAAGAATGATGTACTACTTATGGTGTCTGTCTTCTCTAAAAGAAGCCTGATTTACCAACCCCTCGGCCTGCCCTACTGGTACTCCACAGAATTTTCACCAGGCAACAGTTATTCTCTATAATCTCAAGCAAGAAGGAAACAAAATAATTGTGTTTATAGGCAACATCTTTGTGGATACTGAACTCAATCATTTCCTACACTTTTCTAATCCCAGAAAGTACCTTTACGTATTCCTAGAGATCAGGCAGTCCTACTGTGCACAGAGACTGGAGAAAATTCTGATATTATAAAAGAGAGAGATTACAAATAAAGACAGGCTGTCCTCAAAAGGGGATAAATTTAACATGACTTAAGGCTATAGATAGCTAGAGTTTCCAGTTTTGTTCTATAAATAATATTAATGCAAGCAAATATGTTGAATTTTCTCCAGAAAGCACTCTAATTTCCACGGGGTTAAATCATTGTACATTTGTTAAGTGCCCATGTGACATCATTCATTCTCCAACTTGGCACATCAAAATAAATGCAAGAGGCTGATCAATTTCTCTCTACAATGTGGTATTTTAATGGGTTTTTAAAAAGTGAAAAAAACTATCTTGTTTTGTTTAAATTGTGACCATCACTTTAGAAAAATGACCCATGGAAATGCATAACCACTTGATTCAGTGGTGCTTAACTCCATAAAAATGTACTTGTTCTGAAGAAATTATTAAATTTTCAGTGATTTTTATTGCTCAGTATCAGTGAAGCCTAAAGTTCTGTTGTGTTTTAATCCTTGCAAGTCTTCCTAATAACCACTGACATAATGATTTGAAAACAAACAGAACCATCCATGGACCTACACACAGCACAGTCCTACTCTCCTTCAACCTTCTTTTATCCACAGTTATAGGAACTTAGGTGCACAAAACACATGTATCTGTAATCATATTGGCAAAAAAAAAAAAAAAAGAATCCTCAAACAGCTGTGGAGACAGCAAAGATTAGAATCTGATACTGGCTTAGAATAATGAAGAAAGGGATTGTCAGGGCTCGGCTACAGAGCTGATGAAAGATAGAAAGAAAACCTGCTCTTCAAAATCCTTAATCTGTACTACTTTATACGCAAAATTAAAACAGAAATACTCTAAGAATTAGAAATGGTAAACGCGACGACTCTTTTGAAACCAGGCTATTATTTCAAAAATGTATTAAACCTGTATCTCACTGATAATAAACTGCAAATTTGTACAATATTTACATAAAATATTCTAAGGTCTTGTTTAAATTCTTCTTCCCTAAAAATCTTAGAAAGTAACTGAAACTTGGTTACCTCTTGCTAGTTTCTAGGCAGCGTTTATTTTTTAACATCATATTTATGCCAATTATAAAAGTCTAGAATCCTTCACAAAGGACTGAATTATCAACTGTCATATTAAAGTGATCATAAAAGATAATTTTTAAAGTAGTTTCCTTACAAATACTGTCAATTTAAAGTTTAAAAATGGAAAATATTTTTAGAGTCATATATCTTTCAGAACGGATATATATATTTATTTTTATGTAAAATCTTAAGAGGATAATAAGTCAGCACAGGAATATGAACATTATAAAGTCATCTTTTGACGTTTGTAAAGTATGTTTCAATGAGTAAGTATAGAAAAACCAGAATTATTTTAACTGTTAAAAAAAAGTACCTACTTCCTCACTTTGCAATTTTTATAGTAAGCTTTGCTCCTCTTTTTAAACTTTTAGAAGCTAGAAGTGTCAGAAATAAGAACCCATTTATTAAGGTAAATTAATTGTCCTAATAAACTGTACTTCTTTGGGTGGCATCACTTGTATTTTACAATGAAAATGTCTTAAATTGACCAATATTTGGTATTTGATTTTTGAACGGATGAACTGGTCTTCTATTTGATTTACATTGACTAAGTAAGAACTGATACGAATATAAATACAATTAATTGTCCCACCTGACCACTCAATTTAATGTATTTTTTTGACCAAAAAAGGTCTCCTTTGAACATGACACCCTTCTCTCACAATTGTATTTAGAATTGTTCATTCTGAATGGGAATATAATAAAATAACAGAATAACCCTTTAAAAAAAAATCCCTGACAAAAACATGCTCACTTTTCCATACACAGAGAAAATTAACTAACCTTCATAATATGTGATGGTTTCATTTTCACATGCTTTTCTTTCTTCCTCAAGTTGCTCTCACTATTATTACTAGCACAGAGAAAGCTTACAAAGAACTTCAATCCGGCCACAGATGCGCAAACTTCACTGAGGCAAAAGCCAGTTAAAGGACTGAGAACCTGGCAATAATTAGTTCACTGATCATCTGATGTAAGGAAAAAGCATCCTTCAAAACTTCTATCTTGCATCAAATTATGAACCTCTGGATTTTAGGAGCTGAATCTATTAATGCCTAAAATATATATTTAGACTACAGTGCTACATAAATATTAGATCTAGGAAAGGAATCAATTAACTTTTTAAAGGAAATGAAATGATGGCCAGGCTAGCCTAGTGCTATCTGATAAAACCGCTGTGGGATAGATTCTGGGATCAAAGAATTAGGGAGGACGTATAATCCTTCATCAAAGAGTGACAACTTGTCCACAGAGCCCCCTCTTCCTGATGGGATATTCTTTTAAAAGTAATAACGAGGACTTAAAAACTATGTAACACTCTTCCACCAAAATTAGCCATTAATACCAATGAATCTTAATCCTAAAAGAACCAAAACCTCACCCAGAAAGCACTGAGATCCCTTCCTTTGGAAAAGAAAAAGCATAATGTGCACTAAAAATTTACATCTATTCTTTTTTTTTTTTTTACATCTATTCTTAAATGAAATGCTTAGATTCCAGGCTTAAATGATAAGACATACCCCAGAAGGAATGACTTTTTCTAAAAAAGGCAAAAACAAAATAATAATAATAATAAAACAGTCCCTCCAAGGCTTACACTAGTAACAATCTTCAAGATTGAGAACCACTAATACTTGGCTTTTTTTCAACATTTAAAATTTCCACAGTGAATTATAGCCTTTTATTTTTTAACATCTTTATTGGAGTATAATTGCTTTACAGTGGTGTGTTAGCTTCTGCTGTATAACAAAGTGAATCAGCTATACGAATACATATATCCCCATATGCCCTCCCTCTTGCGTCTCCCTCCCACCCTCCCTATCCCACCCCTCTAGGTGGTCACAAAGCACCGAGCTGATCTCCCTGTGCTATGCGGCTGCTTCCCACTAGCTATCTATTTTACGTTTGGTAGTGTATATATGTCCCTGCCACTCTCTCACTTTGTCCCAGAAGAGAGAATATAGCCTTTTCAAAGCTCAAGTGGTAACTACACAACCAATCCGTATACCTTAAACGTGATAAACAGATACATTTAAGATGTGATACGTTAATGATCTGTGTTAACTCACATTATCGTTTGCTGATAGCTAAATATAAAATTCACAACCTTGATGTGTTACAATTCCTATCTGAAGCACAATGCAGTTTTTAAAAGCTCCTTTCATCGGATGATGTGAGGAGAATTAATGGCACCTTGCAAACGAGCACGCGTCCTCCCCTCCAGCTCCCTCGTTCCTAGAGATACCACACACCTGCGTTGTAGAGCAGAACTGTTTTACTGGAAGGTGCAGATTTTACATAAAACTTCAAGAGAAAGAGATTAGGCTTCTGTTATTGGCTATACTGATTCAAGGTTGATCCAACCTGCTAATATCACAGTTAAGTGAAATGCAAGATTATATGAATTTTACTGAGATGACTTGAAACTAGAATATCAGTAAATGATGTATCTTAAAATATAACACTTATTTTACAAATTCATGCTGGGCAACTTAAGGAAGATAATATAAATACATCATTCATCTTTCATTTTTGTAACATGTAACTTTTTCGTTATCTGTGTGGACATTGCACACATATGTATTAAGAAATATTCTCCAAGTGTCTCGATTATGTAAAATGGGATATTCGTTAAATCAAAGTATTTTTATGATTTCTAGAACACCAGATTTATCTAATCGTCTTAATTCCTTTTAGGTTTCTTTAAATACTTAGACTGGAGTTAGTGCATGTTTTGATTACTACTATTTTAAAATCCCTTAATTATAGACTAGAGAGCATAGTACCCATATAAACACAAATCTGAAGCTGTGATTAGTGGAAACATAGATAAAAGATAAAAGCCGTAAGTGGAAAGTTTAAATTTAGGGTTTATTTACACACACACATATTAGTAAAACAATATTTGAATTTGAAAAAATATAAAATGAGGACTTTTTTTGTTTGAGGCTGCAATTTTTTTTTTTTTTTTTTTTTTTGCGGTACGTGGGCCTCTCACTGTCGTGGCCTCTCCCGTTGTGGAGCACAGGCTCCGGACGCGCAGGCTCAGCGGCCATGGCTCACGGGCCCAGCCGCTCCGCGGCATGTGGGATCTTCCCAGACCGGGGCACGAACCCGCGTCCCCTGCATCGGCAGGCGGACTCTCAACCACTGCGCCACCAGGGAAGCCAGAGGCTGCATTTTTAACTACAATTTATTATGCTTCAAATGTTTACAAAAAGAATTTTAATAAATTTAATTTTAAAATTTCATCCTTTGCAATGATATATTTGCCTTGAAAGTAATAACACTATACACATACTACACCACCTAATGTCATAAATTAAAACAACATAGAAGAAAATTATATCACCATCAAAACACAGGATAGCAAATATTAAAGTATTTTATCTTTCATAAAGTATTGATTCAAAGGCCCTGCTACACATGTAATTTTTAAAATTAGTAACAAAGAAAAAGGATTTTATTGGCAAATCAACATGCCAACACTGTTTACAAAATTTTTATGATGCCAGAGTCTTCTCTTTCAGAGACTGTATTTTCCAGGGACTGTACTAAGGAAGAAGTTTGCTCTATTTGAGTTTTTAATCACAGGAAATACAGGACAGGCTATTCTATTAATAGTTGGCAAGAAAAAGTTAGGCAAAGACATAAAATGTACTCAAAGTGAGGATTCAACTCTGGTCTGACAGGTACACCTTACCTGAGTGTCGTAACTTTCATTTTTGTTTAAATTAAAATTTATTTCAAATGTTAAATATGCTAACAGCTTCACAGGAGAAAGACAAGTTGAAAATGAACTGAAAGTAGAAATACAAACTTAGGAATATATCATAGAGGGAAAACGTTCTAACTTGAAGGATAATATCGGGCAAGACGTTCACTTCAACCTTCACCCCTTCCTGGATCCAAAGTCAGCAACAGCTTAGTAAGGAAACAAACATAGTCTCTTTGTCCTAGAAGATACGGTTACTTTCAAAAGCATTCTTATTCTTTAGGGATGTCTCTTTAAGTATCAGTGAACATGAAAAGGTTTAACATTTTAGTTATTTTGATTATATTGAATTATTCTACAAGTATTATTGATACTATCACAGAATTCAGCAACAACCCTGTAGGAAGAATGCCTTACATCTGTGACAGCCAAGAGACAAAACATGCTTGGGCACATTATAGCTTTTATTCCTTCATGCTATTAGGGTGAGTCACTTTTCTCTATTTAAATTACTAGATTAGTTATTGTTTACAGTATTTTTCCTACCTTTATTATTCTCATTACACGAAATGTAAGAGAAAGGAATTTACAACTTCCAATATTCATTTTTTTGCTTATAAAAATGTAATAACGCTGTTCATGACACTTTTTGCTGTTGTTCTTCAGAGGAAAACTAAAAGTCACAGATTTGTTCTTCTAGAACTACAGGACTGACGACAGCTTTCTTTAGCTGGAAGTTATTATAAATTCTGAAGAAATAAAATTTACATCTGTCTTCTCCTGGTTTTCATAACTGTTTTAAGTGACAAGCCCTGTGCCAGCTTTTTTTGTTTTTTAAGAGCTATTTGAAAGAACCAATCGCCTGCCAATTTTTCCCACCTCCACGTTGACAAATTCCAAATTCTCTGATAAAAGTATTAGCAGAAATGTTACACTTTAAAAGAGCATTTGGTAGATGGAGGATAAAAAACAAGTATATTTTTCAATAGGTTCACTATGATAACTACCAAAATAAACACATCCCAACATGAACGCAGTTGCAGGTGCTTCCTGCAAACCCATTAAAATACTTCATGCATTTCTTGTTGCGTGAAAAATTAAAAATTAAATGAAAGTCATTTCAGTCTTGTCTTGTGACTCTCTGCAGAACATACCTTCCAGTGTGTGGTCCAAGTCCATGAGCTCTCCTATGATACCTCTCAGTACGGAGGCCAAATGCTGAACATGTAGGTGCTGGACATGCTCCTGAGGAAAGAAGGACCTCTTCTCTGGAAATGCCCCTGTTATCAAAGACACCTCACTCCCTCACACTGATAGGAGGTCCACAATTCTAACCATAAAAGATTCGTCGAGCTTCACTCGAGATGAAATCATCCATTCTAATAAGAGATTAGCTTTTCTTTTTTTTCTTTTTTTTTCCTGCTGGGGGAAGTAGGGACCACAAATTCACATCATCTTACTACTCAGAAATGCTTCAGAACCTGACTGAAGGAAGACAGTCATTACCAAGCCGTTATTTCTGTCTAAACTGTGGCCATCTCAAGAGGAATTATCACAACAATTCTGGCAAGTATAACTGATCATGGACAAAATGACAGAATGACTGAAATATACTGGTTATGAGCCTTATCTTCAAAGATGAGTGACCTTGTAAGTTACCTCCTAAACGAGCCTTTAAAATAATCAGAATGGTTCTTGTAAGTCTCTACATAAAATTTATAAGTTGGTGTTTAGTCCCATATACAAAGGAAGTATACCTATAAAACAGAGCTGTTAATATGTTTCCTTTTCCCCGTCAACAAGAAGAACCATATACAATATTTAGAATTCCTTCGATGAATTTTTTTTAAAAAACCAACAAAGTTCATATTCTCTTGCAGGGATCTAAAACGCACATACTTAAAGTGAAAAAAATTTAGAAGTTAATTTTCTCCTGTACTTACCCAATTAACTTAAATGACCATATATGCCGTTTATAGAATGCTTTTCCTGTCAAATACGCTGCTACACACAGAAAATGCTCAAAGGACTATCACAGCCTAAAAGATATTCATATTCATATTGTCTCCTCTTCCTCTCCCCACTTCTCTCTCTCTCTCTCTCTCTCTCTCTCTCTCCTTTTGGTTTTGAGGCAGAGGCCCAGTAGACCCAGTTATAAAATTATTATTATGAAATAACCTGATAATATGATTATTATTAAGTAGTATGATTCTCTCCCCTGGAAACGCAAGTCACATCATCCCTGCTCCTGCAATACCTGAAAACACCTTATCAACACACAGAATCCCATACTAACTTTCATGTCATGGACCATGAACTTCCAAGTGTGAATATATGCGCTTATTTTTTCCAAAACACTTCACTTTCAAAAGGGATGTTCTCTGTTTGCACGCTCCGGGTGAGCCAGAGGACTACAGATGTAGAAAATGACTTTTAAACGGCCACATCTCCATTAAGTGGTTGTTAACTCCTAATCTACAATACAGAACGCAACCATAGTTTGACGATACGATACACTCCATTCTACCCATGCTGCTTATTGCATTAGAACCATCTACTATTTCACTGAAGCCATGGAACTCAGTTAAGACTGCCACCTATCACGAACTTGTTTGAAAATCAGGACTAGCCCTTCCAAGGCTGCAAAAGTTACCAACAGGGCAGTAACAGTCTCATCATTGCCATCATCATCATCACCATCATCATCATTATACGATATCTGAGATGGTTTCAATCCTTTACTTACATGGCTGATGAGTATATTCTATGATACTGACATTAATTTGTACAGTGACTTATTTAAAGTATAAACAGGTTTGAGTAGATGTTCTCTTCTATGAGACTACTATGTAGCTGTTCTAACTAGCCAGTTATCAGAGTTACTGAATCAAAACCATAAAAAAATTTATCAAAATTCTTTCAAATTAATGAGTCCTACAGTAGTTTTGGTATACGAAACATCTGTATATCTTAGAGCGTGTTTCTGCGCTTTGAGGGTTTACATTCTAATGGCTGGCTAAAAAAAGGCTTTGAAAATGGCCATTTAAGTGAACTATTTTAGTATTAAAAACTGTTCTAAATGAATGTTCTTAACTGGAAAAACACTGATTCAATGTAAATAATCTATGAGTATACAGAGGAAAATTAAAATACAATAAACATGTTTCCCACCAAGTCTTTTCTTCCTGAAAGCAGAGAACAATGTCACTGTGGAACTTCACATGTATCTATAGAGCAGCTCCATCCTTGCTTAAGTATCCTGCACATCAGGCTATATTCGAATACTTATCTGTGTTAATCTTAGAGTCTATGTTTTTAATATTTTATTTTACTGAGACGATAAGCACGTAGCTCAGTAAGCTACACGCCCAAGAAAATCTTAACGTGGTCTTTCAGAAAAGAATAAAAAGCGGATAAAGCTGAAGCCGGCTGGACACAACTAAGAAACAAATGCAAACAGCACCGCAGGGACAGTACCATCTACCATCTCTCCAGGTTTCCAAAGAGGATGAAGAATAACCTCCACATGCACAACCCCTCACTGTCAGGATTATACCTCCCACCTTGTGAAATTAGTGTCACCCACGCGTGAGACGCAGATCTACAATTTTAAGAAATCCTTACAAACTCAACTAGAATGTTGATATAAACAAAAAAGGAAATAACCTAAATGTATAACGTTCACCATTTATGACCCAAAAGATGATAAAACCTTTTGATGAGCGAGAAAACACACCTTGAGACATATTGTACTGGAGGGGGGAAAGGCTATTTTAGTTGAAAATGTATTAATGAATTGCTTCTGCATGCTTTATCTAGTTCTTAGAGAAAGTTCAAATTAGGTCTCCCAAAGGATGTTTTAACGACGAGAAGTAATATTTTGAAACTCGTACAAACCATCACGCTTGTTTGGAAACAAATGACTTCTCAGGATGTAGAAGTATTACTATCAATCACCAACAAGTTAATTCTACATAATAAGGCAGGTTTGGATGCAAACTGGTCCATTGTGGAATGCTGTATCTAAAACTGATTACAACAGCACTCAAAATGAATGCAGCTCTCCAAACCACTTCTTTGCTCAGAAACATTAATCTCAATTAGAAGGAGAGCTTCATAATGGTAATGCTTGGTATAAAAAAGCATAAAATAAATCAGTTTTTATAAGACACAACAATTAATCAGTTTTGAAACTAAGAAATCTTTTTTTTTTTTTTGTTACTCATAAAAGTGCCGATCAGGACTCTTAAAATAGCCGGTATCTCCAAAATCAGGTTCTGAATGTGTCCTCAAAGAAGCTCACGCGACATAATATTTAAGACTCAGTTGTTGAAACTTTTCAGCGGCATGGCATTATTGTGCTAGCTTTTGGCTGCGCTTCGTTATTCTGAATGCGTGTGAGATTCTTCCCCACTCTCGTCCTACTTTATAAAACAAATACGACTTTCATTGAAAAAATTCAAAGGGATGTATGATTGACTGCGGGTCAGAGTAAAAGTCTGATAGCAAGTTACTGTATTCTTTCCTGATATTCTCCGTGTAAGTAAAAAAAAAAAAAAGTATGTCCTAAAAGTCAAAATGGACATTTGACTATCAAATAAAACACTGTTAGACAAGCAACGCGTACCTGAACATGCTTAACAGATTTCTACAGCATATCTTCAAGAAGAGGGCAGACAGTTCATTAATGCTGGAGTACACTGACTCACATAAGTCTAATACCTTGATGACTTTCCTCAGACACCCAGATATCAAATGTTTAAAGGGAGAAATAAAGTTTAATAGGAAGGAGGTAAGTATATTAAAATAATCAGTATTAATAAACTAACAAAGTTGTCTTCATGGTGGTTTTCTAGCAGACTATGGCCATCCTCAGGACTTACTTCCCAGTACCGCTGTAGAAAGGACAGACTTCAGCATTTCCACACACTCTCATAGCTATGGCAAAAATATCATTTTTTGTACATCCAGCTCAAGGTTGATCAGGTACTTCCGATAGCACATTCTGCTCACGATGACAGGCATACACTTTTGTCTGGTTTCTTATTTGCCCGACTCTTTATAAAGAGAAAAATTACTCTTGGTTCTCAGAAGCAAAGATAAGAAAGACCAGCTTGAACTTGCCAACTGGATGATTATTGTTTAGCTAGGTTTTCTTTCCAAATAAATTTACAACTTTCACTCTATTTAAGTGCCTTCATCTATGCAAAGGTAAGCATCCTTATCTTTCTTTGTCCTCAGTCTAATAAAGCACGTTGTTCCCTTTTCTAGCCAAAAAGACTCATGACGCCTCCAAGATCATAATAAGAAAAGCCTCTGTAACTGACCTAAAACATGCTTTCTACAAAATAAACAGAGCCATGCAAAATGATTCAATTTTGAAAAATAAGTACTCGGAATTCTACTATAAATTTATCTGCTTTATTTTAAATAACCGAGCAATCCTCATTAGGGTCGACGTTCTCTGTCTATGCGTGGCTAATGTGGATGCTACTGGCAGAGGATACTAATGTATTTTCCAAATATATAAGCGCTCCTATAGTTATTAGCATATAAGTACACTTTTCATTAAAATTGTGTAGTATATGTACAATATATTAGTCTTACTCAAAGGAACTACTTTTCCTCCTAATATTCTTCTAAAAATTAAAAATATATTTACTACTAGCAAAAAATAGAACCTTTGAGTAAGAGGAATATTAAAATACATCAAAGAAAAAAGACTTAAGGAAAATGCAACAGGAAGAGAGATACACATAATCCTGAAATACAAAATAGAATAACTAAACTCATTATAACCCCCCCCTTAAAGAATTAAGGAATAATTTGTGAATGCCATGACATTTTAAAGTGGGATTAGCAAGTCATATTACTGAACTAGCCTCTCACTCTTAGAGCAAGAATTAAATATTTGCTCTGCATTTAGAATCACAAATCGAAAGTTTCAAGGCTCTTCCAAGAATGCCATATACTAAGAAATACAAGCTAGAAGTAGATAATTAATGAACATATTAAGGAATGCACAAAGCAAGATTGTTGGCATATCTGTAAACTCTTTTTGTTTCAACTGAAACATTAAAACCGATAATGATTAATTACACAGTTACTCTTAATTCTAAACTCTGTTCCTGATATACTAGAAAGACTACAAGTACTTCTCCAGGCAGGCAACTGGGAGATCGGTGTGTGTGTGTGTGTGTGTGTGTGTGTGTGTGTATCATATTTTAAACAAATTCACGAAAGGAATCAAATCACCAAGTTCTGTTCAGTTGCAGTAACCATCTTTTGGGATACTCTTCCAAGCTCTCCAAAGATGCCAGTCCTGTCTTTTTTTTTTTTTCCTCCTTCTTTTGACAACAGAAGGGAAAGGTAATATGCCTGAACATATTTCTATTTCGAGTGAAAAGACCACCCAGTGGATTCTGCCAGAGCCTGCAAATGTCTGACAAATACATTGCCAGAAGATAAGAAAGAGTATCATGAAGACACAGTCCTCTTCTCGGGATCTCAGCCGTCTGGGGCGCTGTAAAAAGTGTTTGGACAGCGCTCGCCCCCTTCACTTCCACCGCGCTCACCCCGAAGTCCCTGGAAACTTCCCTCTAGCTCTAAATCACAAGGACTTCGGAAACCAAAAGTCCTGGCGGTGTCACGCGCCGGAATTCCTCCTTACCCTTCCTCCGCGGCAAGCCTTAGCGGCAGATCACCCCCCAAGCGCCCTGAAGGCGCGGCGGTGAGAACGGCCCGCGAGCCGCCGAGGTGTCGCCTCGACTCCCGGAAGCCGCCGTAAAGACCCCCTAGCCCGCCGTCCCTCGCGAGGCGTACTTGGACCCCGAGCTGCAGGCGCCTCGGCCTCCGGGCGCTGAAGCGCCCGCCTCGGGACACCCGCGTGCCCGCCTCCAGCCTCGTCCGGGCTTCTCAGCTCGAGTCCCGTCGAGGCCCGCCGCTCCGGGCAGCGTCCCCGCCCTCCGCTCCGCCCCAGCGTGGCTCGGCGGGCGCTGGCGGAGGCGCGGGTCCACGTCCCCGGGAACCGGGCCGACGCGAGGGCGGGGCGGGGGCCGGCGGCCGGCCCCGGGGACAGCCCGCCCCCCGCCCCCCCGGCCCGGGCCCGGGCCTCCGAAAAGAAGGAGGGCGCGCCGGCGGCGGCGCCGCACTTACCGCGCTCTGCCCGCCGCGTCCACCCGAGCAGCGCGCGCGCACAGCCCCGGGCCGCGTTCGAGGAGCCGGGCGCGGGGGGACCCGCCGGGGGGGGCGCGCGGGGCGCGCGGGGCGTTACAACTTCCTTCCCGGCCCGGCGGCGAGGGACGCGGCGAGGGGCAGCGCGCGCCGGGCGCCGCGGAGTTCACTTTCTCGTCTCCCCCGCGCTCCCCCTCGCCCGCCCGCCCCTCCGCACCCCCCCGCCCCTCCGCACCCCGCCCCCCCCCCCGCGCGGCAGGCGAGGCGGGGCCGGCGTTTTCGCTCCCGGGGCCGCCCGGGAGCCCGAGGATGGAGGCGGCGGGGGAGGGGACGAGGACGAGGGCAGGGCGGGCGGGCCGGGACCTTAACGGTGTGGCGAGGGGACGCGCCGGGCCGAGAGTGCCCGAGCCCAGGCGCGTACACGTGTCCGCGTGTGTGCGAGAGAGACGGAGAGAGAGACGGAGAGAGAGACAGAGAGAGGGAGAGAGAGACAGAGAGGGAGAGAGAGACGGAGAGAGGGAGGGAGAGAGGGAAAGAGAGAGGGCAGCAGAGAGAGGGAGGGAGAGAGAGAGGGAGAGAGAAGGAGAGAAAGGGAGGGAGAGAGAGAGGGAGGGAGAGAGAGGGAGGGAGAGAGAGGAGAGAGAGGGAGAGAGGGAGGGAGAGAGAGAAAGGGAGGGAGAGAGAGAGGGGGAGAGAGAGAGGGGGGGAGAGAGAGAGAGGGAGAGAGAGAGAGGGAGAGAGGAGAGAGAGGGGGAGAGAGGAGAGAGAGAGAGGGAGAGAGGGAGGGAGAGAGAGAGGGAGGGAGAGAGAGAGGGAAAGAGGGAGGGAGAGAGAGAAAGGGAGGGAGAGAGGGAGAGAGAAGGAGGGAGAGAGGGAGAGAGGGAGGGAGAGAGAGGGAGAGAGAAGGAGAGAGAGAGAGAAGGAGAGAGAGAGGGAGAGAGGAGAGAGAGAGGGAGAGAGAGGGAGAGAAGGAGGGAGAGAGAGAAAGGGAGGGAAAGAGAGAGGGAAAGACAGAGAGGGAGAGACGGAGAGAGAGGGAGGGAGAGAGAGAGAGAGGGAAAGAGGGAGGGAGGGCGAGCGGAGAAGCCAAGCCTACCATGCGCTTTTCCCCCCGTGCGGGCCGAGCTGGACCGGGCGCTGATCGTTTGTAATCGCGGCCTCGTCCGCGCCGCCACTAGTCAAGATGACAGGGACTTTATTTCCTCTGCTTCTTCATTCAAAAAAAGAGCTTCCCGGCTGGTGCCTTTTTCTGCCAACGGGGATTTGCCGGCCTGGAGCGCGCTCGCCGCCCCTCCCTCGTTGCCCCCTCCCGGCCGCGTCGGGTTCGGGAAAGCGGCGAGGCTCCCGGCGGTGACCAATCAGGGCACCTGCTACTCTGGCCGTGATTTAGGGGTCGTCCCTGAGTAACACTTCACGCTGATGAATGGCCCTAGCCGGCTTTCGGCTCTGAGGAGGGGTCCGCCGGCCGCAGGTTGCGAACACGAGTGGATGTACAGCGCCCGCTGCGCTTCCCACGCGCCAACGAAGTGCGTGGGGCGCGCGCGTGCGGGTCCGTCCCCTTCCTCCCCGCGGGGCCCGAGGAGGGGCAGGCGGAGGGCGCAGGTGGCCGCTTTCGACCTCAGTGGAAACACGTCCCCGTGCAACCAAACCTCCAACCTTCTTCGAAAAGTACTGCCCTTGGTCTTCCACAGCGTGGGCACTTCAGGTCAGCTGAGTCACCCGAGGACGTGGGAGGGCAAGACACTGCCGGGGAGATGAGTTTCGAGGAAGGAGGGTGCAAATACGGGTTTCCACCCCCGGCAGGCGGCCCGTCCCTTACAGAGCGTCTGGAAACGGCCCGTGCCGTGCCTTCCTTTCCAGAGTGTCCTCTCTTCCGAGGCTGAAAAGTGCAAAGGACCTTCGGACAGGGGAGGGGGCTCTACACACGCAGACTCCCTCAGCGGCCCTAACTCGGTGGTACGAGCGTCCGCCCTCGGCTTCCAGCTCCGGGACTCTCAGCAAGCCGCCCTGGCCCGGGGACGGATTCTGGAGGCCTCCAAAGGCTGCGCACCACTCATTCTCATTCCCTCCCCCGTCCCCGTTTTCCCCCCAGATTAGCAGCTAAACACTACCCCTGCCTTGACGTTGTTTGCTGTGGGAGGAAAATAAAAGTTTACTACTGTGTACTAAGCACTGTCACTTCCGACTCCCTCAAGTTCCCCGGGAAACCCTCGCTCGCAGCCCCCCAGCACCAGGCCCGCCCCCGGCGGGAAGATGCCCTCCCGGGGTGGCTTTAAGCTCAGGCTGCGCCGGCCCTTTGGAACAGCCAGCCCGCGACCTCAGGCGAGCACATCGCTGGCATCTTTCGGTTCGGGGACCCCGTGGCGGCCGGGCCGGGGCGTGCACGCTCTTGGGGCGCCCGAGCGTATCCCCCGGAGGTGGGGGGCGGGTAGTTGAGAATCAGTGCCCCGTGCCGCCCAGACCTGTTCCTGGAAACCTGGCAGAGGGGCTTATGTGCCTGGAGCCTTCTCTTTCCATCTCTCGCTCCCAGCTGCTGAGCAGAGGCTTCCACCGGCCTGCATCTAACCCGACTCGGGCCGGAGGAAATACACTGGCATTTGTAACGACGTGCGGAAACAGACTAAGCCCTCGGAAAACCAGAACAATGCCTCCTAGAAAAGCCTGAGCCTTTAGGAGAGAGTTTCTCCACAGTCTGGGGGTCGAAGTGACACGCAGAACACGTGAACTTGCATTAGTGTATCCAGTCCCGCAGTCTGAGCTCCCGAAGTCGGTAGGTGACCAATCGCACTGCCACGCGTTGCATAAAGAAGTAGCAACAATACTTGAGCAACCCGACCCCGCTCCCAGGGCCCCCTGGGCGCCAGTGAAGCTAAGCACCACAGGCGCATCTTTGCCGAAGATTCTAGAGTCGCCCCGGGGTGGATCGGTCTCCTTCCTGCCACGTGCATTTCACACCTGGGGGGCGGGGGAGGGAACCCAAGGCAGCGGGGTCAGACTAATTACTATCCCCCTCTCATTCTAGCCATTCTCATTTTCTTGAGAAAACTTGCCAATTACGAAGGCATGCCCCAGATTTTACATAACCACCACAGAAACTACTTAAAACTCGTGTCCCTGACAAGACCGGAAGGAAGCTTGGAAGATGTTTCATAAATCACTGTTTGTAGCCCAGTTCCCATAAAAACATGGTAAGTTTTCAAAACTTTTATAAAGTGTCCGAGTAACACTCCCCCTGGTTCTTTCAGTACCTTGCTATCTAGGAATACACACACACACACACACACACACACACACACACACACACACACACACACACACACGAGAAAAGATACTTCGCCCCAGCCCAAAGGGGCCAGACCAGAAGAGCTACATTACTGGTAGGACGGTGGGAGCCGGGGCCTGGGAGCTGGCGCGTTTCTCCTTTTCAGCTCTTTTTTTTTTTCTTTTTTCCCCCCCTAGAACCCTCATTATAGCTAACGCTGGTAATAAGCGTAGGAAACAATAGAACTCATAGAATTGAGAAATGGTAATAAATCTTGGAGCCTGTCTCTAGCCCAGCTCCCCGTCACAGGATATTCAAAGTTCTTCATTCAGTAGGTGATGCTGAACATTCACACTAATTGGCTACAGCACACACAGAAGACTCTAGAACTCATTGGCACGGCCCTGCGCGCTCTTCCTGCCAGGCGCCGCCGGCGGACAAAGCACGCAGGTGTCCAGAGCAGCGCTCAGGCGCTCCCGGCAGCTACGCGCGTTCGGCTGGGGGCTCCGCGGCGTCTCTCTCTCCTCTTCCCTCCCTAACAAAGAAGTTCCGTCCTCCGAGGCCCTTAGGAGAAGCCGGTGTTGTGCAGGGCCGAACTGCACCGCACGCCCTCTCCTCCAAATGAACCCCTGGAAAGCAGGCATCCTGCTACGGGGCCGTCAGGCTTTCCGCCTCGCCGAGCTGCTGTCGAGGGAGGGCGGGACGGTGGGCTGCTCACGCCGCGCCCTCGGCTGCGGTGGAAGCGCGAGCGAGCGCGGAGAAGAAATGCAAGACGTGGCTGCCTGTTCTGCAAACCTCTGGCTGCTCGCTGCAGACTCCGCCGGGCTGCTGCCGGTGACTTGGCCGTGTGGGCGCAGCCGGCCGTGCAGGGGACAATGGGACCGAGCCGGCGGCGTCGCCCTTGCGGGGGGACCCCCTCGTCACACTGATACGCAGCTCTCCGGAAAGAAAAAAAAAAAAGCTGCCGAGCTCCCCTCGCAGTCCGCACCCCCTCCCCTGGAAACGCAGGCCTGCCGCCTTTGCAAGCCTCGGAAGAGTGCTGGGGAGGAAGCTAGTGGCCGGACCTGCAGGTTCACTTTGGGCTTGGGAAGGACCTGACGGGGCCCCGGGGCTCTATCAACTCCCCACCTGAAGGTGAAGCTTGTCGGTTAGAGTCAGCTTCAGGGGCGCCTTCCCGGGGAGGGGGGCGAGGCGGGGCTGTCAGTTTTCTCCTTCTGTCCTAAGGCCCCAGCCTGCAGCCAAAGGGACTGGGAGGCAGCCGCTCCTGCGTCCCTCCCTTGGGGAGCGGCCGGTCCCCCGCAGCCGCTTCCTCCTTTGACCGGCCGGGGCTTTCAGGCGTGCAGAAAGGGAGTACCAGGTCAGGCAGGTAGGAGGCTCTCCCAGGAGGCTCGTGGATACCACTGGACTTAAGAGCTGTTCTTTGGACTTACTGCATCTGCTCTAGCAAACTGAGGCCACAGAGACCTGACCGCTGAGCTCAGATCCGGGAGTTGCCTGGGCTGCACCCTCTCCCACTGACCCGACTCCAGGCGCTAATGAGAAAGGGAGGAAATGCCCAGGCACCTGACCTCCCGGCTTTCCTTCGAGAAGACCAGGAAAGCCCATAATCCAAATCCGTCCAAAAGGAGGTTATGTCTCAACCGACAAGTAAGTGATGAGTCCCTTAGAGCAGGGGCTGAGGCTGGTAGCCGCCGAGGAAAACAAATCACTCTGCAGGTAGCAAGCAATTAATCTGGCGGACTGTACGTCACTAGGACTGAACCTGCACACGGAAGTCTCAAGCAGCTCTAAGTTCTCGTCAGGTGTTCCGTTTACCCCCCTTTTGCGAAAATAAGCAACCTATTCCCTCGGCTGTTCCGTTGAGGGAAACTGCAAAACAAAGATTCTGATCTGATCACTGACGATGTCATAAAATTAAATGAGTCTTTGTAGTGGGAAATATGCTTTCATTACCTTGACACAAGCAAGATGGTCTCTCTCGGCGCCCATGCCTTTTGGAGCCACTGAGTGCCGTGGCGATCAGACAAACAGGCCTTGAAATGGGACCATGATTTTCGGGGACATTAGTCTGTGTGCCATGCGCGCCTCTGACCTTTGGCGAGAACACAGCTGGGAGGCGCAGTCCAACTGCTGACTTGGTTTTGCTTGAGCCACAGAGAAGATGCGGTTCTGCAACGGAGTTTGAACACAGAGGCATCTTTTCATGTTTTGGGTTAACTCCATATATGGGTTTAAAATCTGTCAGATTATTCCACACTAAAAGATGTAACCTTTATCATTCATAGTTAGCCTGTATATACAGTGAAATATTATTTGGCAATAAAAATAATTGAAATAGTGATGCAGGTTAAAATATGGATGAAACTTGAAAACATTACGGTAAGTGAAAGAAACTACTCATGAAATATCATCTACTGTAAGATCAAGTACACCAAATAGACACAACTACAGAGACAAAAGTAGATTAGCGGTGGCCAGTGGATGGGGGATTGGAGGTACGAGAATGTTCTAAAATTAGACTGTGGTTGCACGACCCTGGGAATATACTACAAACTGTTGATTTGTACACTTTGCATGGTGAATTGCGTGGAATGTGAATGATACCTCATTAAAGCTGTTAAGGAAAAAAAAAGTTATGCTGGAGTGTCTTAAAATCTGTCATATTTTCTATGAACATTTTAGTAAGTAGTATATGTACTGTATTTAAGGTATACATATAGTGTATTCGAGGTATAAGTATATAGAGTATTTAAGGTAGGCTCTAGTAGGTTTTATAAATTAGTGACACAGGACAATTTTGTCCATGATACAATGTCTGTTAGCTATTTCACAATCCAGGCTATAAGTTAACTTGTAAGCATAGGTTAAAAAAAAAAAAGGCATCACGTGACTATAATTCAGTATCAGACCCACTGGAAATCTCCTCCTTTTCCAGAAGTGCCCTCCCTCCTTCTCCCTTTGCCGACTCCCTGGTCTGGAATGCCCTGTACTCTCAGCCCGCTGGAACATCTACTTTTGAGAGCACCAATTAATGACACACCCCTCCCTGAGAAGCTCTTCCGTGGTATTTTCGGCAATAAGCGATGGCCCCATCTCTTCTAGGGGCCTTTCCCAGTAGCCAAGAACTCCTGGAGCACCAGCCATTGGCCTTATTCCTCTTTAAACCCACAGGGTCCAGCACAAAGTTCTGTCATATAGAAGACTCTCAATAAATGGTTGTTGAATGAATGAGTGAGCACACGGATGAAATATTTTCATTGTATTCAGTCATTCTGACTTTCTTTTAAAAAAAGGATATGTCAGAAACAGAACTGACTTTGAAAATGTATTTGCAAAGTATGCTCTTCCACTTTCCTGCCCATCCGTTTTGCTTAACAATTCTAGGCATGAGAGCAAGCCACGTGAATTTAGCTCTGAACTTAACTGACTTATCTCAGAAAAATATGCAGTAGTAAAGACAAAAATAATAGGAGGGGCTTCCCCGGTGGCGCAGTGGTTGAGAGTCTGCCTGCCAATGCAGGGGACACGGGTTCGAGCCCTGGTCTGGGAAGATCCCACATGCCGCGGAGCAACTGAGCCCGTGAGCCACAACTACTGAGCCTGTGCGTCTGGAGCCTGTGCTCCGCAAGAAGAGAGGCCGCGATAGTGAGAGGCCCACGCGCTGCGATGAAGACTGGCCCCCGCTCACCGCAACTAGAGAAAGCCCGCACACAGAAACGAAGAACCAACACAGCCCAAAATAAGTAAATAATTTAATTAAAAAAAAAAACTCACTCATTAAAAAAAGATAATAATAGGAAAAGGCAAAGGCCAATTTGGTTTTCCTCTTTTTCAGTAAGATGTACCATTTATCGAAATTTGGGGGAAAATGTAGTAAGTACCTATTATATGCAGACGCTCTAAGAATTTTCTATTAAATGGGACCTGATTTATGAAATCTTTACTGTCTTCCGAATTTCCTTTGGATTTTTAACGGTAAGAAGTAAGGAGCCTAAGATGACTGCTTCTCATTTCTTCAAGACAAGGGTTCAGCTGGTATTGGGGAAACAATCTCTGTTTGTTCCTGTCTTCTCAGGGGGACTGTTTCTAATTGATCTGGCATGGAATTTAGTTGGAGATGTGTATGTTGCAACTGAAGCAGAGAGCCTGTATGCTTTGTGAAGTGATAACCATATAGGCCTTATTTGAAACACTCGAGGATTTTCAACACTAACCTGGGTTAAATTGAGCTATAAATTCCACTCAAATGTATACATCTTGACAAATTCATCATCACTTGAAGATAGATTCAATCCATGCTCCCCTCAGATTAATAAAGATGATGACCGCTGATCACAAATGCAAAGGTTCGTGGTGATAAAGTGCCATAATGTTGTACTTGGCACTGTTTAAATGCAAATTGCCCATATTAAGCAGACATTTTCTACTGTTATCACTTTCAGTCGAATGGAAATGTTTAAAAATGATCTCTGGGTAAAGAAAAGGATATATAGGCAAATCTATTTCCTCTTACACTCTTTTCAAGTGCACTTCACTCTCATCGCGAAGATTTAGTTAAGCAAAAGCTCAGCTAAACTAAAAAGCAAAGCGGCTGGAAGTTACTTCGTATGGAACTGGATTCAGGACTTCCACAAAATAATTTATTTACTGGTCTTCATTTAGGGACCTGATCCATCATGGACGCTTCCAAACACAACAGACTTCGACTCCTTCTGAATATCAAATTTAGAGCTTACACTTTATTAAAGATGATAGTCCTAAGTTACAGATGTTGATGGTCCTTCCCTAGCTGCTTTAAATTGCCTTGAAAAAGATACAGTTTCTTTAATTAAAAAAGCTGCACAGAGCTAATCCCTCTAGCTGAAAAAAGAAAAGTTTTAAGCAATCTCTTTCTGCTCGCAGAGAGAAAGGCAGACAATACCATAACAGATCAGAAACATAAGCTATAGTGTGCAGCTAGGAGCACAGCAGGGAACTGAATTCTGCTCCGACTGTGTCATTTTTTAATCCCCCATCCAGTTTTCCCCCGTCTGACCTCATGCTGAGATGAAGTTATCAGAGAAGACAGCTTTACTCTTACCAATGAATCCAACCCTGGATCTGTATTATCCTCAGCAGATCAAAACACCGCTTTCATCAAATAGCATTATCTGCATAAAAGGCATGCAATTGCCCGATAATTTCACCCAAACTATGCTATTCATTTAAAGGACAAGAAGAGAAATGGAATTCATTCCTTTGTGGGGGGGGGGGGGCAGCAGTGAAGAGTGAGGCTTAGAGAGAGGCAGAGCCTAGACAAGCTAACTTACCCCCTTCACCCATGGGAACTTTTCTGTTTTTAAACACAAAATCCCAAGAACGGGTCCATTTAAAAGTCCCCCCACTCCTGCGCTTTAAGATTAATTGTTGGAGGAATCTGGTGCAGTTTGAGTGACAAAAGTGTAAGTTGTGTAGAAAACTGGCAGTGAGAAATTACAAAGCTTGCTGATGCCATTAGCCATGCTTCCCTGAACCCCAATAAAAACATCATATCCAGTAAAATTGGAGAAGCATAAGAATTAGCTGAACAGTTGGATGGAGTTTTAACACAACCTTGCGTGGGCGGGGGAGGTGATCCTCCTGGAAGATCTTTCTACGCATCATGAGAAGTCTGAATCCTGAGGTTGGGAAGACAGAGATGTATCACACAATTTTGAGTGGATACTTGGAATAACATTTAAGAAAGCTGAGGAGGGAAGATGAATCTCTTTTTGATTTAGAAAATATTTTAGCCTCCTTGAGATTTTCTTTTCCATTTTATGTTGAAACAGTCTCTCATTTGCATTGTAGATTGTATAAAATGTTATAATGGCATTCTCTTTAATGGATCCTAACTCCTTAGTGAATGACATCAGTTGTTTTGCTCAGGGTATCCTGATAGGTTAGAGCAATCAGACGAAACCATTTGTGTCAAGTAAATGGAATTACTAAAAAGTACTAAAACTCCCGTGTGGGTGTGGGTGACCTATTAGGTATATGTTAATATCCTTTAGAGTATGTGTTACTCACCATAATTTTAATGATTCGCTTGAAAATGTAACTCTTCTGCTCAGTTCTTTCAGAATTTATTCTGTAGACTGACCCTGTAAGAAATCCAGCTTAATCTCTACCCTTCCATCACCCACACAACAATTAAGCACAAAAACACGTAAGACAAACAATCAGGACTGCTTGGAAAAAAAAAAAAAAATTAACACAGTTCGCACCAGACGGAGGCTAGGAATACTCCTGGGAATTCATGAGACAGGTGAAGGGGCAAGAGTTTTCCCCCTTGAAAGAAACACAGAAATTAATCATGGCATATTTGTCATCATTGGCGTTTTAATTACATGTATGTATTCTCTAAAGCGTTGAAGTGTAATTAATAATTGGGTATTTTTTCCATACCAACTTCCTGAAACTACAACTCAACACCCAGGTGCTCTGAGGCTAAATGTGTGTGTGTATGTATATATGGTCTACTGAGTAGTGAAGTTTGAATTCATGTTTCCAAAATAGAGCTTCATGACATACAAATTATCTTAAATTTAATGTGATTAAGCATTAAACGATGGTATTTCCTTGAATTTAATGACAGTACTATTTTCATGTCAAACTTGATTACAGGAACCAGCTTTCAGAGTGAACTGTTTAAAATCCCAAATCATTAACAGATCATTTAGGGTTCAGTCCCAGAAAACTTCTTGTCTGTGAAATATCAACTAAAGACATGGAAACAGAGAGAGGAGTTTCACGTTTTGCCCACAAGTGTGTGCAGCGTGTGTGAGACTGATTTTAGAAGTCAGAATTTTGTCCGCAAACGCTGGGAGAGAAAAGCTGTTTACATCATCAGTACCACCGCGACTCTCAACACACACGTGTAATTTAGGTTGTAATTCACGCTCGTATACTATTTCCTCAAAATAGCAAAGCACATCATGGACCACTACACCCACGAGAAGTGGAGACAGTGAGAAAACCGACCTCCTCAAGACTTTAGAACATTTCAAGGCAACACAGGATTTTGATCTGTTCTCTTGACTTTCACCCAAGCCTGTGTTTGATGCCAACCGATTTCTCTCAGAGATTGCAACTGGATCATTCATAAATCCTGATTTCAGAAGTAAATTCAATCACAGTCACATGGGCCTGGGCTCTGGAAGGCTAAGCAATCATCTTCGTGGACTGTGGAATTGTTGGATTTAAACAGCACTACTCTCAGAATATAGGCCGCCCGCACGGTGCAGAAATAGGCATTTCTAACATCTGGGGCATTCTCTCGCTGAAACTTCAGTGCACTTTGCTTACACTACATTAAGACCGCAGAGACTGGTTTGCTCTGTAGCGTAATACATTACTAAGAGAGGAGAGTTGTGGATTAAGGCCATGAAAAGGCTAAAAGACTCAGATTGGAATAAAGTAAGTTCTGACAAGGCGGCAAGGTCTGATTTTTCGTTTCTCTGATGAAGATGTAGCTCTGGGTTCTGTATGGCTTAGGGAAAAATGGAAGGAGCCTGGCATTTCTGGAGAAGATGGGGAGAAGAAGAATCTGGCCCAGGCAGAGTAAGCGTCCTGTTAACTGGCCACTTCTTTCCTAGCACTTGCCTCCAAATCTAGCACTTTTAATCCACAAAATCTATGAAAGATCAGGATGTACCTTCCCCCTCTTTTACCCTTGGATAAGATATCTAGGAGAAAAAAAAGTAGGCCATGAGAAGATTACGAGCTAAGAGCCTTTTATAAAGAGGGAGGAAACTGGCAGAGGGAGAATCTGAGTTAGAGGAAAGCGAAGGAAGAACAAGCTTACACTGAAGAGAAACTTCAAGGATGCTGGGAGGAAAAGAGGGAGTCCGTGGGAGCCGTGGGTCCGGGTCCTAGCCTGATGCTCTGCTGTAACGGAGTCTCTCCATTTACACCGATGAGTGAGTTCTGGACTCCCGCCTCCAGAGTTTGCTGTGTTACTTAGAAACTAGATTTGAATCACACCCGGGCACAAGTCTTATCTATTTTCAAGCTTATTAGAAATCGACCTTTAGGAGGCAGGGGAGGGAAGGATTGGGAATTTGGGATCAGCAGATGCAAACTAGTATATAGAGGATGCATAAACAACAATGTCCTACTGTAGAGCACAGGGAACTATATTCAATATCCTGTGATAAACCATAATGGAAAAGAATATATATATATGTATAGCCGAGTCACTTTGCTATATAAAAGAAATTAACACAACATTGCAAATCAACTATACTTCAATACAGTTTTTTACGAAAAGAAATCAACCTTTATAGTATTTTGAAGATTTTGATAATAAAGAATTTTTACCATATTAAAATTGGATGATTACCTTGATAATAAATGGGCTAACAAAATCTGTGGTTGTCCGAGACCAATGTTTTTCTAACTGTGACCATTAGATCACATGTATCAGAATCACCTGGGGGTTCTTAATAAAATATTCGTTCCCGAGCCCTACCTCAGCTCTGTGGAATCAGAACCTTCAAGGATGGAACCGATACATAAGCACTTTTCACACGCTTTCCAGAGCATTCCTAGGTACAGGGAAGTCTGAGCAATATTGCCCTGCGCCAAACGCTTTACATAACGCAACTAGGTATTTCAGTTTTTATCATTAGCCTATTCAAGAGAACTCGATGCAAATAAATCTAGTTGAATTATTTTCAAAAGTGACACATTCCTATTTAAGGAAGAAACCCCAATTCACAAAATGAAGAAGGTGAGAATATCTGTCTGAAGAAATTCCAGCTGAAAATTCAGTTAACACTTCAAAGTTGGATTTTGAATCATTCTTTCCGAGAGCAGAAAAATCAGTGAGTTATAAATTGAGATAGCATTTTCTATGCGTCTTAATGGTTGGATTACTGAGTACAAATGTTGGCTGACTACACTGTTCAATAGTATATGTATGATTCTAAAATTACGTAGAGTTTGAATGAACCTTTAAATATGTATTAGTTCTATTTATTATCAGAAATGAAAGAATTCTTTGTGTGAGATGGAATAGAACTGATTCAACATGCACAGCTTTTAATAGAAATCAAGAATAGATATGTCCAAAATATTCAAAGCTGTCTTTGGAAGTGAGGCATTTTACAGGTCAGCATCCCAGGCTATCTCCAGGGTGGTTCTCAGAAGTACTGCTCTTGCTGAAAGCCCTTAAATTTTTAACATAAAGCGTTCTCTCTACCCTAGCATCACTTCCTTCTTTTGCAATGACTTATCTCTGAAGGATGTGACTTTCAACGAAGAAGTACTAGTATTATATGGAAGGATGTGATCTTGTTTCCCCTTACATTAAAAAATTAAAGTCCTTACTGTGAATAGTGGGGAAAGACATTCAAGTAAGTCTTTTTTTATATTGTCTTAACTGCTCGTTAGTATATCATTAGTCTACCTGGTCGTCATTTGGCCCTTCCTCCTACCCCGCTTCACCTTGCCTGCATGAGTTCTTTCTTGCAGACAATGTGCTCAGCACCTAACATGCATTGTCTCCTGTAAGTTTCATAACAACTTCAAAAATAGTTACTTTATTTCCCCCATTTTAAAGATGAGTCCATTGCAGAGTAAGTAATGTGGCCAAGAGCCAGGATTGATAACCCTGATTCCAGGGCCCAAACACTTAGCAATGACACCTATTTCTTCCTTACTGGAAACAGGAGGAAAAGAACAAGTTCTGATCATAATTTAGTTTACCTTCTATACATGTACACAAAACCATGTAGACACAGAAATACAAAGTCAAGCTTAATGAAAGAGAAATGCCTCTTAAAACAAACACAACTCCGACGAGAATTCCACAAAGAAAACACCTTTTTCTTTTGCTTGAGTCTGTTTTTGAGAAAAGTTAATTATTTTACAATGTGAAAAAAATGAACTCGACGCAACTTTAAATCCTGGTCCACAGCAAGATTATTCATCTTTCTTTACGTGTAAACAGATTTACAATAAAAATTGCTCCCAGTATTTTATAATCCCTTTACCTATATCTATAAACAAAATTACTGCAACCATCAGCACTTGTATTAAAATAATGGCTTAAGGTTACACTTGAAGAAGATTTCAGTTCTCTCTTGAGAACTGAATGATGATTCTCTCTTCAATCACTAATCTCCACAGCATAGAGTTAAATCACTATTGTAAGGTCTGGATATAGTAAACATTTTGAATGATAAACATTTGTGGCTCTGATGAAAATTCTCCAGGAAGGCTGTGACTGCTCCAGTGGCCTCTAGCTTGCAGAAGCTGGTAATTCTCTTCAGAGGACCAGGAAAGTTAAGAAGGGCGGCTTGTAAGCTCGCTGCTGCTTGAAATGACAAATCATTGAAAACCTGTCCCTGAGAACAGCTTGGGGAGTAAATGTGGATAATAATGGCGTATGTGTGGCTGCAAAACAATAATGAACCTGTCTAATCAACTGTTCTGAATAGCAGTAGATCACAGTGGAAGGAAAAATACACATCCTTATTGACCCTTTGTGCATTCTGTTACCCATAACTCTTCCCAAAGGCAGAATTTAATATAAATAACTGAAACTGGAGTAGAAAGTAAACCCATTATCTTTTCTTCTTTATGGATATGATATATTATGATGGGAGGGTTATTTTTTTTTAATTTGAGTTTTTATTTTATTATTTTTAAAATTTTAATTAATTAATTTTTGGCTGGGTTGGGTCTTTGTTGCGGTGCGCGGGCTTCTCATTGCGGTGGCTTCTCTTGTCGTGGAGCACGGGCTCTAGGGGTGCGGGCTACAGTAGTTGTGTCACGTGGGCTCAGTAGTTGTGGCTCATGGGCTCTAGAGCGCAGGCTCAGTAGTTGTGGTGCACGGGCTTAGTTGCTCCGCGGCATGTGGGATCTTCCCGGACCAGGGCTTGAACCCGCGTACCCTACACTGGCAGGCGGATTCTTAACCACTGCGCCACCAGGGAAGCCCCAGGAGAGTTACTTTAGAAAGGACTTAAAGAACAGACTCATATTCATAAATCAAAAAAAAAGTGAACTATGGTCTGATCTCACTTTATTAATTTTGGTTATCTTCATAATGGATGCATATTAGTACAGATAAAACGTATTTTGTTGTGCTCCTTAATGACTGATAAACTATTATATTATTGATTGTACTGGGCATATTGATTTTACATGTACGAACAGGCCATATGTTGAGGATTGAGTTATAGGAAACAACTTCTTTTTCTCCTCCAATTCCCACCACCTTCAGATTTCACACTTATGTCAACACAGTTCATGTCATAGAGAGCTACTGAAAGGATTAGATTAGTTTATGAAGACGGTCATGGCCCCAAATCCACTTGATACGCCAAAGATCACTATCACCACCGACGAACTGAACTATTTGTCAAGTAAAAATTTCATTTCATCCTGGGGTTAAATCTACCACACAAGAAGGAACAGAAAGTCTTCGCAATATCAACTTATGTCACAAGATGTTGTGAGAATCAAATGAGATAGCATTTAAAATTTTTAAAGGTTTCCATGAAGCTTATAATTAATATCTTTCACTTATCTAACCAAGTATAGTTCTTCCAGTTCAACTTGTGTAGTAAAAACCAAAGTGAATATAACGTATATTAGTCATCGGCTCAATGTGATGATTTCTGTGAAGTGCTGCTACAAGTCTTCTAGGTTTGTCTTAATTTTAAACATTTATTTAATACCACCTGCACAGATCTGAAGATGAGCAAAAGGTATACAGGATTGAAAAATGGGTTCTCTCTTCCTGCAGTGATACATGATGTTGAGCCCCTGCACTCATTCAATAACTACTTCTTTTAATTAGTGAAGAAAATGTGCAACTTGGCCGAGTGCACTGCCTCGGACGAGGGAAGCAGACTTCTCAAAAAGAAATGTGATTTGTATGTGTAGGAGTTTGATCCATTTAACCTTATTAGTATTGATTTTCTATGGAGTATCTTTTTCATATCAAATTTTGGTGAGAATACCATCAAAATAATTTTTTTGTTTGTTTTTTTTGGCGGTACGCGGGCCTCTCACTGTTGTGGCCTCTCCCGTTGCGAAGCACAGGCTCCGGACGCGCAGGCTCTGCGGCCATGGCTCACGGGCCCAGCCGCTCCGCGGCATGTGGGATCTTCCCGGACCGGGGCACGAACCCGTGTCCCCTACATCGGCAGGCGGACTCTCAACCACTGCGCCACCAGGGAAGCCCCAAAGTATTTTTTTTTTATGTTTATCTAGACAAACTGCTTTGCAGGTTAGTATTTTAAATCAGTTAAACCTTTATCTGAAGGGGTCATCGTTTCTTTAATTTGGATAACTTAAATTGGACCCAAATCCTTGATTTCAATTAAATTGTACATTATTTTTGTAATCATAATTTCTCAGACCACTCTCTCCATCTGAAGTATATTTAAGAAAAAAGTTTGCTTTGCCTAAATTTAGAAAAAAAGATACAATCTGATTTGGAGTGGTGAGCTATTCTGATTATGGTTTTGTTTCTTTGCAATATTATGACTAGATTAGAAACTTCACAATAGGAAAATTACTAGGCAACTCAATATAGATTTATATATTTGGAGATACCACAGATATATGTGTATATTCATGTGTGTATCTGTTTCTGTATATGGATGAATAGATAGATAGATATGTCTGTATATCTGTGTTTCTTAGTATAGTTTTATACTTTGCCATTGTTTTAAAATAAACTAAGCTGACAGTCTCTTGGCAGTATTTACTCCCGGATGCTTTAAAAATAATACAATTAAGAATCTACCTTCTTTTTCTCGATTTACTCTTTTCTTAATACATATTTACACCTGTAAAAGAATCAGTGCATCACAGAGAACTTTCAGTCTGATATATAATATAAAGTATAATACCATCCTTTTTGTGAGATTCACTCTTCAATTACCCTTTTTTGGTTATCCTTTTATACCGAGAGCTTTTAAATTCTGGGTTTTCCCTGATTGGTGACATGTTGTGGTCTTTCAAACAAGGTGGTTCTGCTGATGCATCCAACAATTTCAGTTACTTCACTTTGTAACTTTTTCATCATATTCAATATTACCCCTTAAAATTTTTTGATACTTCTTCTTTAGGAAGCAAGAATTCTGAAGAGTGAATTCTGATTAATATTAAACAATATAAATTTGTCTATTTGTAAAAAAAACCTATGTCCATATTTTCCTTTTCTTTGTATTACACATTATGGAATAGTAGTAGATTTCCACATCTGTAATATAAATATTCTAAGCTAAGCACGTTTAGCTGCTAGCTCACAGTATCCATGCTTAACACAATTTATCTGCTACTTACTGCTTTTCTAAAACTATTTGCTTTAGCAACATTTTTTTTCAATAAAATAATGGTATTGATTTTTCAGTAAGGAATGGTATTTATTATGTGAATTCAAAATGACTTGATAGTGATATACTCTGTGGAATGCTAGCCGGCTATCACCTGGGGATGTAACCCTTATTCTAATTTTTTCCAAGTGCCTTGTTGCCACAGATTTTGCTGGGCAACCTTAAATTAAGGCATTTTCCTCCCTGATGACCTGGTGTAATTTTTTTATAATGTGAATAATTGTGATGACAGAATTAATTTGAGTACGAAAATATGAGGAAAAAAGTCATTACATTTAACTCAAGTTAATTGTTAATTTTGTGAAAGTAGATAGTACGAGCAAACTGAAATTTAGAATGTCAATTCCAAGCTAGTTTCTTGAGTTAATTTTTGAGTTTTTCAAGGGCTTAATATAATGTGAGGTATGATTTAAAAAGTAACAATTATTATTTGGTGATAAATTAGAAGAATAAAATATTTAATTCGAGTCATATATGTATACATGTATATGTACACACATATATATTTTAAATGAGGATTTCCAAAATTCTCAGATTTACTAACTAGATTCTTATTGTTATACCACAGGGTGATGTCCCATTTTGGATATGCAGAAAGAGAAAAATCAGTCAGTATTGAGTTGTTCTCCTTAAAGACAACTTGAATCTCAAGTTTCTTTTAATAGGGAAAAAGGAACAATTAAAGGGATATTTTAAATTACTGAAAAAGAAAAAAGTACACCCAAACTCAAATTTTATTAATAGCTCTTCTGCTAATAGCATAATTACAGATGACACTAAAAAATTCCTACACAGAAAAATGTATAAAAAGGTAACATCTATTATAACAGGGAAATGAATTACCATATAAGAGGGCTTTTTAGTTTTCCTACAGATTTTATTCTGTGGCTCTTTTGACCAAAATGAAAAGGCAAAGCATTATTAACAATACTATTCGGTAATGTAGACTGAGGAACTATTTAGAAAACATTACTATAATTACTAAACAAACCTATAATTCTTTATACTATATATTATTGGTTTCAAGTCACCACAATCTACATAAACTAAAATTCTGCCTAAAGCAGCTTAAACTTTCTAAAAACAAATTAATATTTTTCACCTAAAGCAAATATTTATTTAATAACTTATATTTGAGTGATAATACATATCCTGCCTAATTTATATTCAATTTCCTTAATATTCAAATTTGGTCTCAGTAAAATATACTTTAGTAAAAGAAAATTGACAAAGAAAAACAAGAGTACTGCAATTTTTTTCCCATCCCAAGTTAATATCCCTTTCGAAATATCCCAGTTTGCATGCTATATAGACTACGTAAAATATAAAACAAAATTTTAAAAGCACTGCTTACTTGATGACTTCGTTTTTGAAAAAGAGCGTTTCAGTAAACTTTGTCCTGCTTCGAGAGAACAGAGCTCCTTTTAAAAATGCAGCAAATAGTTTCGGCATGATCTTTTCCTTTATGTTTTATTTAAAATGTTAATGGAGTAAATCCACAATTCACATAATTTATTGGGAAACCCTTTTGTTCCAAATAATGCATTGTAAGAACAGTGATATCCAGGCAAGTCCCCTTACAGAACATGCATCAGTTCAGTTCCCTTTTGAAGCATATTGCAAATGTCCTCTAACAGGGCACAGCAACATTACATAAATCATCTTATATGAAAAATTAACATGACATCAAATATTTATAAATATTAATGTGTATGTTAATATAACCAAAGCTGTAACAAACAATCGTAACCTTGCCGAGTTCCCTAGGACAGGCGCCGCTGATAATGATATCCATTATCTCTGGAGGAACACACAATTATGAAAGTTATACACAGGATGCTATGTTCTTAGCCGCTTTTAAATTTATCCATTAAATGTCTACCTTATATATGATATTAACCCTTTATGCACACATTCTTAAGAAATAGAAAGGCGGTTCTTGTGGGTATCTTAAAGATCATTTTTACTTAATCATTTACACGGAAAGTCCCTGATTTTTCATATGACTTTATGCATAATTGGAGTATACGGTGTCCTACAAATTAATTCACTTGGACTCTTCTCATCAACATGCATTTAAGCGTATGTATGCTACACCTCGTTTAAGAAAGCCACGCTTTGCAAAGATGGATCTGAGGTTCTGAAATGTAATATGCTATGCTATCCCCACTCTGCCCAGGAAAGTTCTCTTTCTAAGTGTCTGTGCTAAGAATAGGGTGAGAGTCAGTAATTCTTGGGCTTGACTGAACACAGGGCTGTCAAGTCCATAGGCAGAGTTTCTGCTCAGACCCTATGGGATCCATGGGTCATAGGTGTGGTCTTCCAGCAAAGTTTTATTTGGGGCTCCTTTTCCAGATTCAGCACTGTCAGCAGGTATGGTTAATTCAGTCAACCAGCACTAAAGCAATGTGATTTCAGATGAGAGGGGAAAAGGCCATCATTTTGTATAAGTGCACTTGCTGCAGCTCAGTCAAATCAGGTTCGGAATCCAACAGGTTTTCAAGGGCAAAGCAAGAAGATCACTTTGAGGACAAACACACTTATGGATTGAAGATGCTTTGCTTCCCCGAAGGAGAGCTCAGTAAGAAGCCTCCTGAACCCACCCACCTAAACCTGCTCCCAGCTAGCAGGTTCTTCATTGTAAAGCACCCGATTTCTATTTCCAGTCTGACTCCTCAGTGTTACATATAGACTCTGCTTTTGCGGTGTTGGACTCTGGAGAGAATCTGTTCCTTGTCACTTACGGCGGGGACGGGTTTAGCTGTGGGTAGTGGGGAAGAGGTGTGAGCCGTGTTTCTACTTTAAAGATTTTTGTCCATTTCTTTGATCTAGGCTTCTGTTTGGGGCATTTTCTTTCTGGATAACAATACTAACTCAGCTTATTTTACTCACTGAAAAAGAAAATATATAACGAGTAATGTCTCAAGTAGTCCAAAAATGCCACCCAAAATACCTTCCAGTTAGAGATTCATTTTACTGCAAATTGTTAAAAATATAATAGACTTTAGATGGGATGTCAAGCCTAATACACACTTTAGTACTAGTTGTTTTAATCATATAAGAGATCAAGACTTACTTAACTGGTATCATTCTACAGTGGGTCAGAATTTTGGATGGGATGCAAAAGGGTCAATTTGCAGACTAGATGTTACTTTGTTACTTATTGATTTAAACATGTATTTTATAGTCTTTCAAATCCCCCCAAAATATGTTATCATATTTGCTATCAGTAATTTTACCCTTTGGCCATTTTCCCAAATAGTTATTGCTTTCATCTTAAAAAAAAGAAAGCTTTATCTTAACGTCTCTGCCATCTGCTGCGTCTTTTAATTTAATTAATTATTTTTGCTCTCCCTGTAGAAAACTCCACAAAGCATTGCCTCCACTTGATGTCTCCAAATGCTCTACTCCCACCCTCCTTAAATGCGGTCGAGCTTTTATCCACAGAGGCCACTCTTGTCGAGGCAGCCCAGCGTCTCTCCACCTAAATCCCAAGGTCAATCCTCAGCCTTCATTTTACTTGAATCCGTCAGCAGCATCTGACATAGTATATCACTTCCCCCTCCTTAATACCCTTGCATGCACTTGGCTTTCAGGACACTGTATTCTGATTTCCCACCTACTTCACACGCCACGCCTTTTCAGGTCCTTCAGGGATTCTCATCCCCACCCTTTTAATTTTGGAGGGCCCCAGGGCTCAGCCCTTCTTCCTCTTTATATTTCTAGATTCATCCCTCGGGGAACTCTCGAGTCTCAAAACTTCAGTACCGTTTCCGTGCTGGCACCTTCCATATTTATATTCCCACTTCAGATCTCTTTCTCTCTCCTTAAATTCAGATTCATATATGCAATTATCTACTCGTCATTTCTACACGGTTGCCTAAAGACGCAATTTCAAGTAAATATGTGTGAACCAGAACTTCTGAATTCTAAAATCTACTCTTTTTGCAATCTTTCCAATCTCAGTCAGTGGCCACTCCAACACTTCCAGTTACTCTGGTCAAAACCCTTGGTGGGGGGCTTCCCTGGTGGTGCAGTGGTTAAGAACCTGCCTGCCAATGCAGGGGACACGGGTTCGAGCCCTGGTCCGGGAAGATCCCACATGCCGCGGAGCAACTAAGCCCATGCACCACAACTACTGAGCCCGTGTGCTGCAACTACTGAAGCCTGTGCACCTAGAGCCCGTGCTCCGCGACAAGAGAAGCCACCGCAATGAGAAGCCCACGCACCGCAACAAAGAGTAGCCCCAGCTCGCCGCAGCTAGGGAAAGCTTGCACTCAGCAACGAAGACCCAACACAGCCTAAAATAAATAAATAAATAAACAAACAAAAAAAACCCTTTGTGGTCATATTTGATCCCTCTCTTTCTCTCACTCCCCTCTTCTGATCTATGAGGAAATACTTTTTAGCTCTACCTTAAAAATATATCCAGATTCGGACCTATTCTCCATTTCAATCACTCTTATGTTGAGCTGCAGCCATCTTTTGCCTGTATTATTGCAATAGCCTCCCGACTATTCTCTCTCTATCTGCACTTGCCCGCCCCTAACTATGTATTCTCAACGCAGCGACCAGAGTGAACCTTTCAAAATATGTCAGATGGGGCTTCCCTGGTGGCGCAGTGGTTGAGAGTCCGCCTGCCGATGCAGGGGACGCAGGTTCGTGCCCCATTCCGGGAAGATCCCACGTGCCGTGGAGCGGCTGGGCCCGTGGGCCATGGCCGCTGGGCCTGCGCGTCCGGAGCCTGTGCTCCGCAACGGGAGAGGCCACAGCAGTGAGAGGCCCGCGTACCACACACACAAAAAATATGTCAGATGATGTCATGCCTTTGCTGGAAATCCTGCAATGCTTCTACCTGTCACTCAGCACATGAGCCATGGTCCCTATAATGACTTACGAAGGCCTCGCATGATCTGAACCCGTTACCTCTTTGACCTCAGCTTCTAGAATCCTCCCTTTTCATTCCACTCCACAATCTCCTTGCTGTTCCCTAAACACACCAGGCAAGCTTACTCAAAGTCTTTATTCAAATTTCTTTTGCTCAGGGAGGCTTCATTTGAAAGCCCTATATTTAAAATTGCAAACGGCTCCTCCCCCATCCACTGGTATGCCTGATCTCACCTACCCCGCTCTATGGGATATTCTACTGTATATATTCTTTTCAAATTTAGGTGTAAGTCTACCTAAATATTAAGAAAATCTGTAGTAGGAGAAATATGAAACTGGTGAAAGATATCAAAGAAGCAATAAATAAATGGTGAGATATTCCATGCTAACACACAGGAAGACGCAATATTGTCAAGAAGTCAGTTCTTCTCAACAGGATCTATGGATTCAGCACAACCTCAATCAAAATCCCAGCAAGTTATCTGTGGATATTGACACACTGATTCTAAAGATTATGTCAAGAGCAAAAGGCCCTGAATAACCAACATGGTATTGAAGGAAAAGCACAAAGTTGGAGGACAGACACTACCCAACTTCAAGACTTACCATAAAGCTACACTCACCAACACAGTGAGGTCTTAGAAAAAGAATAGAGAAATAGTTCAGTGGAACAGAATAGAGAGTTCAGAAATAGGTCCACATAAATGTAGTTATCTGGTCTTCAACAAGAGAGCAAAGGCAATACCAGAAATCAAAGAGAGTCTTTTCACCAACTGGTGCTCGAACAACTGAACATCCACATGCAAAAACGTGAACCTAGATACAGTCCTTACACCTTTCCCAAAAGCGGACTCCAAACAGATCACAGACTACATGTAAAACACAATAGGGAGGGTGGGAGGGAGGGAGACACAAGAGGGAAGAGATATGGGAGCATATGTATATGTATAACTGATTCACTTTGTTATAAAGCAGAAACTAACACACCATTGTAAAGAAATTATACTCCAATAAAGATGTCAAAAAAAATGTAAAACACAGAACTACAAAAGTCCTAAAAGATAACAGAGCAATAAACCTAATATTCTAGGATATAGTGGTGACTTTTTATTTTTATTTTATTTTATTTTTTTTGCAGTACGCGGGCCTCTCACTGCTGTGGGTTCTCCCGTTGTGGGGCACAGGCTCCGGACGCGCAGGCTCGGCGGCCATGGCTCACGGGCTCAGCCGCTCCGCGGCATGTGGGATCTTCCCGGACCGGGGCACAAACCCGTGTCCCCTGCATCGGCAGCCGGACTCTCAACCACTGCGCCACCAGGGAAGCCCAGTGGTGACTTTTTAGATACAACATCAAAACCATGATCTGTGAATGAAGTAATTGATAAGCTGGACTTCAATAAAATGAAAAACTTCTGTTATGTGAAAGACAATGTCAAGAGAATGAGAAGTCTAGCCACAGACTTGGAGAAAGTATTTGTAAAAGACTGTTACTTAAAATATACAAAGAGGGTAGGATAGGGAGGATGGGAGGGAGACGCAAGAGGGAGGGGATATGGGGATATATGTATACATATAGCTGATTCACTTTGTTATACAGCAGAAACGAAATTGTATAATTATAAAAAAAGTATAATCGTAAAGCAATTATACTCCAATAAAGATGTTAAAAAACATATATACAAAGAACACTTAAAACTCAATAGTAAGAAAATTAACAACCAGATTAAAACATGGGCAAAAAACCTGAACAGACATCTCACCAAAGAAGATATACAGATGGCAAATAAATATATGAAGGAATGTTCCACATCATATGTCATTAAGGAACTGCAAATTAAAACAACAAGATACCACCGCACACCTATTAGAATGGTCAAAATCCGAAACGCCGACAGACCAAATGCTGGTGAGGGTGTGTAACAGCAGGAACGCTCATTCATTCTCATTCTCACCATTATTAATTTTACTTAATAGGAAATGTTTCTTATGTATACATCAAATATACACTATACATGTGTACGTGTATATACAGAAATACATTTTTCAAGGAAAATTATTTTATATACACACATATTATACAAGCAATCTTTAGTGTAAATTCCTCCATCCCACCCCAAATTTACACCTTCTTATATGGAACTCAGTAGTATGGCGACTTTGACTATGATCAAGAAAAAAAGAAGGGAAGAAGGAGGAGAAAGAGAAGGAATTGTTCTGAGTGGTTTAAATAGTTATTCAAAAGTTCTCAGGCTAAATTCTATGCATTTCACTCACAAGAACTTCTAAGTTCTTCCTCGGCAACTTGTACTTTGTAGAGAACTCTAACAAACTTGATTACATGGCTTTGAAATGTGTCGTGGTTTAGATACAGAAAATCAGAGTCTACCTATAGGCACTGAGAAGAGGAGTGCTGAACAAAGACGTATTTGAAGTAGACAGAGGTACTCATAAAAGCCGGGTTGTCTGACTTCAGCTGATATAAAACGGAACTATCTTCTTGGAAAGTCATTGTGCAATATTTATAATGATGGCCCTGCATCGTTAGAAGTTTAAATTATGTGTATAACCTCAACATATTCTGGTTAAGAAATCAGGGAGCAGTTCACTTAGGTAATGCCTCATCAAAATGGTTAAAAGTAGCCAGAGTGATTCACTTTCTGATGCTTCCAGAGTAGAAAAATGTGACTTTCATTCATTGTCTCCCCTCTCCCTCCCTCCCCGCCCCCACACTTGATTTTAGTTATAATACTTCTTTGGTGTTTTGAGTTGTTTCAGACTAACTTTGCTAGCATGGTGTGGGTTTATATTTAAGAAAATACAGATATAATGAGATGCTAGTTCCTTGAGAGTAATCCAACATTTTCACCGATATATTAAAAAATGAATTGGGCATATATTCATTATTCATTTAAGTCCAGTCAACTCTCAATTATCTCTGGTAATAGAGAGTAAGGACAGAATGAACAGATGGAACCTATTCCTAGAGTCCCCAAACACAACTTTCAATCTCCTCTCTCTGAGTCCTTTACAAGACAGCAATGCTTCCTTTCCCCTTCTTTGTAGGCTCATTTCAATTGTGGAATGACCTTAAGAAAAACAACCCAAGAGAGAAAAAAAAGCAAAGCACAGGATGATCTCTTAAATCCTCTGCTAAAATTAAGATAACAAATACAATCTTTAATGACTTATCAAAGAAAATGAACTGGCATGATTTTTCAAATATTGTCTCTGCAAGTGTGGGTCACTTACAGATAAAACAGTTGATTGTCCTTTACTAAACTGCACCAACTATTTTGCAAACCATTTAATCATTTTAAAAGGCAGCTTTAAGAATATGTGTTTTAACTTTCAGAAGAGCAGTTAGATTTTAAAATGTGAACATCTTTATACATTTTATAGTCTGCAGATGAGGAAGACAAGGGAGTCTTTATTTAATAACATTGTCAAACATGGAATTAACAAAGTCTTACAAACATGCCATGCCATCCAGAGTCTCAGCATTAGAACAGGCTTCGTAGCTGTTCCTTAACTAGCAATAATATTGACCTTTTTACTAAGTGTGAACAGCATTTATTCAACACGGAATCAATACTGAACTGAAACTCCAAGGTCTTAGCAGCTAATTCTAAAGAGCATCACTCAGTAGAGATTCTGGGATGGTGATTAGCATAAATGCAAAATGAAAAGATCCTGTACACAAATGGGCTCAGATCTGTATACAGTTTTATATTTGATAGTTACTGAACACTGAGAAAAATGGGAACAGAACTTGAAGCCTGATGTTTTTTCCCTTCAAAAAGAGTAAAATAAAATCCTTTCAGACACACAACAGAACATTATCATCTAATATCTGTTGTGCTGTGGGATGTCAATAGTCATTGATTACTTTCTTTTTGAAGACCCAGTGAAATCCTAAAAACTAGCATTAACTTTGATGTTACAAAGGGTCACAGTATTTTAAAACACTATTACTGATGCTGCTATTTTTTTATTTTTATTCATCTGAAGAACCTAGTCAGATGCGTATTGTATACAAAAATCTGTGTTCCCCACAAGGTGATGAAGGGAGGGAAGAGAGATCAGTTTATGAATGTGGCTCCAAGAAACTGCTCTGGAAGAGAGGATAAGGCAACTCGTCTGGGAGAGAGTTCAACTGACAGTCATGTCAACGCGGTCATGTTAGTAGATAGATATTTGGATGGAAAAAGAAAAAGATACTAAGAAGGAAAAGATAGTAAGAAGGAAAAAGATAGTAAGAAGGAAAGATAGTAAGAAGGAAAAATAGGTACGGCATTGTATATGATGGATAGAATTTTTCTAGCTTTATAGATAGAACTTTTACCACTGAGAAAATGTGTTATTGTGGCCCAGCCTGGGGTCTATGTGCTCTAGAGGATAAACTGATTTAAATGTTAATTCTATTGACAATAGCTTTTAAACTGGTCCTTCCTCTATTACTCCATCTCTGTGGGACTCTCTGTTATAACAAAGAGAACTTGGATATTCTGCCCTACCCTGAGTTATGCCAAGACATTCTCCATTGGGAACACTTCCAGACTCATTTTACAAGGCCAGCATTATCCTGATACCAAAGCAAGATAAAGACACTACAGGAAAACTACAGGCCAATATCCCTGATAAACACAGATGTAAAATTTCTCAAAAAAGTACTAGCAAACCTAATTCAATGGCACCTTAAAAGGACTGTATACCATGATCATACACCTGGGATGCAAGGATGGTTCAACATACACAAATCAATAAATGTGATACAGTACATTAATGGAATGAAAGGTTAAAATTATATGATTATCTTAATAGATGCAGAAAAAGCATCTGACAAAATTCAACATCCTTTCTTGATAAAAACTGTCAAATTGGGTATAAAAACGTACCTCAACATAATAAAGGCCACACATGACAAGCCCACAGCTAACATCATACTCAATGATGAAAAGTTGAAAAGCTTTCCCTCTGAGATGAGGAATGAAACAAGGGTGCCCACTCTCACCACTCCTATTCCACGTAGTACTGGAATTTGTAGCCAGAGAAAGTAGCCAAGAAATAATAAATAAAAGGCATCCAGATCAGAAAAGAAGACATAAAACTGCCTCTATTTGCAGAAGACATGATATTATATATACAAAACCCTAAAGACTCCATGAAAAAGCTCTTAGAACTAATAAACTAATTCAGTAAAGATGCAGGATACAAAATCAATATAAAAAATCAGCTGTGTTTCGATACACTAACCATGAACTACATGAGAAAGAAATAAAGAAAATGATCCCATTCACAATAGCATCAAAAGCAATAAAATGCTTAGGAATAAATCTAACCAAGGAGGTGAAGTTTTGTACACTGAAAACTATAATACGTTACTGAAAAAATTAAAGAAGATAAAAATAAATGGAAAAACATCCATGTTCAAGAACTTAGCATGGAACCACAAGACCCCTCGAATTGCCAAAGAAACCTTAAGAAAGAAGAACAAAGCAGAAGCATCACACTTCCTAGTTTCAAATTATACTACAAAGCTATAGTAATCAAAACAGTATGGTACTGGCATAAAACAGACACATAGACCAATGGAACAGAATCAAAAGTCTATAAATAGATATGGCCAAATAATATTTGACAAGGGAGCCAAGAATACTCAATGGGGAAGAGATAGTCTCTTCAATAAATTGTGTCGGAAAGTGGAAATCCACATACAAAAGAATGAAACAGGACCCTTATCTTACATCCCTCACAAAAATTAACTGGAAATGAATGAAAGACTTAAGTGTAAGACCTGAAACTCCTAGAAAAAAACATATGGAAAAACATTCACTGATAATGGTCTTGGCAATGATTTTTTGGATATAATATCAAAGCACAAGCAACAAAAGCAAAAATAAAAAAGTGAGACTATATCAAACTAAAAAGCTTTTGCACAGCAAAAGCAACAATCAAAAATAAAAAGGAAAAAAGAGAAGAAAAAGAAAAAGTAACCTACTGAATGGAAGAAAATATTTGCAAATCATATACCTGCTAAGGGGTTATATCCATAACATATAAGAAACTCATACAACTCAGTATCAGGAAAACAAATAATCCAATTTAAAAACTGGGCAAAGGACCCAAAAAGATGTTTTCTGAAGAAGATACACAAATGGTCAGCAGAGACAGGAAAAGGTGCTCAGCATCATCAGTTATCAGGGAAGTGCAAATCAAAACCACAACGAGATATGTCACCTCAAACATATTAGACTGGCTACCAACAAAAAGACAATAAATTGGCCATATACCCAGAGAAAACCATAATTTAAAAAGACACATGGCACCCCAATGTTCATTGCAGCACTGTTTACAATAGCCAGGTCATGGAAGCAACCTAAATGCCCATCGACAGACTAATGGATAAAGAAGATGTGGTACATATATACAATGGAATATTACTCAGCCATAAAAAGGAACGAAATTGGGTCATTTGCAGAGACCTGGATGGACCTAGAGACTGTCATACAGAGTGAAATAAGTCAGAAAGAGAAAAACAAATATCATATATTAACGCATATATGTGGAAGATAGAAAAATGGTACAGATGAGCCAGTTTGCAAGGCAGAAACAGAGACACAGATGTAGAGAACAAACGTATGGACACCAAGGGTGGAAAGTGGGGTGGTGGTGGGGGGATGAATTGAGCGATTGGGGTTGACATATACACACTAATATGTATAAAATAGGTAACTAATAAAAAATAGAGAATCTTGAACTTCAAAAAAAAAAAGACAATAAACAACAAGTGCTGTTAACGATAAACAACAAGTGATGAGGGTGTGGAGAAAACAGAAGCCCTGTGCACTGTTGGCAGGAATGTAAATTGGTGCAGTCACTATAGAAAACAGTATGGAGGTTTCTCAAAAAATTAAAATTAGAACTACTGTATAATCCAGCAATTCCTCTCCTGGGTAAGGAAATAAAAACATTAACCCAAAAATGTATTTGCACCCTCATGTTCATTACAGCATTATTTACAATAGCCAAGATATGGAAACAACCTAAGTGACCTTCAATGAATGAATGGTAAAGAAATGTGACAAATATATACAATGGAATGTTATTCAGCTATAAAAAAAGAAGAAAATATTGCCATTTGTAAAAACGTGGATGGACCTTGAGGGCATTATGCTAAGTGAAATAAGTCAGACAGAGAAAGACAAATACTGTATGATCTCACTTATATATGGACCCTAAAAACACTTAACTCATAGAAACAGAGAGTAGATTAGTGGTTGCCTGGAGGGAAGGGGAAAGGGGAAATGGGTGATGGTGATCTAAGCATACAAACTTCTAGTTACAAAGTGAAGAAGTTTTCAAAATGTAATGTACAACATGGTGACGATAGCTAACAATACTGTATTGCATACTTGAAAATTGCTAAGAGAGTTGATCTTAAAAGTTCTCAACACACACACACACACACACACACACACACACACACGAAAGACAACTATGTGAGGTGATGGTGTGTTAATTAACCTTACTGTGATAATCATTTTGCAGTTATACATACATCAAATCATCACACTATACACCATAAAATTATACAATGTTATATATCAATTATATCTCAGTAAAGCTGGGAAAAAACAAACCAAAAAACCCCCCCATCTTCCATCAAGGAAAGAAAATGAATCTCCTGCAACTACCTCATTGAAATGGGGAAACTGGCTTTAGGTGGTGAACAGTGGAATCCCAAAGGTAGGTTAGGAAAAAGCTCCTTTGTCATCCATCCATAGAAGCATAGCAATCTGGGGGCCAACATTTGTCTCAAAACGTATTATCCTTCTATTACACATGCATCCATAAACACTTGATCTCTGGTCTTGAATGTGAACATCCTTATTCAATTGAGTAGATGCCCTTTGGAAAGGTGTTCTGTGTTTGGCATGCAAGAATCAGGCCATTCTAGACAACAGGGCACCACCACAGGAGTCCTTATGACTTATCATCTCTATGATCCATGAATTAAAAGGCTCTGGTGAGTGAGACCATTATGGTTTATTGCTTCTGGGAGCCGAGTACTACAGAGTATGTGAAGAGAAGCCGGCATTAGTGTCTGAGCAATAAAAATCCCTAAATGCTGATTTACCTGACAGACTAAACTGGCTCTGAAAGAATGCTAACTAAAAAAACAAACTTGTAAATAAAGATTTAGAATCCTTTTATCCCAAACATTTTAATAGAAATCGATATCATTTTCACATGAAACTATGAGGAAAATTGTACATAACCATTTGTATTTCATTATTGGTTGACCTCTTTTGGTTTAGATTACAAAGAAATTGAGAATACCCACAAAAAATGATATGGAAGCTTTCAAAATGCTAACAATATCACTTTTGCTTCTTAGCTGGTTAAAGGGCCCTGAAATGGCACATTTTCACAAAATCATAGTCTAAAAGTTACTTACTCTCAATAGGTTATAACGGTCTTCCAGTTGCTCTCATCTGATCTGGGTGATCTGTTGGGTCCTCAGATTCAGCCCCATCTCGTCAGGCAGGCCTAAATCTAAACTACGCCAAACTGCTGAGCGTCTATTCAATGCTTGTACATCTTTAGAGAATTCCACTATTTTAGTTTGAAAGCACATCAGGCATCATACATAACATCACATATGGGAAGATTTTTCTTATTACTGTCAATACCCCTGCCCAAATTGAAAACCCCATTCCCTAATTCTGGACTAGGCTTTCAAGATCCTTACAAAGCAGCGCAAATACCTGTATTCTTGAACAGGGACCAGCAAACATTTTCTCTAAAGCACCAGAGAGTAAACATTTTTGGCTTTGCAGGCCATGGGATCTCTACAGCAACGCTTCAACTCTGCCACAGTAGCCTGAAAGCCATTATAGACAAGACAGAAATGAGTGAACATAGCTGTGTTCCAACAAACTGTTATTCATGGACACTGGAATTTGAATTTCATGTAATTTCTACATGTCATGGAATAGTCTTCTTTTTTCCTCTAGCATTGAAAATGTAAAATCCATTCTCATCTCGTGGGCTGTGCAGACAACATGCGGCAGAGGCTGCATTTGGCGCAGGCCCTAGTTCGCCAGCCCCTGGGCCGGAGGATGCGGTTCTCAGGATTTCTAAGCCGCATCCACCCATGTTATTTTAGGGGAGGGAGCCATTAATTTTACTTCACTTTCTGTTGTAAATCATCAACACATTTCCTAGGGTACTTTCTGTAACAAGGTCTGGAGGACAAAGGGGAAAGCGAAAATCAGACATCAATGTGGCGTTCCACCTTCAGTCACAAAACCAGGGTAGCTGAGAGGGCAGACGTGAGCTGTCCGGACTGTGCTACTGTAGACACACCGGAGAGCACCAGTGCATCCTTCCTCATCTTGTCTTTATGCCGAAATGCATTTTCTTACAGGGTCTTTTTTTTTTTTTGCGGTACGCGGACCCCTCACTGTCGTGGCCTCTACCGCCGCGGAGCACAGGCTCCGGATGCGCAGGCCCAGCGGCCATGGCTCACGGGCCCAGCCGCTCCGCGGCATGTGGGATCTTCCCGGACCGGGGCACGAACCCGTGTCCCCTGCATCGGCAGGCGGACTCTCAACCACTGCGCCACCAGGGAAGCCCTTTTTTAACATTTTAAATCAATTTGGTTGCTTTCATAGTGTGTGAGGTTAAGTGTCGTATTTTTCTTTCTGTCATGGTGAGAATGAGTCACTATCTGAAACTCCTTGTCTACATTATCCAAATCTCACTGATTCTATATAAAGTATAGCATAATCACAGCATTTGCATGAACCTGATACGAAGTACTTTTTTATCAAAATGTTGGTGGAATCATCCAAAATTCCATTTTCCAAATAGGTGCTTTGTAGAATTGGGGCCTAATATGTTGGCCATGTAAATTAGCTTCAGATTCTAAAGCTAGTACAATTCTAAAGCTAGTACATGCTAACGACTTAGAAATCTTAGCAGACAATAAAATACTTTAGGTATAAGAAGTTGAGCTAACTAGGACCACTAATATGCTTTTTGGACGATAAATTTTCTGTTTCATCATGCCACTATAAAAACAAAGGATATGCCTCCGTTTAAATAATTAATAATGAAAGTCTCTAAGTTGTTTAATAAGGGGAACATAAACAGTAAGACCTTGGAGATAATAGTTTGAGTCATAATTTCCACCCTGTGTGCTTTCTTGGTTTTCTCTTTATCCCACTGTGAAGAGCAGCTGGCCAATACCTTTGGAATTATTTGCTTCCATGATCCAAGCACCCCTCCCCATATTAGCCTCCCAGCTCTTAGAAGTGAGGGAATATGTCTTGTTCATTTCATATTCCCCAGACTGAGCAAAATGCCTATAGTCATGTAAATGCTTAATGCATTTCTGTAGAATGGGTGCATTGTATTATCTTGCGAATCAACTTGTCTGGATTAATTACAAAAAGACATCTCGTATTTCTCTATTCTATCTTCGTATATAGGAAATGGTGATTTTGATTCAGTTGCCTTGGCCTGAGAGCTTCAAGGAAACAAAGGAAAAATCTCTTATATCTGAAGTTCCCTTACTGGAGCCTCACCGTCAAGACTTCATAATACAGACATTTTAAAGATCTCAGTGTGAATTGCAGCAACCTTAGTCATGGTAACAGCAGATAAGGTGTTTTCTGTAACTTCTTACGAGCCTGTGGGCAATGGCAAGATGTGATGGCTGAGGGCTTGGGATAGTGTAGGGTTATCCGTGCAGGCTGGGCGTTTGGTGATGCTACAAACTAGGCTGTAAGCTGACAGGTCTAAATGGAGATTCAAGCTATTGTAGGGGTTAACACAGGGCATACAAAGTCATGTCATTTGTTTTACTCGTGCTATATATGAGATGCTTCTCTGACTGTGATAAAGTACAGAAAATGTCAAAACAAACTTAAAGTGACTTCAAGAACCTTGATTTACGCTCCTTGAAAATGCTAAGCATTTTATTGTATTGCACTTACCTATCTAAAAAATGGGTAAAGTAACGACTTAAATATTCTAAGGACTGTGAAACTATTTGGAAATAAGTCCTTTAGATATCCAGTGGCTCTGACTGAACCTGTCTCTTGAAGTTAAGCATCATAAGGAAAAAATCTAAGCCTGAGTACTCAGCAAATCCAGAAACTTCCTGCCAGATTTTCATCAACTCATTCAGAATGTGTCATTAACTGAAAAAAGGAAAATCTTTTCAGGTGACTGCCCTCCTTTAAAAGGCTACGACTCTGCGAGTTCACAGATGGGTTTATCCTTCATTGGAAATAAGCTGAGTTTCTGCAAAGGGGCAGTGGCGCTTCAGTGGGGAAAAGTCCAAACAGTAGAATGTATTTCAGACAGCTTCAAACTAGATGGAGTGGGGTGAGAACTGAAGGTGAGCTAAGAAGGGTGGTCCGAGCTCCTGTTCTACGGGGCAAATCTCAGCCCCCTCCTGGGGGCTGTATTGTAGCAGGGACTCCACTTGTACCTGTTCCCTACTCGAGCTTTCATCTTGGGATATTTTCTCATCCTTGGTGTCCTTTGAGCTGGATTACACGTCTGGTTTCATTTCCACACACAGTAGGCCAACTCTGGCAGCTCTGCACAGCGAATACTAATACTGTTAATACTAGCGAACTTTTACACAGCACTTACGGCCAAGCCTCAGAGGTGCTCAGAATTGGATCTGGTATTTGACGCTTTTGTTAAATAATCCTGAAAACCGTGAAGGACTTATTTTCGGTCGTGGCTGATGACTTGGAGCGAACCTCTCAGCAGCCTCAAGCAGAAAGCTCAGCTCTGGAGGATGTGTTTTCGGTGACCAAGATGGCTTTGAAAAGGCAAAAGTCTGACTCCTGATGGAAGTTACCTTTGCAAGTGTTTTGCAAGGGGTGGGTGTGTAGCAAAGAGTGTAACCTCGCCCTGGAAGAGGTCAGACCTTTGCCCTGGAGGTAATGTTTGTTTGCTTTGGTGTCTTCCACTAGCCAAATAGTAACAATGTGATTTAGGGTGGGAGCTATGTGTCAACAGACCTAGAGACTGAGATCAGCTGTGTGGGTAACCAGTCATTCATACCTATGTAATGGAGCTCCAGTAAGAATTCGGAATACTGAGACGTGAGTGGCCTTCCTTGGTTGGCAAGACCACATGTGTACCATCACACATCAATACTGGGAAAGTGAGGCATCCTGACTCCACAAGGAAAGCACCGCAAAAGCTCTGTGTTCGGTACTTTCCCAGCCAATGCCCATGCATGTCTTCCCTTGGCCAATTTTAATCTGTATTTTTCCTGTAATAACACGTAACTGTGAGTATAACGACTTTCAGTGAGTTCTATGAGTCCTTCTAGCGAATTATGAAACCTGACAGTGGTTTTGGAAACCTCCCTGAACTTGCAATTGATGTTACAAGTGAGGATGGTCTTGTGTCGAGTGTTCCCTCTAAACTTCATAGTTGGCCAAAAGTCCTTGCAGTGGCCCAGACTCAGCAGTCAGTATCAGAACTCCCTGGGGTGGTGGTTTAAAATACAGCTTCCCTGTGCCACTCAAAACTACTGAATCAGAACCGGGGGGAGGTTGGGAAGTTGCATGATTAGCAAGTTCCCCAGGTGATTCTTAAGGCTCTCTGAAGTTGAGCGTCACTGTCCTAGAGAATGAGGACCCAAACTTAGAAGAAAATAACCTGCCCCACAACGAGAAATACGCCAGAGAATCCTGAAACGCAATCCCAGCATCTTTACCTGTTCAGCTTTCTAGGTAATACCAGGCTTGGAAAATAATCCAACGCGTAAAAGAAGAGCCGGAAGTGACCACCCTGGATGATCTGTTACTGAAACCGAGCAGGACCCTGTGGGGCTCCTGGGCATCGAGCCTTTCTGTCCCCCTCCAGCCTCCAGGACCTTCCCTGGGTTCCAAAGGACACATTCGAACAGCTGCTAATCAAGGGAGGAGCAGCCAGGAAACCACCTGAGGCGAGATTCAAGGGGCCAGAGAAGCTCCTCAAGATTATCTGAGACCAGATTAGAGGGGCGCAGGCCCTGAACATGTCCAAATCTTGTCAGCAACCCCACCCGTGAACTATTGGTATAAAACCCTTCATCAAGTCCCCCCTCCCGCACCCCGCCCCGGTTGGGACACACAGTTTTTCGAGGGCCGGAGCCCACTGTGGCCCCCTTTTCCTGGCAAAGCACTAAAGCTATTCTTTTCTATGTCACCCAGAACTGTCTCTGAGATTTGATTCAGCACCGGTGCACAGAGGCCAAGCTTTCGGCGTCATTAGGAAGGCTCCAGCAAAGGGTTATTCCTTTTTCAATTCGCTGGCTTTTCCCAGTCACTTTCCAGGTCCCAGGAAAGCAGTGACCAATAAGGTGTGGTGGTGGGATTTACCAAAGAAAAGTAGAAGCAGCGGGAGCCCGTTTAAAGGGATCGTGTTGAATAACGAGCGCCTGGTCTCACTTGGCTTTCTGGTTGTTTCCCTGGAACACACGGGTTCAGGGAAGATCTGGGGTTCAAGCCAGTGGTGTGCTGGCACGGGCTCACAACACGTATGAAAGCTGATTGTGTGTATTCCTTCCCCGGCTCACCTTCAGTGATATCACATGGTAGGTTGACATTGGTCATGGAGGGAGTATTTACACCACAGAAATCTGCAAATTATACAAATGAGGCCCCTGACCCGCTGGTTGTTGAATATTTACCCACACTTCACTGGTGCAAGCCCAGGCTGGTGCCAAAGGGAGAGACTGATACTTTCTCATCCTTTTATACCTGCACTGAATAAGAGAGCCGTGACAGACATTCAAAAACCTGCATCTGACTCTAGAAGAATGCAGAGTGCAAAACCTGCAAACAAACCAAAAGGACACCTGATACAATAAAGGTCACTTGCTTATCTGTGTCGGTCTGTGAAAGACAGGGTTCATCTTAATTTTAGGAGTGACATTACAGAAAACTTGGAAGGCGTCATTTGAACATCAAGTATTATTTGTCACCCAGTATGCACATAACCATTATGATAATGGTACACCCATAATGGTTTAAAAAGAGCCGTAACAGTCAGGCTCTGATTTCAAAGAGGGAGTTTTTCTGAAGTTGACTGAAGAGAATTCCTTTCCTTTGGTTTTGAGGTCAGCAGAAAAAAGGCACCACTGTAGGCAACGTGATAAGTGATGGGTATCTTTGGATGGCAGGTCTTTGTGAGCTGGGATTTGTCTAGTAGTGAAGATGTAAGTGAGCCATCAGTTGTGTGTTCACTGGCATTCCATTCTACTTTATCTTTCATTGTAATTTAAAAATTTGAGTTGAGAAATTTCATTATCAGGCAATTGACTGAATTCAAACTAGTACTGTCAGAAAATGTAAAATTCTTTTTTTTGCACTTAATTATTAAAATCTTAAAGGTGAAATGAAAGAAAAATTGATTTCTGCCTTTATTCTTACCAGATTTTAGTATTTAAAATATTTATCCAATCCCTTGGGCAATATTAAAAGTGTGTCTTAGTTGCGTTAACTGTTTAATTCTCTAGAATGAACTCACTAGGTACATTTATACATACAGGGACTTTTTAGATGGTGAGCCTACTTTTTACAAACTGTTCAGATTAACATATGTATTTATAGAAATTTTGTAAATATCAGTTGAGTATAATTCTATGTCAGCCTCTCGTCTCTTGTGATACATTTTTTTTAAGTGGGTCAACTTTTAGACTTGTAAAAAAAGATTTATTTTGGTGACTGCCTATTTTTAACTGAAAGAACAAAAATGGTCGCATGAGAGATATACCATGTTCTTGGATTGGAAGAATTAACATTGTGAAAATGACTATACTACCTAAAGCAATCTACAGATTCAATGCAATACCTATTAAACTACCAATGACATTTTTCACAGAACTAGAACGAAAAATTTCACAATTTGTATGGAAACACAAAAGACCCCGAATAGCCAAAGCAATCTTGAGAAAGAAAAACCGAGCTGGAGGAATCAGGCTCCTGGACTTCAGACTATACTACAAAGCTACAGTAATCAAGACAGTATGGTACTGGCACAAAAACAGAAATATAGATCAATGGAACAGGACAGAAAGCCCAGAGATAAACCCACACCCATATGGTCACCTTATCTTTGATAAAGGAGGCAAGAATGTACAATGGAGAAAAGACAGCTTCTTCAATAAGTGGTGCTGGGAAAACTGGACAGCTATATGTAAAAGAATGAAATTAGAACACTCCCTAACACCATACCCAAAAATAAACTCAAAATGGATTAAAGACCTAAATGTAAGGCCAGACACTATAAAACTCTTAGAGGAAAACATAGACAGAACACTCTATGACATAAATCACAGCAAGATCCTTTTTGATCCACCTCCTAGAAAAATGGAAATAAAAACAAGAATAAACAAATGGGACCTAGTGAAACTTAAAAGCTATTGCACAGCAAAGGAAAACATAAACAAGACGAAAAGACAACCCTCAGAATGGGAGAAAATATTTGCAAACAAAGCAACTGACAAAGGATTAATCTCCAAAATATACAAGTAGCTCATGCAGCTCAATATCAAAAAAACAAACAATCCAATCCAAAAATGGGCAGAAAATCTAAATAGACATTTCTCCAAAGAAGACATACAGATGGCCAAGAAGCACATGAAAGGATGTTCAACATCACTAATCATTAGAGAAATGCAAATCAAAACTACAATGAGATATCACCTCACAGCAGTCAGAATGGACATCATCAAAAAATCTACAAACAACAAATGATGGAGAGGGTGTGAAGAAAAGGGAACCCTCTTGCACTGTTGGTGGGAATGTAAATTGATACAGCCACTATGGAGAACAGTATGGAGGTTCCTTAAAAAACTAAAAATAGAACTACCATATGAACCACCAATCCCACTACTGGGCATATACCCTGAGAAAACCATAATTCAAAAAGAGTCAAGTAACACAATGTTCATTCCAGCTCTATTTACAGTAGCCAGGACATGGAAGCAACCTAAGTGTCCAACGACAGATGAATGGATAAAGAAGATGTGGCACATATATACAATGGAATATTACTCAGCCATGAAAAGAAATGAAATTGAGTTATTTGTAGTGAGGTGGATGGACCTAGAGTCTGTCATACAGAGGGAAGTAAGTCAGAAAGAGAAAAACAAATAGCGTATGCTAACACATATATATGGAATCTAAAAAAAAAAACCAAAAAATGATGCTGATGAACCTTGGGGCAGGACAGGAATAAAGACGCAGATGTAGAGAATGGACTTGAGGACACAGGGAGTGAGAAGGGTAAGCTGGGACAGAGTGAGAGAGTGGAATGGACGTATATACACTACCAAATGTAAAATAGATAGCTAGTGGGAAGCAGCCACATAGCACAGGGAGATCAGCTCGGTGCTTTGTGACGGCCTGGAGGGGTGGGATAGGGAGGGTGGGAGGGAGACGCAAGAGGGAGGGGATATGGGGATATATGTATATGTATAGCTGATTCACTTTGTTATACAGCAGAAGCTAACACAACACTGTAAAGCAATTATACTCCAATAAAGATTTTTTAAAAAAAGAAAGAAATTAGAGTAAACACATTTGCTAAGTTGGGCTAAAGATATTTGCTGTACTAGATTATTGATAGATTTTGAAGCAATTTATGAAGTTAAAGGCATAATAAAATGTGATCTATTATTTAAAAAATGGTTACAATTTCTCATAAAGCTGATTCACTTTAATACCGTTTCCTTAAATTGCCCCTCTTAATACGGTTTTCTGGTGCAAAAGATAATGCAGTTGAGAGACTAGGGACATTTACTGAGCACTTACTGAGTGCCAGACTCTCTCCTAAGTACTTGAGGTACTTTATCTCATTTAATCCTCTCACTATCCCTAGGAGATAAGCACAAATCTGATCCCAGTTTGCAGATAAGACGACTTGCAGTTTAAAGGGGCTAGGAAACTGACCAAGGTCAACAGATTCTAAGAGGCAGAGGCAGGGCCAGCCTAGACAGTCTCTTACCCAAGGCTGTGCTCTCACCTCTCTTCCTGTTTGGTCTCAGACTCCAGACAGGACAGAGCAAGGGAAGACCCCAGAACTGATTCACCACATACATGTGATTCTGAAATAATTGTAGCTCAGTTTGAGGGGTTCCTAGGAGAGAGCTGTTTTGTATCATTTGATAAAATGAGATTAAATTCCCAACAAGGGCATCTTGAGTCTTGGCCATGGTGTTGACTGGAATCCCAAATACTCAAACAATCAAGTTTTGTCTCCTAGTCATTGCTAGTAATTGACTGACGGATGGATCAACTGAACAAGTCTAGCAGATCAATCACATCATTCTCATGGATTTGCCAATTTTGCGAGCAGACATGGAAGGATAACTCCCAGTACAGGGTAGTCTGATCACCAGGATCATGACTGGTTTTGTCACTTCAGGGCACAAAAGTATTTTACTTTTTAAATAAACTGCTGGACCCTCCCATGTTCTTACTAACTGGAAGTTCAAAGTCTCCTCCTGGAACCCACTCCCTAGTGTTTTCTTGAAGGGTTATGTGCTTGCACAGGCCTCAGCTATGTCCCACTGAGGGTTGCCGTCACCTTAGTTTTTACTCATCTGCTCAGTGTCACATATCGTTCCTGAGTGTATGGTGCTCTATCAGGGTGGCTGGGCCCCAAGAGACTTTCAGCTTCAGCCACAGGCTCTGGGTAGGCAAGCTCTCCCCCAGGAAAGCTTAGTCCCTACACGTGAGCTCTGGATACCAGCCAAGATGCTTCTACTTTTGAGTTTCCCTTTTGCCCACAGTTTAAGGAATAGATCTGTGAACGGAACTTGAAATGTCAGACTCCAGTCCTGACCAATACTTATTTTGTTATCGGGTTCCCATAAGAAAGGTCTAGAGGGCTGGGCTAAGGTCAGTTGGTGGGGGGCGAGAGATGATATGGAAGAAGGCCTTGGAGTTTGGGCTTCACTCAACGAGCAGTAAGTGTAGCCACTGGAGAATCCGAGTAGGGAGATACGTGAAGAAATGGACGCTCAGGTAATTTAAACTGAGGCGGTACCATCCCTCTCATGTGGGAGCATTGGAATGGAAAGAAAAAGTTGGTTTATGATCCTTACATTTTAGAGAATTTGTAAGCATTTCATTACGCTCTGCAATCACGAGCTCAAGTCATTTGTTATTGTTGGTGGTCATGGTGGAAGACTGAGGGGAACCTGGGGTCAGAGAAGAGAACGAAAGCCAAGCTGTGTGTTAGACCTTTTCAGCTTACCAGAAACAGAGATGTGCTTTATTTTTCCCCAGGTGACTTGGTGTTTATTACATGGAAACATAAAGAAATAAGGCAGAACACTAACTGAGACCGTGAACCACTGTAGAGCGAGTGTAGAACACGTCTCGCGGGACAAGCGTTGGAAGTGTTGTGTGTTCCTCTAAGATGATGGTATCTCAGCTACTCTTGCTTTCTCTCCTGCCTCTGCTCTCCTCTTTAACTCATAGCTTCTGTTTGCTGATAGACTCCATTGCCATAGGGCTTCTGATTACTGCTGTTTTCTCCTTTCTCTCTTTAAGTTCACCCATTTATTATCTAGCTCAGAAGTCTCTAAGCCTTTTCTCTAAAAGGCCAGATAGTATATATTTTAAACTTTGCAGGCAATATGGTCTCTGTTGCAACTATTCGACTCTGCCAGTGGGCACAAAAGCAGCCAAAGACAATGTGTACATGGATGGGTGTGACTGTGTGCTAATAAAGCTTTATTAATGAAAACTGAAATGTGAATTTTGTGTAAGTTTTACAGGTCACAAAATAGTATCCTTCTTGTATATTTTTCTAAACATTTAAAAATGGCAAAAACATTCTTCACGCACAGACCATGTAAAAATGGCTGGCATGGCTGGCTATGGCCTGAAGGCTGTAGTTTGTCCAACCTCGGGCTGGATCCTTCCCTAAATCACATTCATATTTTCCAACAGAGAGGACATATACTGGTTTAGCTAGTGACTACGTTTAGGGTCTTGGGTTCTGACGCTGAATGGCTTGAGTTTGAATTCCAGATTCCAGCACTTAGCCGCATAAACTAAAGCAAGTCTATGTTGAATGAATTTATAGACCCTTAGTTTTATCAACTGTGAGTGGGGTTAGAAGAGACCCACGTGACAAAGCATAGTGACCTAGATATAAGGAATTCCAGGTATCTCTCTCTCAGAAGGGGTATGTGGGCAGGGCGGGCTCTCAAATCACCATGTTCTGCTCTATAATCATGACTAATATTCACTGATCGTCTAATATAACAAGGAAGAAAGAAGAAACATGTCAGAGGATGGAGTCTAGGGAGGGATAGGAGGGGTAGAGTTGTTACAATAAGATAAAGAAGTTGTTTTAGGAAAAGAAGAAGTAACAGTAAAACAGCTGCTCTCAGGGCTTTTTAGTTTTAAAATCTTTTCATTTCAACCAGAGACACAGAAAACACACAAATCAAATGTGTGGCTCAATAAATTACTGTAAGGAGAACCCCACCCCGGTCAAGAAAGAGACCCACTGTCTAACAGAAGCTGCTTCCACTGACCCACCTCAGTCATAACCCCCTTCCTTCTGCCCTAAGTAACTATTATTCTGACTTTTAGAGTAATCTCTTCTTTGAGTTTTTCTTCTCATAGGTTTATCCCCCTAATATGCATTCCTACAAATGGTAGCTTAGTCTCATCCATTAAAAAATTTGATATGTCTTTTAAGTCCCTTTTAATCTATAGGTTTCTCCCAGATCCCTTTCATTTTCTTACATTTTACTGAAGAGCTTGGGCTGTTTCACCTGTAGTGTTCCCCGTAGTCTATATCCTGCTAATGCGATACTCTCAGGGCAGATCAACTTGCTCCTCTGTTTTTTGAATTTCCTGAACATTGGCAGCTGAATCCAGAGACTGGATCCGACCCAGGTTCGATCCCTTTGGCAACGCTAAAGTTGTCTTTATATCCCCTAGTGTCCCTCCTAGTTTAGTCATCATTTCCACAATGTTTTTTGGAAGGACTATTTGGGGCACACGATATCTGGTTCTCTCACTTTCTGTGATCTTAGCAGCCATTGATCCTAAATGCCCACATCTACTCATTCGTGAAGGCTGCAAAAATAGTGATGTTCTAATTCTATCATTTCCTTTTCACATATTAGGTGAATACTTATATAAATAGACACCTACTTCATCTACTAGTTGCTCCCCAGTGGATTCTTTCCCTTTATTTTCCATTTTTCAAGATAATCGATTCCTTATCTTGTGAAGATAACCAGTGCTTATTTAAAAAGCTGTATCATTATGAACTCATGAATTTAAACAAATTGTCCCGGTCTGATCGACTGCAATGTTTATCATTATCGAAGTTCCACTAGTCCAGTCTTTGGCTGGTAGAGCCTCTTGGATGGCTGTTGAATCCCTCTGACATGACCTTCGAAGTCTCTGATAGCTTCTTTGCTACCTTCTGTTAGAAGATGTTCCAGGTTCCTCTTGTATATTTTTTGCCCCAGAAATAGAGTTAGCCATTTCCCCCAGAAATTCCAGTTTTTTTTTAGTGAAAGAAGATATTCAAGTCCACAAGCTGCCAGGGGGCGATCGTTGTTACTAGGCTGACCATTGTTTCTAGCCCTTTTAAATGCACAGGAAATATATGCACGCCTTTAAATTTCATGAATTCCTGTTTATATTCTAATTCTAGTTGAAGATTATGAAGCTTTTACTTAACTTCTCTATTTCATCAGTGTCTCTTCCTACCTTCTATAGCTCCATCTCTATAACACCTTATTTCCCTCTTTTTAAAACCCTGAATTTTTTTTCTTAAGGAACTAAAAATGATAAAATTAGAAGATCCCATAATAACGCATCTGCTTTTATCTCATATCACACACACACCAATCTCAAAATAACAGTACGAGTATCACCACCAGTATGATAGCTGAAAACTTAAAATAAGGTTTTTTATATATGTTCTCCCCCCATTTTTTAATAGTCATAACTACACTGTCAGAGCCTCTAACCATTACAGAATATACTCTCTCTCTGCCTTTTAACCCTCATTTCCTCTCACTTTTACTGGTAAATATATATTTCATGCTCACCACCAGCCCCTAAGTGAATGTCTCTCTAGGCATAAGCTCAGTCTCTACTCGATTCTCCAAGAAGGGCTCATGGGAACGATATTCCCAGAGTTCTTGCATGTTGATAACCGTTTAACTGTCCCCTCTATACTTGAAAGTCAGTTTTGTGAGATAGCAAATCCTTCGTTTACACTTTCTTTCTATGTTGAATATATTCCTCTATTTTCCTTCTGGCATAAAGCATTGTTGTTGAAAAGTCTGAGGAGAATCTAATTTCCTTTTCCTTATAAGTCACGAATGTTTTCCCTAAGATGCTCCCCCATTTTCGCTTTATATTTACGGTGCAATGATGTTACTAGTCTTGATGTTGGTAGTTGTGGAGTCTCAGGAACGCACTGCACACTTTTCATCTGTAGCTATAAATCCTTATTTCAGGGAACTCTTCCAAGTCACTGTTTTTAGTATTTATTCTGTTTTCTTGTTTGGGTTTTCATCTTCAGAAACTCCTATCAATCACTGGTTTGATTTCCTTTTCATTCCTTCAATATTGATCATTTTCTCTCGAATCCCTTTTGTCTATTTCATTTCTTTTTGATGTTTAAACATCCCTCCTTTTCACTTTCTATTTCACCTGAGACATTACCCACCGCGTCTATAAGCTCTGGTGCTCCTTCTGCTCTAGTCTTCATCGCTAAAATGATTTTCCCTTTAATTTATAACTCTTTCCTGGAGTCTGTCACTTCTCCTCTGAGGTGTTCCGACTCGTGATTCCTGTTGCACTTTCAGGTATTGTATCACTTTGTTCATGTTTTCTTAATGTTCCTTAGCTTGTTTGGAAGCAGCAGGCTGCCGATTTGATCTTTTTTGAGGACACATCTTTCTGGTGCGCTTTCATTGTCTGTTGGGATGTTATTCTTCCACATGGTTTCTTCTTTCTCTCATCATAACACTGTATGGGATTTGACCTCAATACTTTTCTGTTGTTCCTTTCTATATGAAATTAGTTTTCTTGAACTTTAGGAGTGAGGCCGGATTCAGGGTAGCTTTTCTAATTTCCCAGGGCTCCCTCTTCTGTTGCTTTTCTGTAAAAGTGTGCTGGCTCACTTTCCCAAGTTTCCTGGCTCTCTTCCCCTCTACCCTTGCTCTGGATTTTCCCTTGACTTTGTCACTATTGTCCCCACGCCCTGCTCGCCTCTTTCTACTCTGCAGGGGGCCCAGGGCTGCATCATGATGTCTGTGGCTCCTGGGCCCTTGTGGGTCCCTTCCTCCATTAAAAATGTTAATAAATTACCCTTTACAACTGCGCTGGTATTAAAATGAATATATTAAAACATTTTCTTTGGCCTAAAAGTGCATTTTTCCTTCTGATTTTAAAAGAAATATAAATATTCCATGGGTCCCCAAAAGGCCAGCGGGCCCCCGGCATTGTGGCTACTGTGCCTGACAGATAGCTTGGTCCTGAAGGGGCCCTGTCCTGGAAGAGTGCCCCAGAGGGTCACTGGAGAGCACCGTCCTGGCTCCACTGCGCCAACCCTGCCAGGCTTTGTGGGCTTCTTACGCCCCCTCCTACCATCCTCCTACACAGACTTGGCTACCATGCAGCTCTTAGGCTATTGGTGGTTCATCTCCATCTCCTTGTATTTTGGCATGTGTGGGATAACTTGTTATGCAGATTTGTTGTAAATATTGTCCAGGGAGTTTCGGTTTTGCCCTCTAGTAGTTCTGTCTGCTTTTACGTGTGGATTTACAGACGGAAAAGCTGTGCTGCCATTGCCACCATCTTTCTTTCTCCGAGCTTTTAATAAACTTCCCAACTCAGTAATTCAGGAGGACCTCCTCACTTGCCTGATTCCAAAGTAAGATCCTGTTGCTCCCCAACATGTCCCTCTTCCTAAAATTCTAACAGTAAAGGATTGATTTGGAGGTGACGAGCATCGTTTAAGTCACAGGTATCTTTGAGATGGTTACAGGAGAGTAATCAGCTATTCCTACATCGGAGTGAATGGTTTTCAGAGAACTTGGCTTTCCATAGCGCGGCATTAAGAGATGACGGTGAGGTGGAGATGAGAGAGAATTCTGAAGCTGGGACATCTGGCAGCGGACCAGCTTCTGGGTACACAGTGTCTCTAGGCTTCACGTCCATTCTTTTACACCTGCTTCATGGTGCCAGGGCTCGGAGTCCGCAAACTACCTTTCCCGCACTCCCTTGCACTTGGCATCCTGTAGGCTTCCGCAAATGGTAGACAATTGGAAGGCAGGAGGAAGGAAAATAAAAACTTCTTTTTTCTTCCCAGGTCCTGTTGGCACCGCCCCAATAGAAGAAGAGAGCTAAGGCGCAAGCCTCCATCTCCCTTCGGCACTGTCGGCGCCAGCTACGCCGTGCCCCGCGGGGTACCATCCTGCCCTTTGCTAGCCAAACCACCATGCACTTGCTGACCTCAGAGGTTTGAGCACCAAGTATGCAGGGCCCCTGCTTTCAGCTCCGAGGCTGCAGAAATCTCAGCTCTTGCCTTTAGCTCCCCTGGCGGGGGGTTGCAAGCTACTTTCTGCAGTCGCTGCTACCTGGGTGGCCTCAGCCCTACAGGTTGGAGTTGTTTCTAGTGATTACGGATATTTAGGTAATACTAAAGCATCCCTTTCTTTACTTCTTTACTCTTTCATCCTACCAACTAATAGCTGGTATAAAATTTCTTCAGGTCTATATACCTAGTGTAGTTTTTGTTTTCCTGACTCGTTATTTGAACTTGTTTTGCAAGTTCTCCCGGTTTTTCAGCTGATTTTCTCAAATTGGTCTGCCATGTTCTTTTAGTGAATATATGTTGGTATGTTGGCTCTCAGGAAGGGCTCACGCCTTTCGTTTTTTTTGAGTGGGAATTATGATTTTCACTTTCGCCCATTGAAAATTGGTCAATGGATATGTGCTTAATGAAAGTATTTAAACACCTATATCTGAATACTAACTTTGTTATTACAAGGGGAAATGATAATTTTATAACTCAATTTTGTTAAAGCATCTAATATACTCAAATCGTTATGCCAGGAAAATTAGATTTAGATTAACAATGATATTTTAGAAGTAGGACAAAGGGATTAGAAGATAAAACCTAAGAAGGAAGATTAAATAAGCTGTTATTATTTCTCTAAAGAAGCCAGAAAGCATGTGTAATATTAAAATTATGAATGATTTTATGGAAGATAATAAATAGCTATAATAATATCCATTTTGGGATGACATGACTGTGTTTCTGCCACTGAATGTGGAATAGAGGCTGGATTACAATGGATTTCTTGCCGTGAAGGTTGTTAATAAAATCAGCTGATAAGAAGTAATGGGAATCTCATTCTCTGCATACATACAAACACACCAGGTATACAGACACACATATATTTCTATATATACTGAAAAAATGTATATATATTTCTTGTCTTCCTAGGATGAGTTATTGGAGTCCTGCCAAGGGCATGGTATGACCAACTAACCTCTATATGTTTTTTTCAGCTTTTAGAACTGTATTTCCAAGAATTTATGATCTTCTTAGCTGTATTCACTCCTAGCTCTTGTTTTGTTGTTGAAAAGCATACCCAGGGATTTTATTCAGTTGGAGGGGCTGCTAATTGATTTAAAAAAATGCCTTTTGTCCCTGGTCATTAATTGACTGATGGAGCAGCTGTTGGTCTGACAAAAACCAGGCTGAAAAGCGGTTCCCACTATGGGGTGGTCTGTTGCTAAACATTATTGCTTTTGCTTGTCCATCAAAAAAGCACACCCTACATATTCCCACGGATCGGGGGAATGTTTCATTTAAAAGTATTTCTTCACTGTCCTTAAAATAATGTCACCTTGAGCAATCACTAGGTAAAGTTCAGTTAACCTTAGATATTACATAGAGAATTTAAAGTTTGCTACCATTCAGTAGCTCTAAGAGTTTAAAAGCATGAGCCTGATCATCAAAAAAAAAAAAAATTCTCCAGATACTGAAAATCTTCAAGTCTAATGAGACTTCCGTTGGTTAATAATGCAAATGACTTTTTGTTCTTGGAGTACAGACCCGTTGGACTGAGTCAATATTGCCTTTATGAATATGATAGCATATTAAAAGCATTAAATATACTATGAAGTAATATATCATGTCTTTTCCTCAAAGATACTTAGAGCTAATACTATATAGTACTGATTTATATTTGGTAGCATTGGCTAAAAACTCTTAATAACTAGCGTGGTACCAGATGAATAGATAAATGCAATACTGATTTATGAAAGTAAAACCTCAGATACAAATAATAGGAAATCGAAGGGCTCAGTTATAAATTAAGCAAATACGTGTATTTTAGATATCACGGGAATGAACTAAAACCAGAATCCTGGCGTCCCGAAGTAACCGAAGGACTATGTTTACTTTTTGGTAGCCATAGGGGTAAGAAGCGGAAAAGTTTTGTCTTCTGCAGTAGGAGAGACAGAGGGAGACTGGTAGTTTTTACAAGTCGATAAAGCCTTACTAGGCATTAGCCTCTTGGAAATTATTGTGACTAGCGGGGAGCGTAGGTCAAGGCTGGTGTCTTGGTTGACTGTAGATTTTCCGTTCCTTGTGACTTCCTGCGTTGCTGCCGTAGAGACCCATGTTGGGGTGACCCAGACTAATCTAGGAAGGTCTATTTTTCTCTTAGCACTTTCCTGCAACCTAGGCAAGCCCTGACTGGACTGGGTGTCAGGATACCTAATTTCCGGTCACGCTTCATGTACCCCATAGTTACGTGGCATAACCTTGACAAAGATCTCTGTGCCTAAGCTTTCTGTTAGCAAAACGGTTCCTTCTCTCTCTCTTTTTGTGTTAAAGATTAGTGGCTTTCGTTATGTTTAAAGCAGTGAATACTTCTCTACAGAGAAGCCCAATGTATTACTGTATCAAACCCATGGAAGTGGACTTCTCTGTTGAAGGGATGGGGGTGGCCTATGTCCCTTTATCTGCCTTCCTGTTTCCTGCTGGCCCTTAGGGTACTTGAAGGAACCCCTAGGTGACAAGGGATACCCTCTGAAGGCCATAAGGTCAGATGATCTATATGCTGCTGCATTCCAATTATAAGACACAGTTCTAACCTACAGGTATTTTATGATCCAGAAAACCCTATGGCTCTTTTCCTATTCATAACAAAAGTCATTTGTAAATATAACACTTAAAGTATTCAATATCAACCCACGATGGAAAAATTCACTATATATTTTATCTGGATTCACTGGTGTAAAATTATTTTTAGAAATATATATGTACACCTGTATCGTCAGATATGTGTCTATAACTACAGTGGGATAGAAAGGTGAAAATACGATCATATGAAACGGTTCCGAATCTGACAATACAATTCAATTCAGTTCCACTCAATGAGCATTTATAGAGCACCTACTGTGTGGAGGCCACAGTGCCCAACCGTCTATAAGGCTCCCAAAGCTTACAAAGATGAATGCCAGAGTCTTTCCTCCATTTATTTTTAAAGCCTTCCCTGTCAGAGACTGTAACTTTTTAATACACTTTAAGTATAAGAAATGTAAGCCACCTAGGGAAAAATTGGCTTGAAGCACAGAGAATAAATAAATCAATAAAAAAGTGTCACCGAATAGGGCAAACATCTTGCAGCCGTGTGTGGGGAGTGTGGACCAAGCGTCACGTAGAACCGTCCCTGAAGGGACAGCTATCTGGTGCTTCTTGTTTATTAATGCCGACCCATCTCCACTAATGGATTTAGCGTGAAAGGAAGTAGGGAGGCAGTTAGCAAGTGCAAGTCGTCAGATCTCAGACTTCCATCCTTCACTGATAGTAATGCTATCTTCTACCAGCGCAAGTTGGTACGACATGGTCTGGAAGCTTAATACGAGAGAAAGAGTTCGGATGCTTTATTTTCATGTATTCATTGACATCAAGCACCAGACGATCTCATATGACATCACGTGCCTTCATTTTTATCCAATGAAGAGGAATTTCCCTTCGGAGTTGGTTACAGTCTTGATTTTGGGTGTTTCCCCCCAAAAGTGTATTATTATTTTTTTTGTCATGAAAACTGAAATTTATTTATTTTTTCCAGCTATATTGAGATATACATGAATATTAACATTGTGTAAGCTGAAGGTGTACAACATGTTGATTTGATATACTTAATATTGAAGAATGTTTACCACCCTACTGTTAGCTAATACCTGCATTATGTCGGCTATTTCCATTTCTTTTTTGTGGTGAGAGCATTTAAGATCTACTCTCACAGCAACTCGTGAGGATATAATACAGTATTAAAAGTGTATTATTTTGGGCTTCCCTGGTGGTGCAGTGGTTGAGAGTCCGCCTGCCGATGCAGGGGACACGGGTTCGCGCCCCGGTCCGAGAAGATCCCACGTGCCGTGGAGTGGCTGGGCCCGTGAGCCATGGCCGCTGGGCCTGCGCGTCCGGAGCTTGTGCTCCGCAACGGGAGAGGCCACAACAGTGAGAGGCCCGCGTACCGCAAAAAAGAAAGAAAGAAAGAAAAGTAAAAGTGTATTATTTTAAACATTTTTTCACTTCTACGGACCTGCAACAACCCTGAATGAAAACAGACTTAGCTTGTAGGAATGAACTTATTGTGTAAATCTGCATAAAATAAGCATTTCTTCTAATTAGTACATTTTCTTTTGTAGTCTCTGAATTCAATCATGGGAACCCTAAGCCTATAGCCCCTGAGCCCTGGGCAGCCCATGGACTTGAGGAAGTTCAGGATGCGTTTGAGTGATCACCTGAGAGGTTTTGTGACTATATTTATGATGGGTTAGCAACTCTGCTCTGGATTTCTTTTTTTGTCTTTTTTTTTGCGGTACGCGGGCCTCTCACCGTTGTGGCCTCTCCTGCTGTGGAGCACAGGCTCCGGACGCGCAGGCCCAGCGGCCATGGCTCACGGGCCCAGCCGCCCCGCGGCACGTGGGATCTTCCCGGACTGGGGCACGAACCCGTGTCCCCTGCATCGGCAGGCGGACTCTCAGCCACTGCGCCACCAGGGAAGCCCTGGATTTCTTTGTGAAACACAAGTTAAAGAAAAAAAAAAGTGCTATATTTCTTCTTTGCACCAAATACACTTTGGGCGAATTCAAAATATTCATTTACAATGTTAGAATAATCTTAGAAGTAAGAAATCGAGGCCCACAGAGGTTATACGACTTGTTCAAAACTACGCAGTGAATAACTGCAACGTTGGTACTTTCCAAGGCCTTCTGCGTCCCAGTGCAGGATTCTCTATATTTAGTCAATGTGTTTTCAATTCCTCAGAGCCATAATCTGTGATTTAGAGACCCATTTTTATCTCTGAGAGTACTCAACCCCAAAACAAAACAAAAGAAGAAGGAGATTTTTGCAACTATAACCTAATTCTACTGCAGTTTACTGCTGCATGTTACCTTTAATCTACCGTTCAACCTTTCTTACTCAAAAGCAAACTCCAGCACAATTGATGCCAGAAATAGAGCAAAAAAAAAAAAGAAGAGAAAACACCTTCCTGTAAAAAGCCCATAAAATGAACTTGAAAGAAAACTAATGAATATATTTCAAATCTCTCTCCCCTTTTCTTCCTCAGCCATAGCTCGCTTCCCCGTTTCTCATGTAATATTCAAGGGTCTGCGCTCCACGGCAGGTAGACAGATGCGTCAAGGAGCAGACATGTGGAAGGTAAAAAAGTTTTTTTTTTTTTTTTTTAATATCAACAGATTTTTAGAATTCGCAAATGCTAATCCTTGTGCAATGGTGTCTTCACTAGCTTCCTACAGGATCAGGGCTATAACGATAGTGTTAGCTTCTGCCACATCTGGGAGATGCCCATCTGGTATGTCACAATTTGTTCATGACTCCAGAGTGGGCTGCTCTGAAAGGCCTGAGCCAGTCAGGCCAGTAGCTGGGAGGCAAAAGACAATTCTTGCTCTAAGTCCCACTGTAATAGTTTAATGTTTACATCTGAACGTTTCCCAAAAAATAAACAAAGCCCTCCAACTGCCCTAACATCAATGCTAACGCATTTCAAAGGAAGAGCAACTATTGCTACTCTACTTATGCTATTAAAATTTACAAGCTGTGATTGAGATTACACATTTCAACTTAGAGTAGTCCCTCAGAGTTAAAGGGAAAAGCTTGCTGAAAATGACAGAGGTTAGAAAGAGTTGGTGGTTTTCAAGATTCGTATTTCTTTTTACATTTAGGGGACAGAAGCAAGAAAAACATTATAAGAGGGATGGTTTTTAATATTCAGTAGAAAAATGCAATATATATGTACAAAATAGATGCTTCGTTTCAGTCAGTATTTACATGTTTCGTGAGCCCAAATAATATATGTTTTTCATTATTTTAGTAAAATTAAAGAATGGGCATTCAGCTTTCTTTAAATTTTCATATTGCTCACGCTAGTTTAGGCACGCCAGATCACTTTGGTATAATAAATTCCTCCCTGAGTGTTGCACGGATACTAAAAGACACTGTAATATTTTTCTTTTAAGTGTGAATTGGAGAAAAAAATATTAACAGATAGCTACATTTTTTTATGTTAGCCATTATTAGAATTTACTAATGAGAAATCTGACATGCCACTTCTTATTGCTTTAATATGTTTTATACTATAAAATGGTTTTCCACATTCTAGGCATTAATTGCATAATGTGAGAAACAATTCTTTGCAACCTCGTGTGATTTATGGGCCTGTCAGTGGTGACTAGGTGTGGGAGAACTTTGGCTTTTGTGGACTTGCGGGGGGAAAGGCTGTGTGAAAAGTCGAGGAAGCCCAATTAGAGACAGGCGCTAAGAACAATTTTTAAAAATCTACCCTGCTGAGAGGCAGGCATTTTTTCTGGATGACAAATGTCTGGAGTTCTCAGTTTTACAAAAAAAAAAGTGCTCACCCCTGGCCTCTCCCCCTTTTGTCATGTAGGTAACCTAAGCTGTGGAAAAAAAGAGACCATCTGGAACGAATGCTGTGGCTTCACAGAGACAACATTATTCTCTGCCCCTTCCTCTTCTTCTCTCTTTATGGATGGCAAACAGTGTTCAGATGACAGGTTTTGGAAAATTGTCTTCGGAGATAAAGCCTCAGGCAGGTCCAGTGTGCTGGGATTTTGGAGGTTTCTGTGCATTCTGTCAAACGGTTAAGGAAGCTGATAGGCTTTTTGTGAACTGTGGAGCATGAAGAAGCCTTTTACCTTCCACTCAGTTTTTTGTTTTATAAATTTATTTATTTTTGGCCGCATTGGGTCTTCATTGCTGCGTGTGGGTTTTCTCTAGTTGTGGCGAGCGGGGGCTACTCTGTTGCGGTGCGCGGGCTTCTCACTGCAGTGGCTTCTCTTGTTGCAGAGCGCGGGCTCTAGGCACGCGGGCTTCAGTAGTTGTGGCTCGTGGGCTTCAGTAGTTGTGGCTCACGGGCTCTAGAGCACAGGCTCAGTAGCGGTGGCACATGGGTTCATTAGTTGTGGCTCGCGGGCTCTAGAGCGCAGGCTCAGTAGTTGTAGTGCACGGGCTTAGCTTCTCTGAGGCATGTGGGATCCTCCTGGGCCAGGGCTCGAACCCGTGTCCCCTGCACTGGCAGGCAGACTCTTAACCACCGCGCCACCAGGGAAGCCCCTTCCACCCCGTTTTAATTGAGCACTTGATGGAATTTTGCTATCTTGTGAGGTTAAGTTAGACATACACGCCTTGTGATTTATATGTGAATGGTTTTTCATTGTATATTGACATGAATCTTATGAGTACACTACACTTTTCAGCTATCATGGTCAACTGAAGAAAGTCTGCACCAGTTTTCCTTCTAAGGGAGAAATGAAATGCATTCTTCACATTTTCCATGATACTATATACTTATACTTTTATCATGCTATCCCTTCACTAGAATGGACAGCTTATATGGCATCCTGTTCCTTGTTCAGGTGAAAGAACAAGGTTTAATACGGAGAAATAGAGAAAATTTGCAGCTTACGTTATCCTAAAAGAGGTACAATATTTCAGCCAGCTAATGGGTGTGGAAAAACCATCCTGAGAAAGAAATCTACAAGCGAATGCTACTGATTTTAAAAGGCATCTTCTTGACAAGAACCAGATGAACACTATCTCTAAAAATCTAATCCGATGGCAAAACAGATTTGTTAGTGTGATTATTGAAACAATTGCCACCTTCTGGTGTAAAGTGATGTCAGCAGGAAACTATCAAGGGAAGTCTCTCGCTTGGGGACAGTCAAGCCCTCAAAGCTACCGTGAAATAGGATTGGACGGGACCTTTCATTTCATATGAGAATTAATTCTCTAAAGGCAGTGAAGAGGAGGCAGCTTACTCTCTTCCCCCAGGCAAGCAGCTAGAAACAAGTCTGCAGGAGGCCATATTTTTTCTTATTCATTTCTTAGTGTGTGCATGTCTATGTTACCAAGTATTCTGCCAATTAATTTATTCTTTACGTGTAGTTCCATCAGAAAAGAAAAGAAATGGCAGAACTTCTCCAAAGGTTTTATGACTTAAAAAGAAAATTACAGTTCTACATCTAAGTTGTATATGAAGGACTGAATTAACAGGTTCCATTTCTTTCACTGCACACAAACTTCCCAGTTGCTTCGGCACCGTCTTGAAGGGAGCACAGATTCATGTTGGGCTGACCCCAGAAAGAGCCACACACACGTAATTTGTGGCAAACCTCAGTTACGAAGACTTTCTACTCTTCTCGACAAAGTTAAGTTGGTAACCTTACAAGAAAGAAATGCCACATGTATTCAGTTATCGAATAGCCTGCACTGTGTATTAAAAGTATTTTGAAAGTAATGATTCTACCGCATGGTACCTTGGATTTAAGAACTCACTGACCTTAAATGAATTCAAAGTAGATAAACAAACATTATTTCTGTGACTTTATATCTAAATTTTGCCTTTTGCATCTCATGAAATTGTCCTTTGTGGAAAATCTGTTAACGATGCCCTTAATTTTAAAAATTCTGTACGTTTATCACTTCTTGAGCTTCTACGGTTGATAGAACAAATAGAAGAGTTAAAAAAATCAAAGATTAGGTGATCAATAACACATTTCTTGTCCATCAGATTCTTTTTTTGTGTACAGAATTCCTATTTGATTTTTCAATTATTCAAAATGTCAGAATGATAGATATGAGAGTAACCAACTAACCAGGGAAAGCTCTGCCTAGTACTGTTCGGTCTAACGATTCAGAATGATGCTTCCTGACGGATTAGCTTTTCGCCCGTTCTGCCTCATTAGGGTTCTCCCAATCTGACCCAATCCAAACCTATTACTTAATATATATCTAAAAGTAAAATTGCAAAAATGTTCACTAGTACAGTAGAAGCTAGATGAGCAGCTTCAGATAATTTAATTAAGTTGTAGGTCTTCTAATATAATTCTGTAAGTATGTGAACTTTTAACTTGTGTTAACTCAATTTCCTTACGCTTCCATTTACCATTTCTTGGGGACATTACAGTGATTAGCCAAAGTCCTTCCAGCGCCTCATGTTCGCCATAAATTCTTATTTAAATTGACTGTCACTGTCTCATTATAATAAAGTAGGTATTTGACATCTCAAAAAAGACAGCTGGTCTAGTAGAGTACGTTGTGAAAAAGTGGAACTCTTTTTTTTTTTTCTCTATCACACAAAATCCACATAAAATACACCTTAAAAAAGGCCGTCAAGGTCACACAGAATGAAGTGGGTTGAGTACTGAATGTTCATAGGCATGTTTATGCTGCAGAATTTCTTGAGAAAATGGGCTTCTGTGTGCCCTTGGTATTGAAAACAGGCACGATGCCATGTTCCCATCTAATTGTTGTATATTTGGTGGCTGTTCACGTGTAGCTGTTGAGTCTGTCAGCATTTGGGAACACTCAGCAGCAAGATAGGAAAGTAACTGCTGCTATACTTCAAAGAGGTCAAATGGGCTAAACCCAGATGAGTCTCCCATACTTTCTCAACTCTGATAACTAAAGGGGTAAGTTGTATAATCGTGCTTCGAAAATTTTCAGTGAATGTATTTGTTGTTGAACACAGCCCTAAAAACAAGTGCAATTATCTTCCCGGGAATATACATTTACCCCAGATTCTCTTTAGTTCCCATAAAATGGCATGGTCAAAAAGGTTTTGTTATTGCCAATGACTGTCCTTGAAGTTATCTAGACAGTCCAAAAATAGAGGCCTCAGTTCAGGGTCTGGAGTGACCTAAAAAACCCAGGAATGGTATCAGGCATGTTTCCCAGGTTTAGTGCTGGAATTTCTGCACTGGATAGACCAAGAATCCACAGGCAGCCAGAGCTACTTAAAAGTATCAGGAAGGCTGCAAGATAACTGCACGGCAAAGGACAGGGAGTGTCAGTCCCTCTGGCTAACGGCTTCACGTAAACCACTGCTTTTACAATCTGTGTGGCATCAGTCACTTGAGCCAGCCTCTTTCAAGCACTTTTTGTCCACAAAATGTAACACTCCACTGCAGAACCTTCCTGGTACCTATTCAAGACGAATATAAGGATAAATACAGTGATAGTAAAATTAACTAATGTATATTGGAAGCATACTATATGCTGAGCAATTTGTAAATATGTTTTTCATCTATTTGTGCGACTCTAGAATTAGCAACTATTAGGACCCCCGTTTTATAAATAGGACCCTGAGGCACAGTGAGATTGATTCATCTTTGCCAAAGGTGGCAAAGCAAGGCTGCCCAACTTTGGAGTCAATGTTCTCAGCCATTACACTAAATTGGCCTTGTTACAGCCCTGTTTCACCTGCTGGATGGCATTACAGTGAGACTCCCATGCATACTGACGAATATTGAATGCTACATCTTAAGATAAACGTTTTCTTGTAATATAAGTAGTGCACGATTGTAAGAAATTTAGATGATACAGGTAATCCAAAAGAAGAAAATAAAACTTGTGACTAATTTATATATATTAGTGCATATATGTTAATCCCAAACTCCTAATTTATCTCCTCCTGCCCAGACTCCCCTGCCCCGCGATCCCCTTTGGTAACCGTAAGTTTGTTTTCTATGTCTGTGAGTCTATTTCTGCTTGTAAATAAATCCATTTGCATCATTTTTTAAGATTCCATGTGTAAGTGATATCATATGGTATTTGTGTTTCTCTGTCTTACTTCACTTAATATAAAATAGGTAAACAACAAAAACCTACTGTATAGCACAGGGAACTATACTCAATATCTTGTGATAACCTATAACGGAAAAGAATCTGAAAAAGAATATATATATATATATATATATATATACATGTATGTATAACTGAATCATTTTGCTGTACACTTGAAACTAACACAACATGGTAAGCTACCTGTAGGTCAATAAAAAAAGAATAACAGTAAAAAAAAGTTGTTACTAATTTCACTACATAGTGATGACGACTTTTAGGATTTTACTTTATATTCTTCAAGTTGTTTTTTTATACCTGTTTGAAGAATAAGAATTCAGTTCTACTGAGCACGATCTTTTATGATCGAATATTTGATCTAACAATTTCTCATGAACATCTTCCAGCGTCCTGAAATACATTTCTATAACATCTCTTTGAATGACTGCATACTTGACTATTCTGATTTTGGGAGAAATCAAGGTGCAACATTTCACAGCCCTGAGTCTCAATCTGAACTTCACAACTGGACTCAGGTGGAACTACTGCCACGGCTTTACTCCTAGAGGGTTTTCAAACGGGGGCTATGCAGAGGGCAGAGGGGATCAGGATTACGTACAACGTCAGGAACAAGGGCAGCTCGCGCACACCTTTGGAGATCACTCTTCAAGCTGCCTTGTTTTTCTTCTTCAGCATCTCTGCGTGGTCAAGACAAGTGACTATTTTACATACAACAGTTTTGTAATGGGTACCCCCAAGTAAAGGGGGAAAATAACTGGCTAACAGTGGGGTTAGTGTGAAGCCTTGGAAGCCAGGGAAAAAGGATTCCTGACCTTTAGCGGAGAGCCCTGGGCACCCGAGTTTCTTTTGCTTTCCTTGCTGACTTGCCTGAGGGTACGGGGTCAAGTGTCATCTCTACCGAGCCCTCCCGGGTCAGATGCAATCAGATTGACTGATAGCTTTCAGAGAACTAAACAAAATTCTCCTACCTGGGCTGCCCATGCTGGCCAGAGAAATGACTGATGAAGAGTCACTCTGAGCTGGAACTAGACGACCCTTTCAACATCTCATTCAAAACTGCAGCGAGTTAAGGTGGTTTTTGAATTATGTATTAAACTCAGCTTCCAAATATAGCTTGGGTTGTCTCTGAAACATCAACGTCCACAAATCACGGCTCTTGTTCTCTTATTTGTTAGTCTGGTTGTCACTTCCTATTACCTTTTACCCTGGACTCAGGTGTGTGGCGTCCAACACTGAACCGTCAATATTAAACCACCCTCCGCCTCCTTGGTCTTCCTTCTTCGTCTTGAGCCATGAAGGCTGCCGACACCACCAGTTTTCCTAAAACTGCATGAACTCTGCCTGCAATCTTGATGGAAGCCCAAACTAGCACTTATTTTCCAGTGGGGAGCACTTAGCTCTGCCATCCTTTCTCCAGGATCAAAGCCGCAGTTATACTCTCACTAATAATCACTAATGGAAGTTGTAATGCTCAGGGCAGCCTTGAGATTCATCAGGACCAGCGTTCAAAATACTCCCCGGGGACTTAGCTGCTGGTGCCAAGAGTCGGTCTTGGCATCTGAACCTCTTTCTAAACTCTACCCTCCTCCCGCATTCCCTTCCCATTCCTCCCCACCCCCCTTTCTTCCATTCATTTCTAGAACAAAAAATATCAACCAAGTCCTGTTAAAGCTGCCTCCTCAATACCTACAGCGTCTATTTCTCTCTCTCCATTTCCACCGCTACTCACCAACTAGCTTAGGACACACTCATCTATGACTTGGATTTCTGCAATAGCATAGCCACTGGTCTCCTCACCTTGACACAGCGTCTCCCCAGATCAGTTATCTGCAGTGATCCAAGTGATCTTTCTAAAAAATGTAGTCATGTTAAAAAGTTTACGTGACCTATGAGTAGGCTATGCATACGTCCCAGTTTTCTGGAACAGTACCAGTTTCTGCTTGTTGTCATGATTAATAATGCCTCTTTCACTCTCAAGAGCGCTCTGTTTCAGAGAAAAAAATTATACGGTCATACTACCTTCTCTCAACTGGCCTCTGTTTACCTCTGAGCTGGACCTTTCCTGCCCCTGCAGTTCCTGAGTTGTGCCACGTTCCCTCTACCCAGGACCCTTGTTTATGCTTTCCCTCTTTCCTGAATATCTTTTCAGATCCTCTTTGCATTCTACGTAACTTCTATTCATTCTTCAGATCCCGCTAGAAAACAAGTTCTACGAAGGCAGGAACTTCTGTCTGTTTGGATCACGACTCTATTCCAAGTGCTCAGAATTGTGTCTGACACATAACAGGCACTAAATAAATACTGGCTGAATAGGTGAATCTTTTTTTCTTTTTTTTTTTTACCATTAAAAAAAATGAAGTATAGTTGATGTACCATATTATATAAGTTACCGGCGTACAATACAGTGATTCGCAATTTTAAACGTTGTACTCCATCTGTAGTTATTAAAAGATACTGACTCTAGTCCCGGTATTGTACAAGATCCTTACAGCTTATTTTATACATAATAGTTTGAGTTAGTGAATCTTGACTCAAGTCTCACTTCCTCCGGGAAGACAGCCCTGCCTTTTCCCCCCACTCTTCCCCAGGATTTGTTTAGAAAACCATGCATCTCTTTCGGAGCATTTTGGATCATACAATCACTGGTTTGCTAGACTTTGTCGTCAACGGGAGCAAGAAGCCTTCCCTTCTGCTTATTGTTTTGAGTCTGCGTCACACACCATGCTGATCTAAAAATAGGCTTGGAATAGGTGTACGATGCCAGTGACATCATAGTAGGCATTTTAGCAAAATTCTAAAGAAAAATTATGCATGGTCTTATTCTGTAGAAGCTTATACTTTATCAGTGGGAAAGAAAAGGCTAAAATGTACAAGCAGGTGGCAGTACAAGATGACAGATTACTCAGAATTTGAGAACAAAGAAGCCTAGAAATTACATAGATCAATCCTAACTCATCACAGTGGCATTAAGTGATTGTTACACAGTGATTGTGACAGTCCCATGAGGTGTCTGAATAACAGGCACTTATAGAGGTTCAGAAGTGAAAAATACTGCTGTGTCCTTGAGTGTCAAGGAAAGATTATGAAAGAAGTAAACTTGAATTGAGTTTTGAAGAATTCATCCTCTGACAAATACTTGTTAACTATCTATTATATACTAACAAGAATAAGACACAATCCTTGCCCACGGAGATTAAGGGGCGGCAAGCCACCGCCCTCAGGCCAAAGCTGGCCATGTGGTTTTGAAAAGAAAGCTTTGTGGGAACACAGTCACTCCTATTTACTTACATCTTCTTTATAGCTGTTTTTTTGTTTTTTTTTCTTTACTACAATGGCAGAACAGAGTAGTTCCAACAGAGATCGTATGGAAAATATTTACTGTTTGGCCCTTTACAGAAAAGGTTTGCTAATTGCTGAGTGAAACTCTCAGGCTTGAGTGGAGGAGATAGGCATAAAACACCAAAATTGCACGACATATGGGCTTAGAACAGACACATTGGAAGCTTCATGGACAAGGTGAGAAAGAGGAAGGGCTTAATTAGTCAGGAAAGGGAGCCCGGAAGAGAGGACATGTGAGTGATGTCTTGAAGGATCAGATGATCAGTAGGAAACTGATTATCAAGAAATAGAAGAAAGAAAAAGAGGATACACTAAGAACTAAGGTGAGAATGCAGGAATGAACAACTCTTCTTTGGGGGGAAATACATAGTACTTCCAGGTGGGACCAAAGATTCCCACTGGGAAGCACAGGGTGAAAATTTCATTGAATGAGGCCAAGGGAACGATACAGAGCGTCTTGAGCATTAGCTGAAACATTCAGAATTCACCACGAAGGCAATGGGCAGACTTGGAAGGCTCTGGTCCAGGACAAGGAGAATGAAAACGGGAATAGATCTGTAGACTCTGAGTCTGATGACTTGAAATGGAAAGGAATTCTGGGGGACCACTAAAGCAGTCTACTGAAGAGGGTGGAAAAAATTGGAGCTCTGAGAGCAAACTTAGCCCGCAGAGCAGTCTTTCTTTGTCTACACGGTACTTGAACATTTCAAAAAATTAGTTGTCCGCATTTATGAAAGGATATTTTGCATAAGAATCTAGATTTCTATGGGTTTTTATCAATCAGAGTATCTGGCAACACCGGGCCTGCATTGTTGCTCGCCAGCAATGGACCGGGGCTGAGCTGTGTGGTGTGGTCTGGGCCAGAGCAGGCTGAATTTACTCGTGCAACATAACCCCTGCGGGCGTTGCGATTTGTGGTCTATGTTGCCATCACCTGGACATAAAGTTTGAAAAAATCTTTAATTGGGGTGGAGCTAATACATTCACCTTTCTTTTCCTGCCCTGAACTCATATCTACTGACTGTCCTTTCTGAAGCTTTCTGAAGGTCCACCTGTTTCATTTTTGAACGCTGGGGATTTTGTGCCTGTTTTTGTGTTTTTTAGACTCTTAATTAGAGTATGATAGATCGTGTATGTGAACATCTGCCTTGGGGTTCGGACCTCTGATTTAATTCCAGTGTGGCATATCTTTCTCTTTTCTCCCTCACTAATTTCTTAGAGCCCACATCTTACCTGCAGACCAAACATTCTGACCCCCTGGCCCCATTTCCTAATATTGTAGTTTCCATCTATTCCTTCTTTGCTTAAAGAACCACAACAGCTTTTGTCGGTGCTTTTCAGTAGAGTTTTATTTTGAATTCTTCCTCAAACAAAAACTGTTCCTCCCAAGAAGTTTTTTTAAGAGGGTAGCTTGAGTTACAGTCCCAAGAGGGTTCTTCAAAATCCTTCCTACGACATTTTCCTAGTGTTGCCTGGTTGCTAAAAATAGGCTACAATCATTTCAATATAACTCCTGATGGATATGTGATTCCAAGGGAGGGAAATGCTATAAATGGCAGTTAATCTCCTTGCACTCCTGCTGAGTTGGGGTGCTTCCCCGTCACCCCTCCCTGGGACTCTGAACACACGTTGATGCACTGCTCCGTATGTGGGGAGCAGACCCCATCCTGGATTCTGCTGAGCAAGCATTAGAGATACACGTCCATGTCTAAAGCCTGGTTTTGATCTGGTTACATGTGTATTATGTTTTGAGAAAAATGATTTGGTCCTTGAAAAACAGGTTAGTCCAGAAATCTGTGTCAAAAGCAGGCTATAACAGCTGGGACCCTGCCAGAAGACTTAATAACTAATTTTTTTAGTATTTTATAAGAAATGCATAGGATAGCAGGTCTGTGCTATTGCAGACCAAAAATGTAAGGCAAGGTCTTATCCTAGTTGGAAAAGGCCAGCCACAAACCTAATTCCATGACCTTCACTTTCCCCTGCCTTGTCTGCAAAGGGAAGGCGTTAAAACAGATGATCCTAAGGCAATTCTGCGCTAGCTCTGTGAGTTAAGAGGTGGATGAGGGAGCAGTTCCTGCCCACTGGGAATCCAGGTTTTCATGGTGCTTGCGCCAAACTGCATGGACCAAGAAGCTGCTGAAAGCCCCCGTTCCTCCCTGGGGTAAGGACTGAGATGGGGCAAGACTGAGTGCTTCTGCAGAAAGCCTGTGTGATGAGCGGGAAAATGTGGGCTTTGACTTCAGACAGACTAATGTCCCCATTCGAGTTCTTCAACCTCATGTTATTTACTCAATCCCTCTGCCTTTAGGTTTCCTCTTTTACTAAAGAGGCTGATGCCTATTGTATTTGTCTGCCTGCACTGCCCAAAAAAAATGCCACAGACTGGGAGGGCTTAAACAACTGAAGTCTACTTTCTCATGCTTCTGGAGGCTGGAAGTCAAGGTCAAGGTGCCATCAGAGTTGGTTTCTGGTGAGGCTCTTCCTATCTGGCTTGGAGATGGCCACCTTCTCAATATGTCCTTCATGTGGCCTTTCCTCTGGGCATGTGTGGAGACAGAAACATCTCTGGTACCTCTTCATCTTCCTATAAGGTCACCAGTATTATGGGATGAGGGCCCCACCCTTATGAGCTCATTTAAACTTAATTACCTACCTAAAGGTTCTATTTCCAAATACAGTCTCATTGGGGGTTATGGCTTCAACGTATGAAGTTTGGAGAACACAATTCAGTCCGTAACACCTCCCTTAAACGGCTGTTGTGAAGAGGTGAGACAATGAAATGAGATGACACAGCGAAACACCCGACAAAAAGTTCCTGGCCCACTTCAGAGCCCTATCTGGAACCACATGCGCAACCCAAAGAATGGCTTCCCTTCAGAAAGAGTCCTCACCTCACTATACAGTCCCTAAAGAAAATGACTAAGCAGCAATTTTGATAAATTTTAAGTTTACTTTGCAGAAGACTTGATTATGCCTACAGTAGGGTGTATATTTCTTTAAATATTGTTTTGAATCATTTATTGCTTTATTATCAATAAGGTGAAATTTAGTTGGTTTATAGACTCCCTGCAGTTTTCTAGGTCAAGCAAAATTGATTGGGTGGGGGTGAAACGGACCAGGACCCTATGGCCCCTGCCTCCTCCACCGCCATGTCCTCTGCCCACCTTTCATCTGTAGAAAATCTTTTGCCAAAGCATAAGTTTAATCAGAGAAGCGAGAAAATTCAGAAGTAAAGGAAAACAGTCAAATAGGACAAAATAATAATAGTTTAGTCATAAAGCAAAGTCAAGGACTTTTAATTCTTCTTCAAGGGCTACAGATAATATTCTGAGCCATATCCTGGGAGCTGTCTTGTAGATACTGAAATCCCCACCAGGTGGAAGGAGTTAACTACATGATGACCAGTCTGTAGCCGTGACATAAGCTGCCACAATTCCGAGAACTGGCCTCAAGGAAATGGGAACAAATCAACCCTGGAACTGAAGACTAACTGTACTTAAGACAATCAAAATGACGCTGGTCAGACCACTGCATGACCATCTTCAAGATGACGGTCGGAGCTGACTGGGCTGTTTCTGCAGGTAGCCCCTCCCTCCGCCTATACCCCCCTGAAACTCCCCTTTAAAAGCGCTTGCCCACTGACTGTCAGTGGGGAGCTGGCCTCTGGTTGCAAGTCCACCTCCAGCCCCCCACTGCTGGCCTCCAAAATAAAGCAAACTTTCCTTTCCATAGACCTTGCCTCTTGAGTATTGGCTTTCGAGTGGCGAGCAGCTGGATCCCACTTGTGGTAACAGAAGGATGCTGCCCAGTGCCTACCCCTTCCTGGTGGGCTTCGCCTGCCTGTACGTCTAGTGCTCTACAAGCAGGTGCCGACCGACTGGAACGTGTAACTGGATCAACAGCTCATCCGAGGCTGCTGCTTGATCTGACGAGCAACGTCTGTGCTATTGCTCCCCAGGAGAAATAATAGAAGTAATGGAAAGTATGTATATATATATGTACATATACACACAAACACACACGTATACACATACATATATATTGCAATGTATTTATATTGTATATCATCTACATCTACACTTATACCTATACCTATATCTATATCTATATAAGAGAAATAGAAAGACTGAAAGAGACAGACAGAGAGAGATCCTAGATGGACTTGATAGTTGAAAAGTACCCCAAAGGAATATCTTCATAGAAAGAAGACAAGACAAGACAACTGGGTGGCCAGAAATGTCTTCAAGCTGTGTATGGCTAATCAGACATTGATAGCATTATCTATCATTTTTGCTGAAATCAGCTCCTCATGAATAAGAAAAAATTTCCATGATTTGACACTGCCTCAAACATTAGTGTTCTTTTGGCTTCTAAATAATTTTTGAAAAGTCTGAATGTGATTTTTAGGCTTCTGTAGCTACCAAACCACATTTACAAAGCCCTGAAATACAAGAATTGTCCAAAGAAGATAAATGGTTAAGAAGAATCATCAGGGGTATTCACTCTTTAAGTCCTGAATGACGGGAATGGACAGAGAGAAGATGTACGCACACTTTTGACTCTGCAATCTACACACATGATTAGGCAGGATCCAGGCGGTAGCTGAGTGGGTATTAGACCAGATACAATTGTTCACATTTGGAGATGCCTTGAGCCTTTCCTGAGACAACTCAGAACCACCAATGTTCAGAGTAGATTATTAGTGCCAATCAATATGTCAGGCACTGGATAACATGAGAACATATTTTGAAGGTAGAACAGCCCTATATGTTAATACATCAAGATTATTTGAATAGAATGCTCTTCCTGAATCTATATTTCTACAGTTTTTTTTTTTTTCTCTCAGGAGAAAGGAACCAATGCTTTGCCCAGTTGAAATGTCAGTAGCAGACTTTGAAAGTGGGTCCTGAGGTTTCTGGGTTCACCGTCAAGGGGAAGTTAGAGCACGAGCTGGAATGAAAGGGAAAGGTCTGAGGTTCAAGTCCTTGGAAGAGGCAGAGAGCAAACCATTTCAACAGAAGCAAGGGTTGCGGGGATTGTCTCAAAGGAACCCCGAGCAGTTTCAGGAGGTGCCGAATAGAAAGAGTGGAAAGGTGCCCTCACGTCATAGAACGGGAGCTTATCGTGAGAGTATCTTCTGAGTCTGCGATCACAGCTGATCTTTCAGAGAGTACCTTCCCCAATGACTGGAATTAAGAGAAATAAGTACCATCTCTCAGGAAGTAGTTGATTGAATGCCAACCTTACTTTATTAATCTGGAATCCTCTCCATCTTCGGATCTTAGATTTCTGCATGACTGACTCATCTTTCACTGCTGGAAAGTACTTTCCTCATTCGACATTTTTATTCTGTATATGTGTATTCTTAATCTTCAATTCAATACCGTGTGTTTGTAAGGCTTTATCTGAGACTTCAGAACTGTGCAAGGACAGATAGGATGTCCTGCTTGTGCATAAAGCATTTGGGGTCGAGGGGCGAATGGCCATGAGCCTAACTAATAGCGGGACACTGTCCCTGCCCACAGGTGTAGTGTGCACTCTGCGACGCATTCATGCGGAATGCTTTTAGGTACACGATATATTGGGTCACGTCATGCCTCTGTATCTCCACACAGTCTGAAGCTTCCACATGGAAACACTCCTAGCTTCCTTCTTGCCTTAACAAACCCTTATTTAACACTCACCTCGAGTCTAACCTCTGGGAATGCTTCTCTGACATCCCAGTTTGAAGTCAATGATCTTAACTCTCATGCTGTATTATTATAATGCCTTGCGTTATAATGGTCTGTTTAACTGGCTGTCTTTACCATAAAGAAGGGGCAGAAACTCCTTCTTTATCTGTAGTCCTAGTGTCTGGTATGTAGGGAGTTAGGAGGCCCTTCAAGATTTCTGAGCAGAAGGAGGGATGTCTGACCTGATTCTCTCATCTCTTAGGTGTCAGTGTCCGTGTGTGTGTGTATGTGTGTTGTGTGCATGAATACATGTGTGTATTTTCCTGAGAGTGTCCCAGGTTTTGGAAATAGGAAGAAATAATTAACATTTGCCTGGTGTATAACACACCTGGCAAAACTGAATATAAAGTTTGCACACTAGACTAAGTCTGGTAAAAGGACAAATAAACAAATATGGGGTGTGTATTCAAGTTGAGAGCCCAAAAAGGAGGCATCAGTGAAATAAGACGGAACAGGAATGGGAGGAATTCCTGGAGATTTGGTTCCAATCGTGTGCTTCCTGTGAGTCTCCTTCAATTCTAATGAGCAGGGGAAAGGCCTGAGAAAGAGTGTACTGCAAGTGGCTGGATTCATTTTATGATGTTATGATACAAAGCAATGTAATATAATACCAAAACCCTGTACAACGGAACACTGATATTTCAGTGTCACAATGTAATTGGAATATTCGGCTTCCGATGAAACAAATTATAGTTCTGCTGCCTCATTTATTATTCTCTTTTTTCAGAGTTACCTCTACAAATTCTTTAAATCCATTTTCTTTTTACTTTGCCGCCTATTACTGGGTCTACAAGTGACATGGAACTAGGTACTTTGCTTTATTACCTTTAACCCTACTCATGAAGCGTTTTGTTTCTTCCTCTTGCGGTGAATTAGGTTCAGAAGATTTTCTAACTCTGTATAATTTTATTTCATTTTGCGATGTCTTTTTTCTCTCAGTCTAATTTTTAAATCCATTTTCCATGCGGATTTAATCTTGTATAAAATCTAATGCCTATTAATTTGTACTGATTTACAACATTTATTTCAGTATACTAGAAAATGTTCATTTTTAACATTTGTACTCATAGATAACGCATATCATGAAGTTTTAATGTAAATCACTAATACATTTTTTCATCTTTAACTACCAAAGTTCTTCATGTTTATAGATCATTACTCAAATGTTTTGTAGGATTCATTAAAATACATCGCCAGCAATGTGTTTTTTTTTTGTTTTTTTTGTTTTTTTTGTTTTTTTTTTTGCGGTACGCGGGCCTCTCACTGTTGCGGCCCCTCCCGTTGCGGACCACAGGCTCCGGACGCGCAGGCTCAGCGGCCATGGCTCACGGGCCCAGCCGCTCCGCGGCATGTGGGATCTTCCCTGACCGGGGCACGAACCCGTGTCCCCTGCATCGGCAGGCGGACTCTCAACCACTGCGCCACCAGGGAAGCCCAATGTGTTTTTCTTTACAACATCTTTGTGCATGTGTGTGGGTAGGAAAGACCCTAGTACCAGAATATTTTAGGAAAATTTAGAATAAAAAGAAAGTAAGGTTCATACTCCTATTCAGAAGTTAATTAAATATTCTTTTGAGAATGTAACATTTGAAGCTCTTTTCATCAAGTAGGGAATTATATTACTTTTCTGGGTTTCTTTTTTTTTACATTTATCAATTACATTTAGACAGTTTAATTGCTATAATGAAAAACTTCCTTAATTCCCATTCTGGGGGCCAAAAGATGTTTATTGCTTGGTATAAGCAATTGTGAATGGCGATGAAACTCCACGTAGAGGTAGCGTTTGTTTTTTAAAGTTAAAGGTTCTCTATTCTCATTAGTCTCAAGAATGAGAAGCGTTTTGCCAAGTCCCACTGCTGTTCTCAACCCCTTAATTTGGTAGCCTTTACAAATTTGGTAGCCTTCAGGTGAAAACAAATATGGATGTCTTCGCCCAACTGACTCTCCCAGCAACAAGTCCTTTAGAAATGTGTTTCTGTTCTACCAGCAGAGAGTTTGGTGGAAAGAACGTAGGCTCGGGTTAGACACGGCTCCACTCAAATCCCCACTCTGCTACCCACTGACTACAGAACTATGGGAACTCTCTGAACCTCAGCATTCAGGTAAAATGGGAATGATGTCACTGCCAATCTCAGGAATTGCCTCAGGAGTGATATACGCAGCATGGTGCATCGTGCAGAAGGTGTTCCAGAAACTTCTAGCTCCTTTTCCTGGCAGACAGTGCAAGTCCACTAATGCAATGTACAGAACGACGGCTAAAATCATGGTAACGTAACTGAACAGAAAAAAAAAAAAAATGACCCTCAAAAGCAGTCCTAGATAGAGAAATCAGACTGTCAGTTAACAGAAGCACAAACTTTTAAAACATAATTAAAACATGTTTGAAAGTAAGTAGATTAAACTCATCCTATACTGCAGAGACCAGGCACGGCTAGTCCCTGAGCAGAGAGAGGGAATCTCACTGCACCTGAAGGGCCTTGGAGAAATCACCAAGACGCCAGCAACGGAGTCAGATCCATCTCAGGAGGCAGAACTGGGTTTCTCCAGGTAACTCAGAATTCTTAAAAGCCCACTAGGGTTTTCCTCTCTCCTTTGAAACTGCTGGGATTTAATATAGACGGGAAGATTCTTTTTTAATTATTGCTTTGGGTCGTATCTTCCAAAGCTTTGGTCAGGCATATTATAAGTTGATGGTATTGCTACCGTGGCTTTTATTTTGGCCTTAAACTCACAGTAAATCCATGCAATGATATCTTTGTAGCCTTCCCTGAGAAACACTGAACCCTGAGCAGGGGATGGGGGAGCAATCGTTTACGGCCATGGGCCATGAACAAGCTGCTTTAGTCTGAGGCAGCCCAGCCTCACCAGGCCCTTTCGTGAACACTCCATTCATCTAAGATGGGTCCCTGCACCAGATATCGTATCTGGCTTCTGCAGTTGTATTTCAGCATCACTCAGCAGCGAGCAGATAAGGTAATATCTCTGAAAGCTCCTAGACGGAAGGCTGCCAGACTCTCCGCACTGAAATCTCACTCTCCTTTCAGGTCTGAAGGGCTGCAGACGTGAAGGGAGGACGGAAGACAGAGGAAGGAAGACAGAAAGGACACTTGCATGGACTGAAGATAAGGAAGCTCCCAGGGCAGAGATACCCACAGTAGGTCCCAGCAGAGCCTAGATCCGTGAAAGGGGATGCCAAGATGCCACTGGAAAATGTGGCTGGCTCTGCGAATGTGTCCTCCGTATTCAAGCTTGTATTTTCAGTATAATCCCTATTTTCACATATGCAAAAAAATCAACAAAATTTAAAAGAGCCCAAGTCAGGGAGTCAGCACTTTCTCCGTCTCTATTTTTAAATTTATTTCCTAATGGATTCGGCTAAAGACACAAACTTTGGCTGTGGTGGAGCCCAGACCAGAATCCAAATCTCTTTATTATTATTGTTGTTGTTACTGCTGTTAACTTTGTTATTGCTAGCTGCTGTTTATAGACTGCTTACTGTTTTCTTCGCAATATGTTTAGTACTTTGCATACATAAAAGCATTTGAGTTGACTTGAATAGGTATTTCTCCGAAGAAGATATACAAATGGGCAACAAGCACATGGAAAGATGTTCACCATCAGTAGTTATTAAGGAAATGCAAATAAAAACCACAGTGAGGTGTCATCTGACACTCACTAGAACGGCTATGATGCAAAAAATGGGGGAAAGATGTATTGGCTGGGATTTGGAAGAATGGAACACTTGACCATCACTGGCCGGAGTATAAAATAGAATACGGCCCTGTGGGAAACAGTTCAGCTGGTCCCCAACAGGTTACACATAGAATTACTCTATGACTCAGCAATTCCACTCCTAAATATATACCCCCCCAGCCCCGCAAATTGAAAACAGGTACTCAAACAAATGCTTGCACACAAATGTTCACAGCAGCATTATTCACAATAGTTAAAAGGCAGAGACAACCTGAATGTTCATTAACAGGTGATGGTTAATGGTACTGTACATACATTCAATGGAATACTATTGAGCCATAAAAGGAGTGAACTACTGACACATGCTACAATGTGGATGAACTTCAGAAACATTGTGCTAAGTGAACGAAGGCAGACACAAGGGTCACATGATGTGTGACTGCATTTCTACGAAATATGCAGAATAGCTAAATCCAGAAACAGAAAACAGATTCGTGGCTACCAGGAGCTGCGGGAGGGAGGGACGGGGAAATGACGGGCAACCGGGGGCTGAGTTCCTTTTGGGGTGATGAAAATGTTTTGGAACTAGATAGAAGTGGTGGTTGTACAACGTTGTGGATGTCCTAAATGACGCTGAACTGTTCACTTTACAATGGTATTGTTACGTTGATATGAATTTCTCCTCAACTAAAAACCACTTGAAATCATTTAACCCTTATGATAAACCTGTGATGTGGGCATGATTTCCCCCGTTGTTCAGATGATTCAAGGCTTATTTCCACTGAGACACGTATTATTTTTAGCAGAAGAAAGGTGGCATTATCTTCAGGATCGGACTTTATAAATGATGGAAAATCTAGGAATGTATCTTTGGAGGAAGGCATAAAATGACCAATACACGTGGGTCAGGTTTAGCTGATGCTATGCTACCGAGTCCCCTTTGCCCCTGGCACATTGGGTGGAATCACAGTCCTAAGCAATAGAGCCAGAGACCACCTCCCTAGCAGTCTGTAATGAACTAGCCAGTAAGAAAAACGATTTGGTAACAGAGTAGGCAAAAAAGGCTAAGATATGTCTGTTTCATTCTCCTCTGCGCTATAGAATCTTCCATCCGTATTTCATTTCAGAGGGGTGTTGGATGTGTGAGATGAAGGGGAAAAACCCAGGGAAGGAAGTTGGAGGGAAATTTCTGAACAAAGGGGTGTGAGAAGTTCAACTCCAGCTAGCTTTCCCCACCTCCCCTCAATTGCCAACAAGTATCTCAAAAAAGACACACCACCAAGGTTCTGTTCCTATTTTTCTGCTGTGACTGTTACAGCAATAATATGCAGAGAGAGCCCTTAGTGAGTAGGTTTCTTCCTAGAGAGTCAGCTCTAACCAGATCCACAACGCACAATTTATTTTCCGAACATTCCTGTTCTAGCTCCGCTTCCATGCCCTATGGCAGACTCGTCTCACCTCGTGTCTAGTCAGCCAGGGGAATAGCTTCTCTTCTCTAGTCTCCCGCCTCTCCCTGCTCCACAAGCAACTGTAGCCCGACTCCTCACTAGGGTTTCTAAGCACTGTTCCATGATGTCTTCTCTCTATGCAAAAATTTTGAGTGGGTCCCCAATGAAATCAAATTTCTTAGTCTAGCTTTCCGAGTTGTCCTCTGCTTTTTAGACTTATATCCTAGGACTTCTCTATGTGAGGCCAAATTGGATCTTTTCTACTTAAAAAAAAATAATACTATTAGCTAATAGCTAAGATTGATTGAAGGTTAATTACATACCTATTGGAGGCTCAACGCTAAGCGCTCTACATACATCATCTCATTTACGTTTGACAATGCCCAGCAAGCCAGCTATTGTACAAGTGAGGAGACTACAGGTAGAGAGACCCAATCGATTATATAACTAGTGCAACTCAGCAGTAGGATTTGAACCCAGGTCTGTTTGGTGTCCCAATCCATGGCTGTAGGCACTGGTCTTGATTTCACCTTTTACGTTCCTGTTTTCATATCTTGGGTTCCTTCATTCTGTTCCTAACACCAACTCCACTCTCTTCTGCTCTTCTCCAACTACCATTCATGACCCTCAGGGCTGGAGTCTTCTCTTTATTTGAGTTCACATAGGTGAGCAAATGTTTTCTGTCTGTTGCTGGCATGTATCTTTTCATAGTTCTAATCATCACACCACTAGTTCAATGACAGTGCTAAGGAGGGCAGGAACCATGTCCAATACTTGTATCTCTGACTCTGTCTAGCACAATGCCTTGTTCACAATAGGTGTTCAATAACTATTTATTTGTTCAATAATTCTCATAGATTACCTGCCAGGGAAATATTTTTTTATAGAGCTGTTTGTTAAAAGTTCTTCATAAAACTGGATTTCACCTCTTCCATCTTTTACAAAAATGTAATTTTTTGAAATTTGGGGAGCATCAAATAAATAGAGTGAGCATTAGTAAAAATATTTCTAATTTTAACATATGACTAAAGTGCTTAAAATATTAAGTGTTAAAACTTATTTTTATCCAAGTGCTTACTTGAACCAACATTGAGACTAAAGGGAAAAGAAATTACTCTTTGTAAATCTGTTACTTTAAACCTCGTATTCTCCTGAGTTTCATGAGAGGTCCATATAGAGAAATTAATTTATAGAAGTAGTCAGCATATCCGCTAAAAATGCAAGCCTAAACTACTCTGCACTTTTCCCTTTGTGAGACCCCTGCATATTTCAATATTTCGTTCACCACCTTTAAGGTGTTCAACTTCACCAGCTGTAAGAATACTTATCAGATTATAGTACAGCACTAAAAATAAGCTGGTGTTATGGAAAAGAAATGAATCAGCACTTTCGTAGCTGGATTGTTTTCTCATGTGACTCATACTACTTAACTAACGTTTTCTTTGCGATTGTTCATTTATCATATCAAACGTTTCTTTGGACATCTGCTTCTTTAAGTACCAATGCGCAGGCTTGATGAAAATGTTCCGTAGAAAAAGAAAATAACTCTCTGGTCTGGATTTATAAAAGCAAGACATTAATGGGCTCAGTTACCATGGCTTTAGCTGAAGATCTTTCTTCATTTTTTAGCCTATAAAGAATCGACAGAATTTTCAATGTCGGTGCAGTCTGTTTACCAATAAAATTTCATATACGTGGAACTCATGATACTCAACTTCAAAAAGCCCTTCTGTTTAGTTTGGACCAGAGGATATTCTTGATAGATCTCATCTCAAAATCACTTGGACTCCCAAGTGTCCATGCAAAACCATTAATCTCAAAATGTGTCTAAATACCAACTTTGAGACAGGCTACAATTTTCTGTTCTCTGTGACAGACAAATAGCTAGGGGAGTGCTGTCATTTAACCCCAATGCTTTCTTTGGTAGTCATGGAAAGAAAGGTTTTTTCATACTGCCTTGTCATAAAAAGACTACAAAATCCATCAACACTGTATAACTTTACATATAAAAGTAATGTATGCATAGATATTTCAGTCATCGTGTGAAAAATAAACAAGACAGCCTTTAAATCAACGTCATTCCCAAGGAATCAGCATGGACATGTATTGACTCATTTTACAGCTAAAATAGAAAATACATGTAAATTTGACTGCTCTATTTTGACATGGAGGCTCTTGGCCATATCGTTATGGCCAAAAACCCTGTATACACACACACCAAATTGGGAAGGAGTCGCATTTGCAAAAGCTGGGCTTGTCCTCTGTATAGGTGCTCAGATAGGCTTCTGCTGGATGAAGCGTCTGACTATAGGATATGTGTTTTGCAAAACGCAAGTTAGCCCAAAAGTCCGGCATATATTTGGACACGCAATCAAATGCATGCTGAGAGTCTCAGCAAAGTGGATTGAAATGGCAACCCCATAAATGGGTACCCAGGAATATGTTTGCTTTTTAGAAATTGGCTAAAAAGTTAAAAGCTTCAACAATGCAAATTTAAAACAAGTTATTTTACTGTGGTGAGAACGCTTATCACGAGATCTACCTTCTTAACGAATTGTAAAATACAGTGTACGATACAGTGTTGTGTAGTGTTCAGTCCAGTGTACCATACAGTATTGCTGGCTGTAGGTACAATCAAGTATGTAATTTTTAAATTTATTTTTTACTTTAAAAGCACATATGAATGTAAGAGGAAAGACAGTTTCCACTGATTTTGCATAACCCTATGCCAATTACTAAATAAATACAGACATGGATATGTAGAGGAGCATTCCATGAAGTATTTGGACAAGGTAATAATCACATGAAGACTCTCTTCAGGTATGGCAATAGGACCTATTCGTACAGCACTGAGGGTAATGAAAACTGATGTGTGAAGTTCACACAAGGTCTAAAGTGACAGCCCAGGGAAACAACCCCAACGACTTAGTCTTTTAAATAACTTTGCAGGTTTTTTGTTTTTTATTTTAATGTCAGATGACTGAAGGCAGACACGCACCAAGATGGAAAAGTGAGCAGCTATTAGGTGCCGTGCGGGTACCTGGCCCGACACTCCATCCGTGCCACCAAAGTCGTGCACATCAGCCGAAGGGACTGCCTTTCACCTGCCGGTCATCGTTTTTCACGGGCGCCCACTTCCCCATCAGTAGTGATTTGAAAGCTGTGCAAGGAGCTAGAGGTGACCGAGGTAAGTCAAAGGACAACAGTCAGCTCCAATACCATCTGCAACTGCTTCCCTGCTCTTTCCATGAAAGAGTTCTGGTCCGCAACTCAGAGCAGCCCAAATGTAGGCATTTTGTAGAGAACGACTAATTTTTGAATCACGCAAGTGAAACCCTATTTGGTGAGTTCCACCTCATAAACAAAATTTGAACTAGATCCTGAACTTTCAGAGATGCGTGACATATTGAGATAGGGAACATGGACCCCTAACATGTATTTTAATGCCGTAAATTGCAGATGCCACAATCGGAGTTACTGCATATACGTGTCTAGGCAAAGACGCTTCTTAATTTCTAGGTATATGTGACCTATAATACTGCACAGTCATTTTTTTGAGATTTTCATTCCATAGCAAGTGAGAGCACCAGAAATATTCCCTTGACTGACGTCAGCAATTTTAAGTGTATTATGATATCTTAAAATTCATCTTCAGCTTTTGTGTGTGTGTGGCAAGTTGAACGTTTAAAACTTGGGATTTGCTATAGAAAATGTATTTAGCTGATGGTTCTAGGTAACCCATAGTCTACTTCTAAGAAGATACCATAGTACTGTACTGGGCATATTTTCCTCAAAATGAATGAGTGCATCTGTGTGTAGTAACTTATACTTTTAGTTGAACTTCCCTTCCACTAGGGTACCAAAACCTTTGTTCCTATTTTATGTAAAATTAACTCAATATCTGTTTTAGAAACGTTACTGAAATACAAAGCAACTTCAGCAAAAAGAATCTGTGATTCCTCATATGCATTTTGGTAAAACTGGTAAAGAATTTTGACATTGATTTTCTTTAGGTGATAGGGTTCTTCTCAAATGCTGTAAATTCAAAATTGTTTGGTAAGGGCAAAGCAAAGCTTAAAGAAATCAATACGATAAAAAGTGTAATAAAGTTGATTGCTCTTGAAAATCAAGGGGATCATAAAGTTGAAGTCATACCGGTTAAAATCATGTCTGTAGCATGAAAACTGCATTGAGTTGCTTATAAAATGGACCAAGTCTCCCATTTTCATCCTTTTCTCATCCTGTCTCTTCACAACTCTTTTCGCCTAATCCTGCCCCAGCCACTCAGCGTCTGATTTCTGGATACTATTTCTGATCTCTTTTCACTTAGCTGAATCTAGCTTCCAAGAAAAAAGCAAGGAAGAGCTTACGGTTTCTTCCTCAAAATTTTGGTTTTTGCTCCTTCAAAGATAAGAAAAAATGATTTCAAATTTCTATCATCTGCTTTTATCATACTCCAGAACATCTTAACAACCATTCTGCTTCTTCAAAGATTAAAATGTTGTCCTTCATAAATAGAAAGGAAAATGTTAATAATCAAAGATAGGAGCTTTAAGTAGTTTCTTAGAGAATGAAAAGAACAATTGAAAATCAGACTGATTTATTTCTCAGAGGTTCAGATATAATTGACGAGTTGAATCACAGATATATAAAGATATTAGAAGTAGGATATATTTATCATTTTTACTATAGACCTCTATAAAAAAGGTACAAGAGCACATTTGCTCGTGACCAATTTACTTAATGTTCAAAGTAAAGTGACCTTTCTTTTCTATATCTGGGGCCAGTTTTACTCTCTTCCTGGCAAGACTCTCAAAGCCGAACCTGAATTTTATTACATGTATTTAGTAAGTTGCTAAATTGGGTAAAATAAAGTAGGGTCAACATAAGACCTCAAATCTCATTGGCTTTTTGACCTGTTTCTAACTAAGTTTTGCATTTCAAAAAATGCAGTTTGTATTTCACTAAGTACAGCAAATAGCTCTAGAGTAGAAATACACCACAGCTCTTGATTTTCACGTGCAATTCATCGGTAGCCATACAACTATCTACAGCCCTAGGACTCACCCAACTTGGAGATAAAATCAAATGTACTCCAGTGGAATTGTGTCCTTGCTTAAAAACAAAACAAAACCAAAAGCAAACAAAAAACCCCATCTTATCATATGATTGAAAAGAGCCAGGAGGTAACTTTTGAGCTATTCCTCTCCCACGAAATTAAGCATTTGCAAGCCTGAAGTCCTTGTAACCTGTCCTCTGACTTTACCATGCACGCAGGGCATCCCACGCTTTAGCTAAGGTGGTTCTTTTAACACAGTCAGTGACATACATGTGTTTAAAAACGGATTCTAAAAAAACGATTAATCTGCACTCTCCCGTAAAGCTTGAGGCCTTTATCTGGGATACAAAGGTGCTAAGTTTCTCGGCAGAAGTCCTCCAAGAGGATTTCCAGCTTGCCTTGGAATCCTTTGAGGTGAAGAGTCCTTCTTACGACGTTGCCTTTTATGCCCAACTGTTTGATTACCTAACGATGTTAGTCGTGTGCGGGTAGGGAGAGGGCCACGTGATCAACCAGGGGTCAAACGAGAGATGTGGGTCCAGGTAGAGAGAATCCATTGTCTTTCTTTCTGCAGCTCCTCTCATTATCTCCCTCCACCCCCTCCATCCCCCCCAGATACATTTCTCGACTTAAACCTTAAAATATTTGATTCCTTCGGTGTCCATTCACAGCCTCGGAGGTTCACGCTTTATTCTCCCTTGGGATCCATTCCTCTCTAAACACTTACCAGCCAATGTATTGTGTAAAGAGAATTCCCAGCAGTAGATTTTAAAATGAAAGAGAAAGCGTTGAGCATCTGAGTGTTCTCAGGTGCTGGTGTCAGTACCGGATGCCTCCTGTTGACAAGGACGGGCTATCGCGGGGGGCACCCGAGATCTCTCTATTCTGAGCAGTCTTCAGAAATCAGTCGTATCTGATTGTTCTTTCCGATCAAACAAAGTAGGAAGACAAAGTAAGCCGAGCATATTCTTTCACTCTGCACTTTGTTGTTAAAAGAGGGAGGAATCCCACTAGGGCCCCTAACTCAGTTTTAGATATTACCAAACTTTTGTAAGAATTCCTATTCTTCCTCCCAGCCCTTCCTCCCCCTGCCCCTCCCCTCTCCGTCAGTTCACTGATTGGGATGAATAAAGTTTCTTTGCTCCTCTAAGACTTGTGCCATGCTGCTAAAAGTTAACTGTGAATAATACCACGGTAGGGCACAGATGAACGAAACGCAAGGGCATTTGCTGTTTTCAGAGGATGTGGCATGCAGCTACCTGTATTTAGCTCAGGAAAGGATCACGTCCCTCTCTTAAAAAGAATACTTGGAAACTTCCCAGTATCACTCTCGGAACTCATGTCGTGGGGTCTTTTCCAAGGTTGCTTATATAGTGCAAAATGCAAAACACTATAGTTTGCAATCAGAGGTGGGCACGTGACAAGGATGCCGGCCTAAGCCCGTCTGTTTTACCAGGAGCAACCTCTGTTGCTGATAAATGGCCTTCTGAAGACAGATGTGGCAAAGTGCCGGCCACTGGAAACAGCAAGGAAAATAAGTGTAGCTGGCATGCTTCCTAAAATATATTTCTTGTTGGACACAGGAAGTAATTTTCCATCAGATTGGGACGTGACATAACGTAATGTGTCAAAGACAGTGTTAAAAAAACAAACAAGCTGGAATTGAGGTGCATTCCGTTAGTCTTAGATCTCTCAGTCAGTTTCACACATTAAGACCGTCGAACATGGCAGAGCTTATAAATTTTCCTGTTGGAGAGGTTTTTGGAGAATTTCACAAAACTCAGTGGGATCTTGGTGGGGAGACTGACATTTACCACTGAGTTCTGTAATGACAGCTAAACCAAAGAACGCCACTCCTAATTTACTCGAGTAGAATTCAGTATCACAACAAGGCAATTGCAGAACATTGTTCTTTTCTGAGACCAATTTTTGTGCTATGATTTTTAACTCTTTTAGTTACCAGCGACTTCAAATTGCTTCACAAAGCCTGCATTCTCATCCTGTGCACGCATTTTTTAATATAATGATTCTGTTTTTCTTCCTTCAGTACTTTCTGCTGTCACTAGTCATACATATCATATACACACATTTCAGGCCTTCCAACTTACATCATACGGCCTTATAGCTCCTGCCCACGCGCCCCTAGAACTATGTCCTATGCCTACCAGAGTGGCAAACAGCTTATCACTTCTCAGTTCTACAAGACATCCCAGTGTCATGCCATTTCCTACTCAGCCAGGACAGCTGACCAAATGATCAGGCAATCAGGACTGTTGGCTATGAACGGAACAGAGGAAGGATCACGTCACCTGCCAGCCCCACGAGGAAAGGTCTCCTGCCTCTGCTGAGTACTGAGCTTCCACTCTACTGAACCACCTGGGGGAATGCTGATGGGTGTGGCAAGGTGGACAGAAAGAGGGGAGGGTCATCGTGGCTTTGCCGTGGGGGACTTCCAAAGTGAATTTGACATGCCTGCTGCCCTTAGGGGAGGTGAGATAAATGAAGGTAGACATAGCACAAGAGAGGAACAGACAAGGCACATGGGAATTCAAGGAAGTAACTGCTATTTCCAACTGAGGGCTAGAGTGGGCAGGTTGGTGGTGGGAAAAAGCATCATGGAAACAGCCTGAAAGGTGGAGTTTTCCTGCCTCAGAGTCGTGTTTGCTGCCCTTTGCCCTTCCCCCAACTCTCAGCTTGAATGGCATCTCCACAGAGTTGCCCATGATTCTCCTTCTAAGAGTCTCCTGTTATATTCTGTCACAGGACCCTGTGAATGTCCCTCCTAACAATACGGCCCACTTTGTAAGTATTTAATTAATTAATTTGTTTCATATAAGCTGCTGCTGAAGAATTTAAACTCCACAAGGGACCTTGACCCTCTTGATCACTTCTGTATGCCCAGCACTGTGCATACCACCTGACACACAGAAGGTACATAATAAATATTTGTTGAGCAGGAGAGTGAATGAACCAGACAGACCGGGTTATACAGGGATGGGTGGAGATGCGGGAAGGAGGAGAGGGAGGGAGAGAGGGAGTGAGAGAGAGAAAAAGGGAGGCCATTCCTGGCAGAGCAAATGGTACGAGTTTCTTACCTAGAGGCATGAAAACGCTTCAGCTTGGCTGGAAGCACATGGAAGATGAAGGAATTGAGGAAAAAAATTGAAAAAAAGGTAAATTAGGATCAGGATCCTGGGCTACAGACTTTGCACTTTACTCCTTAGGTAACAGCAGTTTTTGAGCAGGAGACCAATATAACTGGCTCTAGATCATCTTATGTCTTCAACCTACAGACTTTGAAGGAAGAGCATGTCTTTGCTTTAACTGCCTCTAGTGTCAAAGCTATGATCTTTTGACCAGACCAGTAGACCTCAGAGACAGTTGCTTGGAGCTGGCAGGGGCCTTGGATTTAAACTGAAATCAGTTCCAGTGACCTGCTGAGTCCTACAGTGTGAAGGTTCACATCGGGCCAAGCCCAGCAGCCTAGATCATTTCAAGTCAACAGATTAAATGCCCCCAGGGTGTGCTCAGCCCTGTGGTGAGATACAAAACAAATCCAAGGCGGGTTCCCCTGCCTTAAAGAGCAGAAGAGAGCCGTCTCTGATGGAACTGCTCTTAAATGGCCTCCCCACTTGAAGGTGTGCGAGGCAATCGGGCACAACTCAGGCACACAGGACCACTTCATAAACAGTGCTCCCCGTGAAACGACTCAGCACGCTGGGATCCAGGGAATGGTTTCATCCCGCCGTAGACCCCTGTGACTGTGTGTCTGTCCTGGTCCAGACAAGCCCAGAGACGCAACATGAAAGAGCCTTGGATGGGGTGTCAGCTTCGCAGGACTCTAGACCCATTACTAAGAAACCATGACTCATTGGGGAAGTCGTCTTAATGATCAGAATGTTTTGTCATTTTCAAAAAATTGGGCATTTGTTAATTTATCAACTCCATTATGCATCCATTCAATGCTAGGCTCTACGCTGAAAGAGGCCCAGCTGTCCGGGGCTCATACGAGAAACAAATGAACACACAGGAAATGTGTTCTCCGACTGTAAATCCCTCTACCACGTGAATCATTCTGAGTTGGTGGAGAGCCCGTAAAGCTGCCTGACGCAGCCTGGGAGTGTTTGTATCATTTGGTCACAGAAAATTCTGCTAAAATGCCATCTTTAAACCAGGTCTTTGAGACCTAAAATACAATGAAATTTACAAACATAAAAGCTCATTAGATTTTCAGGACATGTTATAAAAATCTATTTGTGTTGTACTGTCCTAATGGAACCAGAGTCGGATTGCCATTCATACAAATAAGAATTTGGGAAAATATCCCCATCCTTGGTTGACAGAAGCACATAGCTCCCAATGCACCCCTGGCAATAAGGACAGGTCTTTCTGTGCCCATTTCCCAGCTGCTGTGACCATATGGTGACTAAGTGGCCCAGAGTAGAGAAGCCGGCTGGGGGGAAGGCTGAGCAGGATGGAAAGTATGGTGCATGTGGCCTTGGAGTAGGGGCCAATGAGGGGGACCTCAGGGCACGGGCTCTGAGGTGAAGGTCTGAATGAAATCACAGAGGGGCAAAGAAGCCAGGTTGGCAGTTTCGAAAAGAAGAAGAAAAGCTAAGTCCTTGATGCAAATGAACAGGCAGCAATGGGCGGCAAGCCATCAACAGCACAGCTGGCCCTTGAGAGATGATGCCCCTTAATGTGGCTCTCACGTTGGTCATTGGCGTCTGGAAGCCCATTTCCAGCCTGTTGACGAGGATCTCAGTTCGCTTACTTCTCGCCCAGTGAAGTCTGCGTTCTGGTTTGTCTCCTCCTTCTCTGCTCCAACTTTTGGACAATTTTCTCTTGCTTTCGATGACACGATCAATCTCTAGCCAAGTTCTCTGACTGTCTAGCTGGGGTGTCTGTTCCTTCGTAAGGGGTATACGAGTATCAGGCCTCTCCATGCAGAACCTTCGTTGTTTCTGGGGCTCACGAGTAGTGACTCGAGGAGGAATTAAGTCAAAAAGTTTCCCAACCTTGGTGGTACTGACATTTTAGGCTGGATAATTCTTGACTGTGTGTAGCTGTCCTGTGCATCGGAAGATCTTTTGCGGCATCCCTGGCCTCTACCCACTGGATGCCAATGGCACCCCATCCCCAAGCTGTGACACCCAAAAAACGTCTCCTGAAATTACACCCAAATGTCTCCAGAGGGGCAAAACTGTCCCCACTTGGGACCACTGACCTAAGCAAATGAATAGGAACAACACTTTAGGAAAACCCTTAGTGCTTTACCTCTGACGTGACTTTCCGATGAGGCAACTAAACTATTCCAGTGATCTTAGGCACTCAAAGTATTTAAACTTTAAAATCTTAAACTGTCTAATTGTACTGTTCAGGTTGGCCTTTACTATAACTGTAAATTATGTGTCCAGAAAATAGCACAATTGTTTGCCACACCTCAGAAGTAGGCACTTAGGAAACACTTGTTAAGTGAGTAAATGTTGCTTTCTAAGAACAGAGAAATGCTTCATTTGCGTTCAACTCTGGCCCCATGGGCCTCAAAAGTACCTCTCTCTGTTACACCAATTGGCCTGCCAAGAGCAGACATGAACTAAGCCCACAACAGAATATGGGCATTTCATGTCCCCACCAGCCATGTCCCTCTGCCAACCTCCAGTGGCTGAAGGTCATCTCTGGGGACCGGTGGAACATCCCTGTGGCAAATGCTTTCAACAGGAGAACTGTGTTTAAGAAAGCCTGCACTAATTTCCCCCTTCCTCTTAATTCCCGCGTCATATCATGGCGACCTCTGCTGCGTCATGCGTCACTTTATTTGATGTGTTTTGCTTATGACTTATTTCCCTCAGCAGACTCAGAGCTCTTTGCAGCTCAGATACATGTTTGAAGCATTTTCTGTATCCCTCCCAAGGACCCAGCACATGACAATAAATCAACATGTTTTTAAGGGTGTGCCCTGGCCTTTGCGGGACTCAATTTCTCCTCTAAGCCAATTTTCTCCAATGCAGGCCAGACAAAACCTGCACTCTGAGGTGGGCGAGGGAAGGACTGGGAGTCTGGGATTAGCAGATGCAAACTACGATGGATAAACAAGGTCCTACTGTATAGTACAGGGAACTATATTCAAGATCCTGTGATAAACCATAATGGAAAAGAATATGAAAAAGAATATATACATGTACAACTGAATCACTTGCTGTACAGCAGAAATTAACATAGCATTGCAAATCAACTGTAGTTCAGTTAAAAAAAAAACACACTCTCCAATGTCTGAGTTCCAACACTTTAGTCTGAAAGGACCAATACCACGCTCTTCATTGTTCCCTGAGCTACACTCTCTACTCCCCCAGAGAGATTCATAGATACTCACAGAGCTCATGCACACAGTAGAGATAAATACCATCTAAACTAAGATGCTGTCGCCTCTTACTGACACCCAAATCCTTCTTAGATTTTCCTTTTCCCTCTTCAGTAGTCATCAGATCTCTCTTTGAGGGCCACTTTATCTTGATTTTGAGATTCGGCAATTAATATAATTGTGATCTTAAAAATCCGTCAAGAACAGGGAAATGGCTCGCGTACGTGGGACACGTCATACGCTCACTCTGCGCGCTGAGCTTCCCGGCTGGATCTAACGGGCGGCGTTTGAGTCGGGGCGGAGGACGTGGGAGGCAATACCCAGAAACACCGGCTCGCTGAGCACTTTGCAGAGGAGAAGAGCCAAAGCGCTGTCTCCGCCCACCTCCCGCGGGCCCTTTCCAGGCCAGAGGAAAGGAACTCTTCCAGCTGGCCACAGACTCTACTAAGGTCGGGCTCCAGGTCAAAGTCTGACACAGCAGAGGGAGCGCTCATCCAGGCTTCCCTCTGCACACCTCGTTCTTTGGATAAAGGGCGATCGCACTTTGTCTAAACCTAGTCTAAGATCACACGCGCACCAGGGAACTTTTGTTCGCCAAGTGTGTCAATGGTAAGTAACTGAACAGAGAGAGTGGGTGACGCGTGGGTCTGTAGCTGGACTTTTAACTACGCGCACACAGAACTGTCGATGTCTCCTGGGGAACTGGGAGAGACGATGGCTGACTCCCCCATGCTAAGTAGGTCAGGAGGAATGAGAACCCAACTAGAAAATAAATCACAGCAAAACGTCCCCTCAGTTGGTCCTAAGGAGTTACAAAAAGCTCCCCTAACTGACCACATCAGAGGAGGGTTTGAAGTTCTTGCATGAAAACAACTTGCCATTCCTGGTGACAACACCGTTTACGATGAGGTTTTACGCAAAGTGTTCAAGGGTAATAGAAACAGCATTTTTAAATAAATGTGTTGCAACATGCAGGCAGTACTTTCAAAAGCACCGCCTGCTCCCCTTTAGCAAGGTAGGCTGCTGCACCGCTGCAAAAGGGAGATCGGCGCTCATGAAACTTTTTTCAATAAACAGTGTCTGAGAGGGAGTTTTTTCAGCGCTTAAATGACATACGTGTGAAAAGAGAAAGTTCCCTTTATAGAGGCACAAAAAATATCTTTTACCCTGAACGTGCTATTCAACTGAAGTCACCTTTGTTAATTCAACTGAGTTTTATTATGTTCACAAGTCAGATTTTTTTTTTTTGGCATTTGACTCTTCTAGAAAATTGCTGTAGTGAAACAATTCGTCACTATTAGCATCATTTAGATGTTACAGATCAACAAGGACGGTGATTATCTGGTGAACCTATGTATTTGGATAAAGCAAACATCAAAGAGCAGAATCTGGAACTAAGGAAATACTATTCTCAAGGGAATGAGCAAAAAGAAGGAAAGATATAGAAGCAGGTAGAAATCTATGACATCAGTACTGTACTCTGATATTCACCTAAACCTGTAATATTTACTAATTAAAAATACTTTGTTATTAGGTAACAATCCCTTTCTAGACAATCATATTTTATCACAGTTTAATAGCCATTATCATTTGAACTCCACAGTACCTAAATTTGTACAATAAAATACTTTGCTAAAATTGGGGGGATATCTATGAGAAGTTACTTTTAGCTTATAACATTCAAAGTGATTAAATAAATTCTTATATGAGAAACTTTTGGTGAATTATAAGGGAATTTGAAGAAGCTTATTTAGGTAATATCTGAGTGGCAACCACAATCTCATATAGACTATTCCTTGGGGCCACTGCTGGCTGCATTTGCTATGACATTTCTTATACGGTCAGGCTCACAAAATAAGAAATACATTAGCTAAACATCATAAACAACTTCACAGTTGTAAAGAATGTTTATCAAAAGATCTCAAAGCACCTTTCTTCTAATTAGGCTCAGGCTGGAGATATACACAGCAGAAAGGTGAGGGGAAGAAGCACTGCTGTGATGCCGAAATCCAAAATGCTCAAAGCCAAAGAGCGCTGAGTGGCCGCCTCCACACAGGGTTGGCAATGTCTGCTGTGATTACTAGAAGCCATCTCTGAGCTCCTAGAACAGAGACCACCTAGCATATTATTTCCCAGGAAAATGGTTCATTTATTCACGCATTCAGCACATACTTCGGGAACTTTCACTAAGTGCTTGACACAGAGCATTTGGCCAGGGCCAGGGACGGAGAAGCAAATAGACTGATGTCTGCCCTTTCTGTACTGGAGTTCTCTGGAGCGAGCCATGGAAGTTTAGGTTTTTTGCTAGCCATTCTAACCCTCCTATTTGTCAGGCTTATTTACTTCTGGTAATCTTCCATAAAGCAGAGTCTTCCGTTCAGAAGCTAACAAGAAAGATGGCTTGCAGACAACACAGGCAATTGGCTACATTTCCTAGAGGTAAAGCCTTCAACGTTCATTGCACCTCCCTAAATCTTCCCATCGCGGTCTGATCCGAGAGGTGGAACGGGGCCTGCTTGAGTTGTGGCTGCGCCACTAAAAAGAAATTCTCGGCATTGCCTGTTTCTATTCCTTCTTCTACTCATCAAGTTTAAATTTCATCCCTTCTCTGTCAATAAATACCTTATAAATATGATAAAATATAAGAAGGTTGAAAATATCTGCACTCTGTCGCTTACCTAATGGGTCTTAGAAAAGGGAGTTCAAAATAGAGACCTGTCGTAGAACGTCGTGCTCTTGTAAAATAATTACCTTCAATAATAATAGTTATAGTTTATTGAGCATTATATATATAGGAACCTTGGTATATTAACCACATTTTCTCTTCATAAAAGGACAGTAGGGAGGTTTATCATTCCCATTTTACAGATTAAGAAACTGAGAAGTGAATTACCATTGCCATGTTTTTAAGGCAATGAGGTTTTACACGAAGTGTTCAAGAATAATAGACAGTATTACCACGCTGCCATCATTACGTCGAACAACATCTGCCGTAGCATTGCATTTATTTGTTTATTTTTACTGATTGGAAAACTGAAGGCAAACTGGTACCACCTATTAGCAAAACACTGTCCATATAATCCCTGAGGAGATATTTTCTGATTTCTGAGTTAACAAACAGAAGATTTGTTCCTCTGCCTTTTCGTCATCTTGCCTGGCCTCCGTCCTACTTGTTCTCTGTTGATAGTGTTTTAAAGACTGGTTTCCTACATGATTCCCTGTGGGCTGGGCCACAGCTGTGAGGCGAGTGGTCTGGTCTCAGCTGATGGGAAGCGTCTGAGGGGTATCACCTTATTCCCGGCCACGAATTTCCACAGCCTTGGCTCTCGGCGTAAGACAGAGGACGCTCAGAAACCCATGGGGCCAGGACTTTGGTGGCAGAAGACATTAGGACATGAAGAAGCCCCTTGGGGCTGGAGGCCATGTCTCAGCATGGGTACAGCCACCCCATGGTGTTCTTCAAGCACCCAGTTTTCCGTCTGTGTAAATCCACGCAAATGGCAACTCATGACCAATGACCAAGCCACGCACTTGTGCAGAAAGCAATTTGTCACATCAGTTTACAGTATGGCCCCTATCCAGGTCCCAGAATAACGACACTGTGGTTTTTTAGGGGCCTTGGAATATCTACCAACCTTAACTTAGTGAGAGCAATGCTTTATAGCTGATATAAGACAAAACTGAAATAATCAAATTACGAGTGGTGCTTCCTAGCATGTGAGTGCCAATGCCTCTTCTTCATTAATTAGTTATTTCTGCCATTTCTTCACTAGCCCTGGGACAGCCCTAACAAATCCATTTTGCTCATTCTCCAACTTCCTAATATAGAGTAAATTACTGTTCAATTTTAATTCACGATTTAAAAAAAGCAGTGACCTAATAAAAGGAAATTTTTTGTAACCACCTTGTCCTTTGTTCCTATTCCCCCATAGGTTATATATTTTAACAGGAAAATCTGTTTATGCCCCATCAATTTTTTTTTTTTTAATTGAGGCTGAGGGTCACACTGGCTCAATGACAGAAGACAGACATGGGCATTGTACTTGGCGAACCCCTCCTGTAAAGTCACATGCAAACACGAACAGTCAAAGCACTCAGTCAGGCTGAATGCTTCCTTGGGTACAGACTTCCCCAAATTGTGAAATCAGACTGGCATCTTCAGAAAGCTCAGACATTCGTTCCCAAGTCTCAGGCCAAGCAGGACTCCTTGAACCACACTGCTGGGGCCAGGCTCCAGGATAATCCTTCTTACCCAGGAGGAAGGGACCAAGAAGCACAGTGAAAAATTACCACAGTATCTCACAAATTTTAAACTCTAACATGTCCCTTGCACCAAATGCTGTGTCTGCAAAACACCAAAGCGTCCAGATGAAAAGTAAAACCTGGAGTCAGCATTCTGACTTTTGTTCCGCACGACAACAAACACAGAGACACTTATAATCGTCGGAATGGCTTATGATGTTTTTGACATATTGTTAATTTATGCTGTTTCTTTCATTTCATTGAATTCTTTGATTATCCACCAAATAGTGATATAATCGGTGCCCCATCCCAGTCAAGGCAGGGAGGGAATATTCAGTTTGAGTATTATTGGGTTCTTTGCTTTTCTCTTTCTCTTTTGGCCAATGTTGATCGAAGGGGGAAAAAAAAAAAAATTATACAATCAAAGGTTTTATAATTTTGAGTTCAATTTTATGAAGCCCTGGGAAAGGGTGGGGCTTACTGACTAAAAAGGATAAGCTCTGGCTTATCTGAGGATTTCAATTATTTACGATATTCCTCGTCTCCACTTCTAAAATGGACCACATTCTACGTGTTTTCCATTCTTCCTACCAACTTTTAAACAACAGCAAGATTCTGTGCATGGGAACTGTGTGATATTTAGTTCCAGGTGCAATTTTTTGCAAAACATCATTTTGTCATTTTTTTAATTGAGGAAATGTTTCTGCATCTTTGTTGGGCTTAGTTAAAAATATCTGGCGAACCTTAGGACATTTAAAGTACGTTTACAATCACACTGAAAACTATTACCTAAAGCCTATTCCCTAACGTGTATTCACAACATCAACTCTAAATCATAACAGGCAAACTCTGAAACCTTCCTAGAGAATAATGTTTGGAAAGACTCTTTTAGCATTGTTTTGTTTTGTTTTGGTTTGGGTGTCTTTCCCAGGCTAGAAAATAGGCAGTTGATTTGCCTGATTTAGGAAGAGTTTGGGGGTATGTGGAAGGTAACCTTTTGTTTCTTCACCAAGATATATGCTTATACGTGTGTTTTTAAGGCAGCAGCCTACCTACATAGCAGCAACTGTCTCATATGAAAAGTTATCATTCAATGTGAATCTCAGAGGAGCACTAAAGCATTTGAGTTTATATGTTAGCTATTAAAGACTAGATGCTTGTTGTCGAGAACCTCCGGGTATGGGAAGAGTGCTTTTCATGAACTGACAAGAGAAGGGTTTGAAGAGAGGGTACTTAGAAAACAAGGGGAGGTCGACATGTTTTATGATCACGGCATTTATAGAAAGAGCTTTTGCTAGGGTGAAATGCTGGAGATCCGAAGGAATCTCATCAACAATGGATTTCAGAGAACCAAGTACTGCTTTTGCACTGAATATCGCATTATCTCTTTATAGGAGAAAACATAGGTGATTACATTTCAGGTTACGGTGTTTGAAATTAGGTGCGTAGCTCCCATTCATAATAAGAAGAGCTACGCACCTAATTCCAGAATACTTCAGTGACAATCTATCCTAAAAATGTAATTTATTTGAAGTCTATTATCAAACTATATGGGTAGGTTTTTCACAGCCTTCGTCATGATTCACATTTGAATGAAAGGTCAGGAGGAGAATTTGAGGAAAGTATCAGCAAAGCAACTTGGGTAAATCACTTCTTATCTAAGATATCTATCTATCTATCTATCTATCTATCTATCTACCTATCTATCTATCATCTATCTATATTGCACATACATTCCCAGGGTCTTTGTTTCCATGGACTGTGTGCAAAATATAATGCTAAAATTCTTAGAAGGAATCTTAACAGCTACTGAGGAAAATATAGATGGTAAATTATAAGTCTATTTTGTATTAACTGTTTTATCTTAACAGAGGAATCTCCCCATTACCTAAACCGAGATCAAGGGGAAAAAATTACCCTGCATGCAGGAGGTGGCACATAACAGCCACTCACACCAGAGCTTTATTTTAGTTTTGGTTAATTACTGAGCATGTAAGGATGTGTGCGTGTGTCTGCAAGAACTTTATTAAAGGATTCTCCTATTGCTTTTCTCTGAGACACGCCTACCTGAAAAGTAAAAACATAAGTGCCGGAAAAGAATATTGAAAGAAAACAAAAGTGGTTGCTACCATTGTGTGTAGCAATTAAACCACAAATTTATTGTTAAAAAAATCCCTTCTATTTTCTCTTTGCCCTTCTCTAAGCTGAAAAGCAAAAAAACTCTTCTGCAAGTATAAATTTATGTCAACTTCAAAGGAGGAAAAAAAATAAAAGATTACTTATTTTGGATATAAAGTTAATTCAAATCTAGTAACCTGAATAGAAAATTATATCAGCAACACGACCGTAGCTATTGTCATAGACTCAAGATGTGGGTACTTAACCTCTAAACTTCTGCAATGATTTATTTTTCATCTGAAAAAGGAACAGTATATTGTCTTTGAACGAAGAGCATCAGAAAGAAATATGTACCAGTAACTCAATTTTTCTGACATAAAAAATACATATTTGTATTTCATAATTATTTCACAATCTAGAAAACCCTTTCTCCAAGGGAAAATTTTACTGAATTATGTATTAAAAGAAGAAACAAGCCATCGATCAAGCAAAGTCAAAGAACTCAAAGAATCCAACCCATTAAGCCAAAGAGTCAGGCACTTTCTGAATGATTTACTCTAGGAAACTGGATCTTCTAGGCGAACCACTGTATATACACATCCTGGGCAGGACATTTATCAGATTTTCTGTTGTAAATTCTTTTATAGCTTTCTAGTAGAAAACGCTTTTCATTTTGAGGAAACCCCTCAGAATAAGGTTTTAAATGAATCTGTTCCCAAGGTTCAAAAGCTTTAAATTACTAGACCATGGTTACCATTGAGAAAACGCACTGAGCTATATCAAGGAGAGAACAAAAATAACCAGGTACAAGTTCAAGTCTCTAAGGTTGCCATGTAAGTGCTGCTTAGAAAGGATTAAGACTCCCTGGGAAGAAAAGAGCTTCCAAACAAATCACTTACAAAGTGGGGAAACACACATGCTCTATAATCCATTGTTTGGTCTACTCCGTCCTAGTAGAAAATTCTCTCTAGTTACAAAGCAGAGATTCCATATTTTAGAATGTTCTCATTCAGCTAATTTTTCAGAAATAAAAAAGCTGTAGAAATGCCATTGCTTTCATATTATCAGAAAGAATAAGAAAATCAGCTTAATTACACTTTTTGGAATCATTTACCTACAGCTAATTCACAGAGGTTAACAGCATTAGTAATGAGCTACAAGGTACGCTGCAGCTTAGCGCAAGTGTCTTATTTTGTCAAGACAAACAAGTTGTGTATTTTAAGAAGACTTTTTTGTCTTATTTGGTAGGTCTGGAGACATTTTTGTCCCCGGGACTTACCTTCTCTTCTTCTTTAAAGACGCCTTGAGTTTTTTTGCTTGCACAGAAATTCGAAATCACTTTGTCTTAGAAGAGTAGGAAATCTAAAACAAAATAAGTGAAATATATAAACTGGAAGAAAGCTTGATCTGATGTTTTATATGCATAATTTCAGTTCTGAAACTCTTAAAAAGCTGAGATGCATGGTAACGAGAGATTACTGCTGACTTAAAACAAATGGAACAATTCTTTTTTTTTTGAATTTTATTTATTTATTTTTTATACAGCAGGTTCTTATTAGTTACTTATTTTATACATATTAGTGTATATATGTCAATCCCAATCTCCAAATTCATGAATGGAAAAAATTCTTAATAATCATAAAAAGTCTACCGTAGCAGTGTATTAAGCTAAACTTTATTTCATGAGTCCATCTAGAGCCTTTTTGCTTTTTTCTTCTAGTAGTAAAAGCAAGAAATTTATATGCTGATTTATCTTTGCGAAAAGTGAAATGTTTGTGAATTTATCTAAGACCTGCCACCTTTTTGTCTTGTTTAAAGCCCCTCCCACTCAGTCCCTGTTGCTAATTCCGATTATACATGATGATAATTAGATTAAGGGTAGGACAAACTTTAGGCCACACTGCATTCCCAGAGCCCAAGATTATGTTTACTACTGTGTGAATTTACAAATACTTGTTTCTGTTGAAGGGAAAAAATGCATGTGTTCCTCGTTTTTGCATTTTACTTAGTCATTTTAAACAGCAATCACAGCTAAAATGAATCCATTCCTTGAGTTTTAACATTTAGTTTTCATTTTAGCATCATTATCCTTTGGAATAACTTCCAAGTGTCAAACAATGAGTCTTATTCTCTCTGTTCCTCCCTTTCCTTCTTTCTCAACTATACCAAGAAACAAAAAATGAAAATAACAACAAAGAAACAAAAATACAGGGAGGATATAAGATAGGTCAGAAATTACTTTTAGGTTTTGAACATTGTTGACTAAGAGATAATTGATGTAATTATTAGAAAAAGGGAAGTGAAGAGAAAGAGCTCGTTTTTCAGAAAGCCGTTGTATTTGTTTTCAAGGGGCCACATCAATATCTAGTTAATACATTCGCTGAAAGTGTTGAGTTACAGTGTGAGGAGTCATGGAATGGATGTCATTCTCCAAGACATGCAGAGAGGCTGGTCTACTCTTGAGGAAATATCTACGTACAGTGTTGGGGAAGGAAGAGTCAGGAACGGAGACGGGAGGACAAGAATCTGGTCAAGGAGTCACACTGGAGGCCGTGGACAGTGTTTTGTGAAGAGCTAATTGGTAAACAGTTGTGGAGGAAGAATGCCACCTGCCACATGAGTAAACAAAGGATGCTCTGGCCATCAAGCTATCAGACTCTGCAGCCACGTCCAACTGGCTCCTTGCTCACCTCTTTGGAGCAGTCCCTCAGAGCTAACTGAGAGGCTGTCTCCCGGACCTAAGTCCTCAGCAAGTCCACTGAATTAACATAATTCTCAGCTTTTACGTTGTGCTTCTTTTTTTTTTCAGGCACCACAGTGTTAAACGCTACTGGTAGATTTGAAAGGACGAGAACTGTCTGAAAATCATAGATTTGATTTTGGAAAACATTTGTGTCTTCTGAGACAGATACTGTGGTCACATAGAGGGTATAAAAGCTGACTTACAGGAGGAGGAAATCTGGATCACGACAAGAAGAGGGAAAGAAAAAGTATGACAGAGTTGAGGAAAATGTCTTCTTGGTGGTCATTTTGCTTTTGGTAACTTACGGATGAATCAGCTTGAGCATGTGACTGCAACAGAAGGAGAGACCAGTGACGAGAGGAGGGTAATTAAGGTCAAGGGTAGGTGGGAGGTTTGGCTGTAAAGGAGGAGAGATGCCATTTTTTGAGGCAGGAAGGAGAAAGTCATTTAAGAGGGACATGGGTGGAGCTGATGACTTGAGAAACTGTGAAACATGAAAGTGACTGGAGAGGATGCTTGGGCAACACGATTAGGTGTTAAACGTCAACGAACACACAAGGTCGGGTAGGGATCCAGTGAGACTGGGCAGGACAGGTTTATCCTGGATTCTCATGATTTTCTCATGATTTTCTCAAGAAACTCTTCATGAGTCTCCAGCTAAGAAAATGAAAGGTGAAGCTAACCAAGGTTGGGGATCTTGGGTTGGCCAAAAACTGGATAGTCAAGGAGATGTACAGGAGTCAAGGAATGGGTGATTTTGGAGACGGGGCTGGATGTTTCAATTGGTTGACGAAGCCCTTTCCCTCCTTCCCTCCCTCCCTCCCTTCCTTCCTCTAATTCCTCACTTATTTATTTATTAAACAGATACTTACTGAGAACTTTCTTTCCTCTAAGCTCTGTGCTAGGCATCAGAGAGAGAAGTAAGTGGCTCTTAGATCAAGAATTTGTGGAGGAGGTGAGGTTACTTCCTAGTACTTTTTCTAACCATAATCATGTCAGCCACATTCATCAATCCTAGGTGCACTCTCTGTGTAATACGTGTATATTCGTATGGGTAGACCTTTCTCTCTCTCTCTCTCTATATATGGCTTCATTCGTGCTTGTCTTATCTCTCACATGAATTCATCTGATCTTTGCACACAGTGGGTACTTGATATATGACACAGATACGATATATATGTCCTCTGTATTTAAATTTTTTATCGAGTTAGAATTAACATGCACTATTATAGTAGTGTCAGGTGTACAACATAGTGATTCAGTAAAAACCTCGTGCTCCTTCAGGCTGAGTGCTGGGGGTCTAAGAATGCCACTGGGCCACAGTGCTACTGTTGCACAGCTAATAACGGCTATAGATGAGTCCACATGAAGGGAGATTTCTACAAAATATCAAGGGGGAGGGGGGAGTGATGAGGCATCCTGAAATCAGAAATGGTTTCTTGAGCAGAGAAAAGTAATTCAACTCTGGTATGTGGTGATCTATGCCCACAGATCAGTATTCCTTTATTGAAAGAAAAAATAAAATAAAATCATCTTTTGACCAAGAAAACAGGATTCTAACATCTCATGGACTCTGGGTGGGAGCCACTGTGCACTGGAGAGCAAACGAGCAGCGAAGTAAAGGCTCTGGCTCTGCAGTACAGGGGATTTCAACTACAATCCTCTGCTCTACCAGCTGAGCTACTGAAGGGACCAGGGGGCTTGGAATGGCTCCTGGGAACCCAAGGTTTGGAGGAAGTGTTCCAGGGTTCCTCGAAAGTTGGATTTGAATTTCATCTTTTAAAATGTGTACTGCAGTTTCTTGCAGATATTCAAGAAGTTCATAGCTCTGCTTTGGTCTTGAATGCTAGACTCTGTGGCTCTTTCCATATGTAATTGCTGATGGGTGAGCCCCGCTATAGCACCTATGTTTCAGGTTCAGGGAAGGCCCAGGCTGGGCTTGGGCCTCTGGCTCTGACACTAACCCTCCACGATCTCACAGCACCATTAGGGTTGTTACGTTTGGTGTTACTTGTCCTAGTCACATTTGTAAGATTCTGAAAGGGCAGGTTCTGAAACCCAATTCCTGTGGATGAACCCCAGCTTTGCTACGAAACTGCCATGACTCTGTAACCTTGAGTGAGACACTCAATCTCTCTGTGCCTTAATTACTTCACCTTTAAAATGGGGAGAAAATGAAATCTTCCATGCATTTACCGAGATAGAGTTAATATTCGTAAGCACTTAGAGTGCTAGCTAATATTTTAAAATGCTGTTTAATTCTAATTATTATTAATATTTATACATTAAAATAGCTTTTTCCTAGTCAGCTGCAATCATTGTTTTTAAGAGTAGGAACAGAATCTTCATGGGTAGTGGGATATTTTAAATGGACATTTTTCAAGGGATGTTTAGATTGATTGGATTCATAATGAAAACAGTCACATTCTTCTAGAACTAACTTTTCAATTCGTATCAACCATCCTGAACAACAAACTGAAGGAGGAGGGAACAACTGTTGAAAATGCTCATGTAAAATCAGGTAAAGCAGAGAAAGTATAGCGATAATTGTCCTTAGGTTTCATCTTTTAGGCTGATTAAAATGATCGTAAATCCTCAGTGTCTCTCTGTAGTGAATATATTCTCTACTCCCCACCAAGTTTCAATTTTATCTCGAAACAAAGCATAGTGAGCAAAACAATAAGATGCAGATTCTTTCTGTATAAACTGACTGATTTGGAGAAGAGACCTTCAAGATGGTGGAGGAGTAAGACGCGGAGATCACCCTCCTCCCCACAGATACACCAGAAACACATCTACACGTGGAACAACACCTACAGAACACCTACTGAACGCTGGCAGAAGACCTCAGACCTCCCAAAAGGCAAGAAACCCCCACGTACCTGGGTAGGACAAAAGAAAACAGAATAAACAGAGACAAAGAATAGGGACGGGACCTGCACCAGTGGGAGGGAGCCGTGAGGAGGAAAGGTGTCCACACGCTAGGAGCCCCTTCGCGGGCGGAGACTGCGGGTGGCAGAGGGGGAAGCTTCGGAGCCATGGAGGAGAGCACAGCCACAGGGGTGCGGAGGGCAAAGCGGGGAGATTCCCGCACAGAGAATCGGTGCCGACCGGCACTCACCAGCCCGAGAGGCTTGTCTGCTCCCCCGCCGGGGCGGGCGGGGCTGGGAGCCGAGGCTCGGGCTTCGGTCGGAGCGCAGGGAGAGGACTGGGGTTGGCGGCGGGAACACAGCCTGCAGCGGGTTAGTGCGCCACGGCTGGCCGGGAGGGAGTCCGGGGAAAAGTCTGCACCTGCCGAAGAGGCAAGAGACTTTTTCTTCCCTCTTTGTTTCCTGGTGCGCGAGGAGAGGGGATTCAGGGCGCTGCTTAAAGGAGCTCCAGAGACGGGCGGGAGCCGCGGCTAACAGCGCGGAGCCCAGAGACGGGCAGGAGACGCTAAGGCTGCTGCTGCCGCCCCCAAGAAGCCTGTGTGCGAGCACAGGTCACTCTCCACACCCGCTTCCGGGGAGCCTGTGCACCCCGCCACTGCCAGGGTCCCGGGATCCAGGGACAACCCCCCCGGGAGAACGCACGGCGCGCCTCAGGCTGACGCAACGTCACGCCCGCCTCTGCCGCAACGTCACGCTGGCCGCTGCCGCCGCAGGCCCGCCCCGCACTCCGTGCCCCTCCCTCCCCCCGGCCTGAGGGAGCCAGAGCCCCCGAGTCAGCGGCTCCTTTAACCTCGTCCTGTCTGAGCGAAGAACAGATGCCCTCCAGCGACCTACACACAGAGGCGGAGCCGTATCCAAAGCTGAGCCCCGGGAGCTGTGAGAACAAAGAAGAGTAAAGGGAATCTCTCCCAGCAGCCTCAGGAGCAGCGGATTAAAGCTCCACAATCAACCTGATGTACCTGCATCTGTGGAATACCTTAATAGACAACGGATCATCCCGAATTAAGGAGGTGGGGGGGTTTGCTTTCTGCTTCTAATTTGTTTCTGGTTTTATGTTTACCTTAGTTTAGTATTTAGAGTTTATTATCACTGGTAGATTTGTTTATTGATTTGGTTGCGCTCTTCCTCCTTTTTTTCTTTTATATAGAGATATATATATATTTTTTGCTTTTTCTCTTTTGTGAGTGTGTATGTGTATCCTTCTTTGTGTGATTCTGTCTGTATAGCTTTGCCTTTACCATTTGCCCTAGGGTTCTGTCTTTTTTTTTTTTTTAGTACAGTTTTTAGCACTTATTATAATTGGAGGATTTGTTTGTTGGTTTGGTTGCTCTCTTTCTTTCATTTTTTCTTTTAATAACTTTTTAATGTATTTTTCTTTCTTTCATTTTTTCCCCTCCCTTTTCTTCTGAGCCGTGTGGCTGACAGGGTCTTGGTGCTCCGACCCTGTGTCAGGCCTGTCCCTCTGAGGTGGGAGAGCCAAGTTCAGGACACTGGTCCACCACAGAACTCCTGGCTGCACATAATATCAAATGGCAAAAGCTCTCCCAGAGATCTCCATCTCAACACTAAGACCCAGCTCCACTCGACGACCAGCAAACACCACTGCAGGACATCCCATGTCAAACAACTAGCAAGACAGGAACACAATCCCACCCATTAGCAGAGAGGCTAACTAAAATCATAATAAGTCCACAGACACCCCAAAACATACCACCAGACGTGGTCCTGCCCACCAGAAAGACAAGATCCAGCCTCATCCACCAGAACACAGGCACCAGTCCCCTTCACCAGGAAGCCTACACAACCCACGGAACCAACCTTACCCACTGGGGGCAGACACCAAAAACAACGGGAACTACAAACCTGCAGCCTGCCAAAAGGAGACCCCAAACACAGAAAGTTAGGCAAAATGAGAAGACAAAGAAATACACACCAGATGAAGGAGCAAGGTAAAAACCCACCAGACCAAACAAATGCAGAGGAAATAGGCAGTCTACTTGAAAAAGAATTCAGAATAATGATAGTAAAGAGGATCCCAAATCTTGGAAATAGAATGGAGAGAATACAAGAAACGTTTAACAAGGACCCAGAAGAACTAAAGAGGAAACAGATAATGATGAACAACACAATAAATGAAATTAAAAATTCTCTAGAAGGAATCAATAGCAGAATAACTGAGGCAGAAGAAGGGATAAGTGACCTGGAAGATAAAGTAGGGGAAATAACTGCTGCAGAGCAGAATAAAGAAAATAGAATGAAAAGAACTGAGAACAGTCTCAGAGACCTCTGGGATAACATTAAATGCACCAACATTCAAATTATAGGGGTTCCAGAAGAAGAAGAGAAAAAGAAAGGGACTGAGAAAATATCTGAAGAGATTATAGTTGAAAACTTCCCTAATATGGGAAAGGAAATAGTCAATCAAGTCCGGGAAGCACAGAGAGGCCCATATAGGATAAATCCAAGGAGAAACATGCCAAGACACATATTAATCAAAGTGTCAAAATTAAATATGAAGAAAAAATATTAAAAGCAGCAAGGGAAAAACAACAAATAACATACAAGGGAATCCCCATAAGGTTAACAACTGATCTTTCAGCAGAAACTGCAAGCCAGAAGGGAGTGGCAGGACATATTTAAAGTGATGAAAGGGAAAAACATACAACCAAGATTACTCTATCCAGCAAGCATCTCATTAAGATTTGACAGAGAAATTAAAACCTTTACAGACAAGCAAAAGCTAAGAGAATTCAGCGCCACCAAACCAGCTTTACAAGAAATTCTAAAGGAACTTCTCTAGGCAGGAAACACAAGAAAAGGAAAAGACCTACAAAAACAAATGCAAAACAATTAAGAAAATGGTAATAGGAACATACATATCTTTATCTACCTTAAGTGTAAATGGATTAAGTGCTCCAACCAAAAGACACAGACTGGCTGAATGGATACAAAAAACAGGACCCGTATATATTCTGTCTGCAACAGACCCACTTCAGACCTAGGGACACAAACAGCCTGAAAGTGAGGGGATGGAAAAAGATATTCCATGCAAATGGACATCAAAAGAAAGCTGGAATAGCAATTCTCATATCAGACAAAAGGGACTTCAAGATAAAGAGTATTACAAGAGACAAAGAAGGACACTACATAGTGATCAAGGGATCAATCCAAGAAAAAGATATAACAATTGTAACTATTTATGCACCCAACAAAGGAACACCTCAATACATAAAGCAAATGCTAACAGACATAAAAGGGGAAATCGACAGTAACACAATCATAGTAGGGGACTTGAACACCCCACTTTCACCAATGGACAGGTCATCCAAAATGAAAATAAATACGGAAATACAAGCTTTAAATGATACATTAAACAAGAGGGACTTAATTGATACTTATAGGACATTCTATCCAAAAACAACAGAATACACTTTCTTTGCAAGTGCTCATGGAACATTCTCCAGGGTAGATCATATCTTGGGTCACAAATCAAGCCTTGGTAAATTTAAGAAAATTGGAATCGTATCAAGTATCTTTTCCAACCACAATCTTTTCCAACCACAAAGATATCAATTACAGGAAAAAAATCTGTAAAAAATTCAAACACATGGAGGCTAAACAATGCACCACTAAATAACCAAGAAATCACTGAAGAAATCAAAGAGGAAATCAAACAATACCTAGAAACAAATGAAAATGAAAACACGACGACCCAAAACCTATGGGATGCAGCAAAAGCAGTTCTAAGAGGGAAGTTTATAGCAATACAATCCTGCCTCAAGAAACAAGAAACATCTCAAATAAACAAGCTAACCTTACAACACCTAAAGCAATTAGAGAAAGAAGAACAAAAAAACCCACAAAGTTAGCAGAGGGAAAGAAATCATAAAGATCAGATCAGAAATAAATGGAAAAGAAATGAAGGAAACCGGAGCAAAGATCAATAAATATAAAAGCTGGTTCTTTGAGAAGATAAACAAAATTGATAAACCATTATTCAGACTCATCAAGAAAAAAAGGGAGAAGACTAAAATCAACAGAATTAGAAATGAAAAAGGAGAAGTAACAACTGACACTGCAGAAATACAAAGGACCATGAGAGATTACTACAAGCAACTCTATGCCAATAAAATGGACAACCTGGAAGAAATGGAGAAATTCTTAGAAAAGCACAACCTTCTGAGAATGAACCAGGAAGAAACAGAAAATATAAACAGACCAATCACAAGCACTGAAATTGAGACTGTGATTAAAAATCTCCCAAGAAACTAAAGCCCAGGGCCAGATGGCTTCACAGGTGAATTCTATCAAACATTTAGAGAAGAGCTAACACCTATCCTGCTCAAACTCTTCCAAAATATAGGAGAGGGAGGAACATTCCCAAACTCATTCTACAAGGCCAACATTACCCTGATACCAAAACCCGACAAAGACATCACAAAGAAAGAAAACGACAGGCCAATATCACTGATGAACATAGATGCAAAAATCCTCAACAAAATACTAGCAAACAGAATCCAACAGCACATTAAAAGGATCATACACCATGATCAAGTGGGATTTATCCCAGGGATGCAAGGATTCTTCAATATACGCAAATCTATCAATGTGATAAACCATATTAACAAATTGAAGGAGAAAAACCATATGATCATCTCAATAGATGCAGAGAAAGCTTTCGACAAAATTCAACACCCATTTATGATAAAAACCCTCCAGAAAGTAGGCATAAAGGGAACTTATCTCAACATAATAAAGGCCATATATGACAAACCCACAGCCAACATCATTCTTAATGGTGAAAAACTGAAACCATTTCCTCTAAGATCAGGAACAAGACAAGGCTGCCCACTCTCACCACTATTAGTCAACATAGTTTTGGAAGTTTTAGCCACAGCAATCAGAGAAGATAAAGAAATAAAAGGAATCCAAATCCGAAAAGAAGAAGTAAAGCTGTCACTGTTTGCAGATGACACGGTACTATATATAGAGAATCCTAAAGATGCTACCAGAAAACTACTAGAGCTTATCAATGATTTTGGTAAAGTAGCAGGATACAAAATTAATGCACAGAAATCTCTTGCATTCCTATACTAATGATGAAAAATCTGAAAGAGAAATTAAGGAAACACTCCCATTTACCATTGCAACAAAAATAACTAAATACCTAGGAATAAACCTACCTAAGGAGACAAAAGACCTGTATGCAGAAAATTATAAGACACTGATGAAAAAAATTAAAGATGATACAAACAGATGGAGAGATATACCATGTTCTTGGATTGGAAGAATCAACATTGTGAAAATGACTATACTACCCAAAGCAGTCTATAGATTCAATGCAATCCCTATTAAACTAGCAATGGCATTTTTCACAGAACTAGAACAAAAAATTTCACAATTTGTATGGAAACACAAAAGACCCCGAATAGCCAAAACAATGTTGACAAAGAAAAACGGAGCTGGAGGAATCAGGCTCCCGGACTTCTGACTATACTACAAAGGTACAGTAATCAAGACAGTATGGTACTGGCACAAAAAGAGTAACATAGATCAATGGAACAGGATAGAAAGCCCAGAGATAAACCCATGCACATATGGTCACCGTATTTTTGATAAAGGAGGCAAGAATATACAATGGAGAAAAAACACCCTCTTCAATAAGTGGTGCTGGGAAAACTGATCAGCTATATGTAAAAGAATGAAATTAGAACACTCCCTAACACCATACACAAAAATAAACTCAAAATGGATTAAAGACCTAAATGCAAGGCCAGACACTATAAAACTCTTAGAGAAAAACATAGGCAGAACACTCTATGACATAAATAACAGCAAGATCATTTTTGACCCACCTCCCAGAGAAATGGAAATAAAAACTAAAATAAACAAATGGGGCCTAATGAAACTTAAAAGCTTTTGCACAGCAAAAGAAAATATAAAGAAGCTGAAAATACAGCCCTCAGAATAGGAGAAAATATTTGCAAATGAAGCCACTGACACAGGATTAATCTCCAAAATTTACAAGCAGCTCATGCAGCTCAATATCAAAAAAACAAACAACCCAATCCAAAAATGGAAAGAAGACCTAAATAGACATTTCTCCAAAGAAGAGATACAGGTGGCCAACAAACACATGAAAGGATGCTCAACATCACTGATCATTAGAGAAATGCAAGTCAAAACTACAATGAGGTATCACTTCACACCAGTCAGAATGGCTGTCATTAAAACATCTACAAACAATAAATGCTGGAGAGGGTGTGGAGAAAAGGGAACCCTCTTGCACTGTTGGTGGGAATGTAAATTGATACAGCCTCTATGGAGAACAGTATGGAGGTTCCTTAAAAACATAAAAATAGAACTACCATATGACCCAGCAATCCCACTACTGGGCATATACCCTGAGAAAACCAAAATTCAAAAAGAGTCAAGTAACACAATGTTCATTGCAGCTCTATTTACAATAGCCGGGACATGGAAGCAACCTAAGTGTCCACTGACAGATGAATGGATAAAGAAGATGTAGCACATATATACAATGGAATATTACTCAGCCATAAAAAGAAACGAAATTGAATTATTTGTAGTGAGGTGAAGGGACCTAGAGTCTGTCATACAGAGTGAAGTAAGTCAGAAAGAGAAAAACAAATACCATATGCTAACACATATATATGGAATTAAAAATAAATGATTCTGAAGAACTTAAGGGCAGGACAGGAATAAAGACGCAGATGTAGAGTATGGACTTGAGGACACAGGGAGGGGGAAGGGTAAGATGGGACGAAGTGAGAGAGTGGCATGGACATATATACACTACCAAATGTAAAACAGATAGCTAGTGGGAAGCAGCCGCATAGCACAGGGAGGTCAGCTCGGTGCTTTGTGACCACCTAGAGGGGTGGGATAGGGAGGGTGGGAGGGAGACGCAAGAGGGAGGCAATATGGGGATACATTTATACATATTGCTGCTTCACTTTGTTATACAGCAGAAACCAACACAACATTGTAGAGCAATTACACTCCAATAAAGATGTCAAGAAAAATTGATTAGCTTAACACCGTAGGAAAAAAATGTACACCAACAAAATTTAAATATGCCAATGAAAATAGAGGAATAACATCATTCAAGGAAAGTCACTGTCTCACTCTCGAGGTGGCAGGTGACTCTTGCAGAAAAATTATTAAACCCAGTTCTGCTGATAGCAGGCAATTACCTACTTTGAAAATACAAGTGGTATAAACGTTCGGTAATATAGAATCTAAAGCTGCATTTTAAAGTTTGGAGATGAAGATGATTGGAATTATTTACAATTCAACAGCATCAGAGTATAGATAGGCAGAACCCTGTTCTCCTTAATTTTGTTTTTTATAGCCTTGTATTACACATAAGTATTAGAAAGATTCTTTATGAAAATACATAACATTCAAGAGGAGGAGACACTTTAGGCGATGAGGGTGGTTTTAACACGAAAGAAGCTGACAACAATACAGTCAGGTCTGTGGACTGTCAAAACCATTTCAAAAAGCAAACTGAGCTTGTTATAGAGAATCTCAGCAAGAAAAATCAGTTCAATAAAGTTATGGCTGAGAAATATCTAAGTAATTTTTTTCTAATCGGCAAAATTAATAGCATGCTTTTGGTGTCTCACTTTCCATTTTAATATGAGAAACACATGAAAAAAGCAAGAGTGGTGGCTTCTATACACAGTACTTTGAAAATTCATTCAAGTGGGCTTTGCATTATGGGAAGATAAAACTAGCTGACTGGAACACCTTCTTAGTTACATGTATATTGGTTTGTTCAGCAAATACGATTGGGCATGTTTATGTGTCAGGCACTGTTTTAGGTTTTACGGATAAAGGTGAGCAAAGGCAGAATCAGCCTTTGTCCTCATGTAGCTGGGGGCAGTTATTAAACAAACTATCACACAAACATAGCTGTATACACAGCACAATGGTGAGTAGTGCAAGACCACACAGCAGAAAGACCTGAGAGGCCTAGAAAAGGCTCTTTGAGGAAGATGGTAGGATTTACCCGGGCCCAATGGAGGAGGCTTGAGAAAGGGGAGTGGAGAATCTTGCAGAGTGAGGGAATAGCTTATCCAGAGGCCCTGTGGTAGAAGGGAGAATGGTGAGCTTGAAGACCCGAGAGAGACCAGTTTTGGGGGCTCAGGGCCCTGGGCGTGGGCTCTGCTGGTGCAGAGGAGGTTGGGTGGTCAAGAAGGGGCCAGCCTTGACAGTGCGTGGTAGGGTGCATTAAGGATTTTCATTGTTATTCTGAGGCCAGTGGAAAGCTTCAAAGGGATTCAAGCAGGAGACATGTGGTCACGTTTGCATGTTGAGTACTGTGGCCACAGCTTGGAGACTCATTGGGAACTATGTCAATAGCCACAGCAGAGGCAAGAGAAAAGTCACAGTGAGAGACACCCATGCAGCTGAAGAACAAAGGATCTGGGTGAGGTTTACGAGGTGAGATAACAGTACTAGTCAGTAGAAAATGTCACACTCATGTTCAATAAACAGAATGTTTCAGAGCTCTGCAAATTCTACTGCTTGTGAGTTCCAGAATTCCTGTTCTCATAAATTCTAAAGTTTCAAAGATTCAAGTTTGCTGCGTGTCCTGAGGGCCTTTTAGTATTAAAATGGCAAGCGAGACCAAAATATGCTATTGATTTTGCTGATCAAAATAACATGACTTACATACTTCTCAGTCACGACTTCATTAAACTAATTTATTTATCTTGCTGTTATTTTTGATAACAAGCTCTATCTGCTCATTTGAGTTGTTGTTACCACACTTTCAATTTTCTGTAAAGCAGCAATAATGCAATTTAAACTTTGGAAATCGACGTGCAAAATGAAACAATTTAAGTAACACACTTTGAGTTATTTCTGATAGAAACAAATCTTAAGGTCTTGCGATAGATGAGACATCGGAAAATGTCATTGTAGGATGTCTCATGATGTCACAAGATGTATTTGAAAGGTGTTTTCTGCCAAACGATGACGTCAAAATTCAAACTGTGTGGGGAGCCTGTGGGCCAACTTCCTCCAACCTGAATATTTACCCAATGGTAAGGATGTGAGCAGTTGAATATTATGAATGACCCAACTAAGTCTCAATATTCTATGGCTCATCTTTGCAATGCTCTTAGTTTATCTGAATTTAAAAAGTTGAAAATATCCAAGTCCAATATATTTTCTTTTTACATCTCTCCTTTTCATATCAATATAAGGATAATAGGGACTTCCCTGGTGGTGCAGTGGTTAAGAATCCACCAGCCAATGCAGGGGACACGGGTTCAAGCCCCGGTCCTGGAAGATCCCACATGCCGCAGGGCAACGAAGCCCGTGCGCCACAACTACTGAGCCTGTGCTCTAGAACCCACGAGCCACAGCTACTGAAGCCCACGTGCTGCAACTACTGAAGCCCGTGCGCCTAGAGCCCGTGCTCCGCAGCAAGAGAAGCCACCGCAATGAGAAGCCCACGCGCCACAACGAAGACCCAACACAGGCAAAAATAAATAAATAAAATAAATTTATTTTTAAATAAATAATCAGGATAATGTGAAGACTGTTTAAATGTTTCATATGCATCTTACAGTTTTAGTAATAAAAATGACAGTTCATTTTATACATTAGTTAACTCAAGATTTAGCTGCCTTAAATCCTTTTTGCAAGAAGGCAGAGTGTCAATAAATACTACATGCATAAATATCTCATGAGCAAACCACCGTCAAGATCCACCTCACTTCCCCAACAGGTAGTAAACGTTCTATACTTTTGTGATTTACTTAAAGTGCTACAGCGTCGTAGTTTTACTCTCCTCCCCTCTACCCGCACTGTTCAACTCTTGATGGATGGATGTATTTAGTACAGACTTTTTGAGAAATCCACTTTCTTGTAAGCAAAACAAATACAAGATACAACAATGCCCGCCTTATTTATTTACTTATCTTTGTAAAGAAGTGTTTCAGCTTTTTGAAGGAAAAATATTACTCTTAGAATCCTGGCTCTGGGTTTTCTTTCTGACCAATAGTTAATCTTTTGAAGGCTGCTCTCCCCCCGCCATCCACAGTTTACCTTCAATGTTTTTTCTTCGTCGTCAACAACACATTTAAAAACTGAAATGTATAATTGCGAGTGCATTATTGTAATGTGCTCTTATAGGGGAATAAAATAACTCAACAGCACAAGAGCAGTAAGGAATTGGTCCCCTCTACAGAAAGTGCCGAAAATTTAGACCCATGTAGCTCCACGACCTCTACAGCGTCGGGAATGCTTCTAAATTATTTTATCATCACTGCGTCATAGGCACGAGTACGACAACCAAGGCATTACAATTACAGTGGATTTTGGTAGACGTGATATCTTATACTGCTACAAATTATATAAATGAGAAAAACATTTCCTTGATCTTTCAAAATAAGCTTCCTTGGTGGCATGTTGTCCACAAAATACTCCGCTGTCAGGAAATGTCTAAGACAAACACACAAACACATGAACAGCCTTTTCACCAGATTTGAGGGAGCGCCCACTGAGATAGAATTTTCCGCACACAGGCGGCCAACGATCGGTCACACACACAAGGTCAGTGGTACCATAAGCTAGAAAGGGCCAGTCAGAAACTCCTCACTGTGATGTAACCTATGTTCAAAATTTGTCTGATATCAGGGTAGGTCTATATCTTTTTTGACAAAAAACCCCAAATGTGTCTTGTCCAGGAGGGAAAGAGAAACCTATTATAACTCTAACTGAGACAAACTCAAAAGCTATTGAGTCCGTACTTCCCCTCTACATGTATTCTCAGATTCATCAGGCTTTAACAAATATTAAAGGTCTAAAAATAAATAGTAGCAGCCCCAAACCCCAAGCTTTTTAAATAGCCAAGCTGGCCAGTATCTTCAAATGCCTTCATGACATGTGGAGTGGATCGCTGTTATTGGTAAGTGGAAAGGGGGGGGGGGGAGTTTAAAAGAGGACTGTTTTCATAAATAAATGAACGTCAAGAAGAACTTTTGGGCCGTGCTTTCAGAGCCGTTTCAAAGCGACAAATAAGCGAAAACAAATAAACCAGCCCCTCATTTTGACCTAGATTACTGTTTAAACAAAGGTACATGCTCTTAATTTACATGAAAAGCAATTAGACCTGGAGCTGACTGCACTGTGAAAAATGCATCTGCTTAGGACAAGCTTTTACATTTGAGAAGAAAAAGAGCTGGAAGAGGTTTTTATATTTGAGAAAAAAAAAAGAGCTGGACGAGGTCCCCCGACCCCCCGCCAAACCTTACCCACTTATCCACTTTGGGCCAGAAATGTTATTAAAAGTTTTAAGCTTGTTGAGACAAGAGTTATTATTGTTACACATGTTTAAAGGGTGTTTAAAATTATGTTCTGATTCAGACTTCGAGCCCAAATTTTGACATTTTATGATGATGTCTGATATTTAAGAAATGGCTAGAAAGTGGTATAATTTTTTTCCTTCTCCGGAATGCTTTGTGAACAAGCTAGACTTTGAAATACAAAGGTAAAAAAGGAATTGAGAAAACCGTAGCAGGAATGATATTCATATTTACATTTATTCATATTATTAAAATACGAATTCGTAGTTTATATCTTTAGAGTATGTTTATTTTTCTGTAGAGTCAAGATTTTATCAATTCAGTAAATGCCTCTTTCCTTTTTTCTTTCTTTTCTTTTGGAACGTTTTTGTTTTGTTTTGTTTTGTTTTTCCGGTGAGAAGGATGGTACGTGTTCTTTTCAAGAAGTAAACATTTAAAGGAGAAAGTAAGAGATTGACTACTCTTGACATTTTGAAATTACATTTTCCCACTTACATTTATTTATTCAGCAAATATTCATTGTTCAGCTGTTGTCTAGTTGAATATTCCTAGGCGATAAGGGACACAGTGGCTAACAAGGCAAGCTCCACTCTTGCCCTCACAGAGTAAGAAGTCTAGAAGACCATTATACCAGTGGATAAATGCATTATAACTACAAATTTGACAAATCTTTAAAAAAAATTTTTAGGGGCTTCCCTGGTGGCGCAGTGGTTGAGAGTCTGCCTGCCGATGCAGGGGACGCGGGTTCGAGCCCCGGTCCGGGAAGACCCCACATGCCGTGGAGTGGCTGGGCCCGTGAGCCACGGCCGCTGAGCCTGCACGTCCGGAGCCTGTGCTCCGCAACGGGATAGGCCACAGCAGTGACAGGCCCGCGTACCGCAAAAAAAAAAAAAATTATTATTATTTTTTAATTGAAGTATAGTTGATCTACAATGTTGTATTCGTTTCTGGTGTACAGCAGAGTGATTCAGTTATATATATACATATGTATATGAATATATATGTATTCTTTTTAATATTCTTTTCCATTACAGTTTATTATCAGATATTGAGTAGAGTTCCATATGCTATACAGTAGGACCCTGTTGTTTATCCATTTTATATATAGTAGTTTGTACCTGCTAATCCTACACTCCTAATTTATCCCTCCCTCCCTTTTGGTAACCATACATTTGCTTCCTACGTCTGTGAGTCTGTTTCTCCTTTTGAAAAGTTCTTTTAGTGAAAAAATAAATGATGGTGTATGGAAGAATACAACAGAGGGTCAATTCCAGTCTTGGGTGTATGTTAAAGCTTTCCTGTGGGAGTTTGAGTGGGACGTGACAAATAAGTAGAAGTATTAGGTGGAGTGGGAAAGAGAGGAGGAAGGAAGAGGGAAGGATGTGCCAAGGCCTGGGAAGCGAGGCTGCTGGTCGGTCAGCACGCGGCAGGACTGAGCGGCGAGGAGGGCGTGGTACCAGGTACGGCTGCAGAGGAGGGCGGCAGCCTGATCTCGCCGAGCCTGAAGCTCACTGTGAAGACTGTCTGTGTTTGTTATCCCTGAAGGGATGGAAAACCACTAGAGGATTTTTAAGTTGGGAAGTGACATGATTCAATTCAAATAGCCACTTTGAATGATTGCTTTTAAAACACAGTAAGTATATTGAAGATATTCCCAGAGCTTCACGAGTCATGAGTTTCAGGGCCGGGGAAGCAATGGATACTTCTAAAATGGAGCTGGCCAGAGATTCCTGGCTCCGTGCAATGATAAAAACAGAGCAATTCGTTGGCTTCCTTCAGGCCTCTGAGTCTCATGCAACAAAGCAGAAAAACCCAAGTAAACCTTTTTTCTACCATAACGTTTCCAAGAGAAATGAGGTCAAGGCTACAGGTCAATTTTGGTCTGGAGGTAAAACGTCTAGTCTGTTTAAAGTCTTACTTTGTTTTTATCCTTTCATACCAGGACTGGTACATACAGGCAAGGCCATTCAGTGAAAAATATTGTGCAAACTAATCGGGGTAGTTGACTTGGGGGTGTTGGCAATAAAACTGAGGGACGTTCAGACATTATGTGTACAGGGAGGGTGGAAATGTCCACATGAGGGACTGTAGCTAGTCTGCAACACCTCAGCTCATCCCTGACGTAGGACACTGGACCAGAGGGAGCTTCGCCAGAGGCACTGGAACCAGCCCAAGTGACACGGGCAGGATCTGGCTTACATGACTCAGGGCATTTGCAGTTTCTACTTCAGTTCCACACAAATCTGGAGAGAGGGAGGGCAGATCTCCAAGCTGGGAGGGGCAGTTGCTCCCAGGGCGCTGGGCAGCCGAGAAACACCAAACATCCACTGAAGGGATCAGATGCTGAGAGCAGCAAAGGGAAATGACAACGCTGTCATTAACCAGGTAATCAGCTGAGGCAAGAGGGCAACTGAATCCGACTCAGGCGTTTCCGCGAGTTTGTTTCACGTGTACGTCCATGAGATACAACTTTCGCGTGGTTTGCTTTTCGTTATCCTGGGAGGTTACAGATGTTGTACAAGGGTCTGGACACTGCCACTTATGCTACGGATGATCCTGGGAAGATTTCTTAGTCTTTTACCATGAAAATAAGAAGAAAATCCTGCACAGGATTGTTCTAGAATTAAATGAGATGATGTACGATGTCTGACGCAAAGTGATTGTTTAGCAAATATTAGCTCTTATTATATTTCAAAATCTGTGGTAAAATGCAATTTCTCTGGGTTTTTTGGTTTATACATCTATGTAATAGGAAGCGCCCAACTGTTAAATGGCTTGCATTTGTAACGCATGCAGAGCCTTAGAGGGAATACCACTTTATCAGTGTGAAGGATTCTGAAAAATGCAATGGAAGATTTCATCTAAGCTAGATAAATATTATTATCCTCATTATATAAAGGTCAGAGTGATGCAGGGAACTAAAGTAACTCGTCAAAGAATGTCAGCGCTTGAGATTACGATTCTGTCTTTCCTAGGTCCTGCGAATGCTGTTAGACAGAGGCTCTCTGAAGCAAAACATCCTCCATTTAAGTCATTTCAAACGTGCCAAATGCTGACAGCTCAGCCACTTCTTTTGTTGTCGTCGTTTTTCTCCATTCAGCGCACATCTCCGAATTAAGCAAATAGTTAAGGAAAAAGGAAATACAAGTTTGTGCCATTATGGCATTGGCTAATCAGGGAGGATGGCTACAGAGAATGAAAGGCTCAGGATTCTCCTTGCGTATACTTACAAGAAGACCAGGAGAAAGTTAGCGATTCCATCTCAATTAATTAACATTGAAAACCAAAAGACTCATTCATTACCAGCATAGAAATAAGCAGTAGTTTATCTGGGGTTACAAACCAAATAACTACTCACTCAGAATTAGCTGTTCCCTAACTGCAAACATTCACAGCACCACTTCCAGCTCTAGGCACATACGCAATGTATTCTCCTGCCTCACCATAGCTTCTCGTGGTTTGCATTATCATCTGATATAATAAGCTCCTTACCTTGCGCAAAAGCTTTAAGATCTCTATTGCCTTTACTCTTCCTCTGAAGACATCACAAATACATCATAAAGTGTGCCCTTAGCTTGTAAAAGAGCAAGGGAAAATCACCTTAGTCAATCTCTCTGAACATGTTCATGGGCTCATGACAAGTTCCAGTTGGGGTACTGATGTAAGTTTGTCACACAGATTGATGCTGTGACAATTTATAGGATTCTATCCCTCCTGTCATATGGGCCTCATGTAAAGCATGCAATAACTAGAAGAAAAACTGCTTAAAAAGCCTGCATCATTATTTTAACCCACGGGACTACATTTCTTAGGTTCGCATGCAAATAAGTTGCGTGTGTGTGTGTATCTGGATATCATAATGTTGACACAAACTTATTAATAAAGAGTTTATAGTGAAGAAATCTTCTCAACAATCATATTCACCTTTCAAAGCACAACAGGTAAATACTGCATATAAGAATAAGCAGTGCTATCTCTCTCACTATTACACTAATCTTAATGACTAAGTGAAACTCAACCCAGGAAGAAGTCCATTTCATTATACACACGAGCATAATCTTCACTCGGTGTGGTAGAAGATCAAAGACAAACCAACCAACCAACCTCTCCATCAACCTACGTTCCTGAACCACAAAACTTCTTGCTCTTCTCATACCTGTATTTTGGGGGGGCTTCAGCAGGGGGGTGGGGGAACAGCCATGGCCGGGGGTCAGGGGACTGGATGAGGGTGGCAGCCATGGGGAACACTGGCAAGGGAGCAGTAACTGGGGGGCAGGACTGGCCTTGAGAGGCTAAAGGCAGCTACGCCCACAGCCCGCTCTGTGGCCTCCATCTAAGATCCAGAGACGGCCTAAACTTGTGCATCATCTTGTCCACGTTTGGAATGTGTATTAATCACAAGGCAAACAATGGGGGTGACTTGGAGGATTTTATGACTTTTGGAAAATGAATTCTTGATCAAATCTAGGAAAAAAATGTAATGGCCCAAATCACAAATGCTATGTTTTATGTTTTAAATTGTTTTGTATTGTCAGTTAATTCGTATGAAAATATTAAAAATGATTGTCACTTTGTTATTTTGTGCGTAAAACTAATCAACACTGGAAAAAATCTAAATAGTATACTAATAACAAATTTCTAGAAATTACAAAGAGAACACATCTGATTTGTACATACTAATGGCCTGTGTTCACTGGCAAAGAAGTAATTTTTAGTTCATGATGTGATTATTTAATGATATTATGGGTATATTTTGAACCCAAGCACATAATTTTTTTCTTTTTCTTTTTTCGCGGTACGCGGGCCTCTCACTGCTGTGGCCTCTCCCGCTGCAGAGCACAGGCTCTGGACGCGCAGGCTCAGTGGCCATGGCTCACGGGCCCAGCCGTTCCGCGGCACGTGGGATCTTCCCGGACCGGGGCACGAACCCGTGTCCCCTGCATCGGCAGGCGGACTTTCAAACCACTGCGCCACCAGGGAAGCCCCAAGCACATATTTTTAATACTCTGTTAAGCAAATACATTTTGCCTGTGGAGAATGTTACAGACATTAGTATGGCGGATGGATGTCATCACATTTTGTAGTTACAACTCAGTCCTGTAATTACTCTGTACTCAGAGGTCCCGCTGAAGCCCAAGGTTTTCTCAAAGAACTTCATGGGGGACATCGGTGAGGAAGAGGACAAAGCAGCTGTGAAACCAGCTTTTATAAACATGGTGTTAGGTAAAAAATCTAAAACCCAGAACACGTCATGCTAATAAGGAAGTGAAAGCAAACTGTGTTCCTACTTGAGAATTTAGAATTAAGTCTATTTTCATAAATGGGGTAAGAAGTTTCACTGTCTGGGAAACTTCTGTGGATCAGACAACCTCAAGTGCCTTGATTAGAACACCAAGAACTGGAGAAATTCAAGGTTACAAAGAAACAAGAATAGAAAAGTGGATATAATACTATTTTGCTTTATGGAGCACATTTCTGCACAGTGTTTATTTACCTCAGCCAATGCTGCTTCGAAGGATAAATGTCTCTGAAACAGGAAAAAGAACAACTCACCCCACGTTAAATTAAGGCGTCAGAGTCGGATCTTTAATCACTCAGGTATTTTGAGTGGCTGAAAATATCAGGTTCCCAAAATAATCCATAAAGATTATGAATCGGTTCATTGATACAAGCCTAAAAATTCCCAAGATCTTTAAAGAACAAACTCCATGTTTCTAAGGTAATGAAGTTTATCTCTAATACACTGCAGACAAAGTGTGATTAAAATGGCCACCTTAAAACTGGAAGATTATGAATTAAAAAAAAATGTAAAACGATGAAATTTCTGGGGTTTCTGAACACCTGCACCAGAAATGACTGTGCTTGGTGATAGCTCGCTCTATGAAATCTAGGAGGAAGTCCAAATGCAGAAAAACAAAGATGTTCAGGACGCTAAATTTTCAGCGTGCCTTTTCTCTTTTCCCCGCTATGAAGGTTCTAACAAGAGGGAAGGGGGTTTACGGACTACAAGACCACCTGGCTGCCGTTATGTAGAGCTGAGTCCTCAGCCACTGTAACAACTAAACGGTCTTTGCAGGAGGGTGCGGGCGGTCGTGGTGGTCCCAGGGGAGGCCTGGGCTCGCACAGAAGCACCCCAGACAGCACCTGGCGCAAGCTAACACTGTAAAGGTGGCTCTGAACACTGGTTGCTGTGAAAAAGTAGAGAGAAACAGTAGAGTGCAGTTTAATTCCCCTTAAATTCCCTTTGAGAAATGGGGTATGTCTTGCGTCCCTTAATTTAAAAACCTAAGTCTCATTTTGATCATTTGTAAGAATGTGCATTTCCACTCATACTGGACTTTGCTTTTATAGCAGATACAGCCAGGAGTGGTGTAATTGGCTTAATGAACTTTACCATTAATTATATATTCTGTTAATCTCTCTGCACGTCAGTTGGAAAGGTGGACCCCTTCGAGCTAGGTCTCTGGTCCCAGCGTCTGCTCTCAGGAGCTCAGAGATTTCTGCTAGGACGACCACCCCAGTGCACCTCATTAGGACTGGCTGCCTGGGGTTCTGTGAGGCTGAATACTTCCCTGGTGCCCCGTCCGTCCTGCTGCAACTTATTTGTTTTGTTTCTCATCTCAGGATCAGCCTGCCTGTGCCTTCCAACATGACAATTAACTAATTTCATCAATCTAATTTAACCTCGTGCTGCAGTGAGCAGACTCTAGGAGGGGCCCTGGGGTCATCTCTAGGTTCCTTCTTCCCCTGCTGGCGTCCTCTGTTCCTCATGAAATCCCAGTTTTCATCATAGATTTCTGGAGAAAATGTGCTCCCCTCTCTTTCTGAAATGACAAGTAAATTCTATTTTCTGAGGCAACTTAGAGGGACAGGTGAGGACATGGCTGTGGTGAGGATGGTGAAGTGTGCTCTAGGCTTTGTGGGAAAGGGTTTTAGGATTGATTAGTGATGTCTCCCCCGGGTCAAAAATGGCCCCATATTTGCTGACTTTGTCTCTATTTCATAGAGCGGGAGGTTAATAGTAGGTAGCTGCCTGGTGTGTCTGCATATCAGCTCACAATTTTACTACTTTTAGGGTAACCAAAGTTGTCAAAATTATATATAGAATACTCACAGAGAAAGGTTATGTCTTTCATTCAAATGAAAATGTAATTTTGGGCAAAATTTGACTTTTCCTGGTCAAATTCACAGTGCTCAGTTAATTGTATCCATGGCATTCTTAGATGCTGATTCAACAGATTCTCCCCGAGCCATAGCTTTTCTTCCCAGAGGCATTTCCCTCAGTTCTAGACTGGTCCCTACAAGTCCCTGAGCTGCTGACTTCAGTATCAGAGGAGAAAGAGAGGCACAGAGTAAAGTGGGAACAAGGGACATGAGTAGGAAAAGAAAAATATGCTGGAACAGGAAAAGCGGTCAGTGAACCCAGAGTAATGAAACTAATATTCTTCTGCAAATGGAAGGTCCTCTCCATGGCAACTGCAACTCACACTGAACCAGGGTAATGGGGCTGAGAAAACACGGGCCTCCCGAGAAAACTAGTTTGGAGGAGGACACATCTGCTTGTATAATATAAGCTCTAGCGTACCTACTAGGGAGAAAAATCAGTGTTATTATCGCAGTCATAAATTGGATCCTTACCTGTAATTTTAAAAAGAAATGAAAAATTGCAAACCTGATAAGGGGTTAATATCCAAAACACATAATCAGCTCATACAACTCAATGGCAAAAAAAAAAAAAATCTGATTTAAAAATGAGCAGATGACCTGAATAGCCATTTTTCCAAAGAAGACATATAGATCATGGCCAATAGATAACATGAAAATGCTCAGTGTCGCTCATCATCAGTGAAATACATGTCAAAACCGCAATGAGGTAGCACCTCACGCTTGTCAGAACGGCTACCATAAAAGAGACAACAGATAACGAGGGTTGACGAGGGTTTGGAGAAAAGGGAAGCCCTGTGCCCTGTTGCTGGGAATGTCAATTGGTGCATCCACTATGGAAACCAGCACGGAGGTCCCTCAAAAAATTAAAAATAGAACTACCGTATGATCCAGCGTTTCCACTTCTGGGTGTTTATGTGAAGAAAGGGAAACGCTAACTCAAAAAAATATATGCACCCTAATGTTCATTGCAGCATTGTTTACAATAGCAAAGATGTGGAAACAACCTAAGTGCCCACTGATGGATGAACGGGCTGATTTAGGCAGAGAGTATTATAGAGCATTTGGTGTGAATGCTTGAACAAGGATGCTCTTTCTTTCTTGTTGGATGTAAGCAAAGAAGCATACACCCCAGGAACAGCTGTAGCCCCTTTGGACCCCTAGAGGAGGAAGGGTTAGGGTGAGGCCAACCCCATAGGTGGCAGAATAGAGAGATAAAAAGAATTCAGACCCTTGATCATACGGTTGGTTGGGCTGTTGGATCAAGGCTCTCCAGAACATAATGTCACCTCTGGCCTTTATGAATATGTAAGCATATACATTTCCTTTGTTATGTGAGCACTACGAGGTAGGATTTCTGTTACTTGAAACAGAAAAAATCTGGGACAGAGGCAAACACCCACCCCTGTCCCAACTGGTGTTCCTTTGCAGTGAAGAGAACCATCCCAAAAGCTGTCATGATATCAACTCATCCGTCTTGCTCACAGGGATACGTCCAATGTCTACCAAAGTAAGTGGCACATGATAGACATTCAATAAAGTTTTCCTAATGAAAAAAAAGGATGCTGTGTATTTATACAACGGAATATTACTCAGCCACAAAAAAGAAAGAAATCTTGCCATTTGTAACAACACGGATGGACCTTGAAGGCATTATGCTAAATGAAATAAGTCAGACAGAGAAAGACAATTGCCATACGATCTCATTTACTGTAGAATCCGAAAACCAAAAATCCCAAGCTCTGAGATACACAGACCAGATTGGTGGCTGCCAGAGGCGGGAGGTGGGCAGGTGGGCACAATGCGTGAAGGAGTCAAAAGATGATACAAACTTCCAGTTATAAAATACATGTGTCATGGGGGTATAATGTATAGCTCTGTGACTGAAGTCAATAATACTATGCTGCACAGTTGAAAGTTGCTAAGAGAGTCGATCTTAAAAGTCTCATGACAAGGACAAAAATCTGTAACCATATGTGGTGATGAATGTTAACTAGATTTATTGAGGTGATCATTTCACAATACATACAAATATCGAATCATGATGTCATACACCTGAAATTAATATAATGCTCTATGTCAATTATACCTCAATAAAAAAAGAAATAAAAACTAAACAAACCCCAAAGCTTCGCTTTCGTAACAGCAATAATCTGGTATAAGACAAAGTACTGGGCTCAAGACTGAGATAGAGTCTTTGGAGGCAATTTCAGAATCGAACATATCCATCTGTCTCTTAGCATGCCCACCATTCATTCATTCATTCAAAAAGAAAAGTGGAGAGCTTGGATATAATGAACCAGTAAATTGGTGGGAGGGTTATTTCAGAGGCTGGAATGCTTAAAATATAATGAAGGTGCAAGGGGAAACTGCTCTGATGAATTACTGGCTCTAAAAGAAGAAATTGTGCATGCTTATGGGAAACTCTGTGAAAGTGAAACATAAACATAAAACAGACTATCTGGACCTTTCATAAAAAATGTCTCAAGTGGTCCTGTGTGTCCTCACAGTTATTCTCAGTTTTCCCTGATCTAATGCAGCTCCGCCATTTTTTATCACCCTTGTAAGAATATTCTCCAGACTGTGGTGAGAGAACAACAGTTGTAGATGCTTTGACAGTGGCTATTCTAACCTTGACCTGAAGTGAGTAAGAACTTCTTACCAGGAGGTAAGAAATTACTAAAAACTTAAAAATGATCCAAAAAGTGTTATCCAGCACATAATACTGGGCATGAAATATGGGTTGATTTCCTTCTTGTTTTTCTTAGATTTTAGTAAAGTTTTTAACTTCCAGGATGCCTGAGGCCATGTGTCTGATGTCCACGGCAAATCAGACAATTCCACCGTTCTTTCCATCCATTCCTCTGGTACAGGATATGTGGGCTTCTGGTCATGCATCCTTTATTATGAGCTAATTTCTGAAGGATAAGAAAACATTAATCATTGAGTGGTTACTGAGGATTTGTGTAGAGAAGTTCAGGAGAGGAAAAGTGCTAAAACAGGAGATGGTGTCTCAGAGCAAGGGACTGAGAGAGGCCAGGGTGACTGTTCGGATCATCTAATGCTGCATATAGCAAGTCACCCCATAAGTGAATGGCATAAAACAACCATTGGTTCTGGTCACAGATTCTAAGGGTCAAGAATTTGGACAGGACACAGTGGGGATGGCTGGTCTCTGCTCCACAATCTCTGGGGACTTAACTGGTAGACCTAAAGGCTGGAGACTGGAATGATCTGAAGGCTGGTCATTCATATGCTGTTGGCTGAGGGCCTCAGTTGCTCTTTATCTCGGCCTCTCCATGAGGTCTCTTTGAATGGGCTAGGTTTGCACTTCCTCACAACTTAGTGGTTCATTTCCCAAAGGATGAATCCCCAAAAGAGAAGTCAGGTGGGAGCTGTATTCCTTTAAAATGCCCTGGCAACAAAAGTCACACAGCATCACTCCTGCCCTAATCTATTGTTTGCAGCAGTCATCAACCTGCTTGAGTTCAAAGGGAAGGTGAATAGAGTCCACCTCTTGATGGAGAATGGTAAACGGGAAGGTTCTAGAACAGCATGAGTCTAGAGATAGTATTGTGGCTCCTTCTGGAAGATACAATGCAGCAGTAATTGAAGTACAGGAGCCAGTGGGAAAGTGGCTCAAAATGAAGCTGGTGAGGTAGGCAGGGATCAGATTACTCAGAATATTGTATGTTACGTTAAGACTGTTGGTCTTTTTTCTAAAGCACGTGGAAAGTCATTAAGAAGTTTATGCACAGGAATATCAAACTAAGGTTTGCCACAGCACAGAGAATAGACTGGAAAGTAGTAAAGTTGGATATGAAGGGCCCAGTTAAGAAGTTAGGGTGCTAAATAAGGCAAGATGTAGGTGAGTCTGGACCAGGGATATGGCAAGAGATAGAGAGCAGTGAACAGATTTAAGAAATATATGAGGGAAAATCTAGTGGGTCTGGATATGAGGAATGAGAGACAGGGTGCTATGAAAAATGACTCCCAATGTATGGGTTGTGCAACTGTGAGTGTGGTGTGTCTAGCACCAAGGTAGGGAGAACTGGAAGATCATCAGGGTTTGAGGGGAAGATCCTGAACTCAACTTTGAGATCAGAGAGATATGATTGCACATGTTCAAGTGTGCAGTGGGAATCAAGGGCTGGATGCCCAAGGAGAGGCCAGGGCTGGAGGTCTGGATTTGAGTCATCCAAGTATAGGTAGTAGTTGTAGCTGTTAGCATAGATAGGGTTTTCTTGAGAGTGTAAACATTCGATACAGAATGTTGGCTGAATATAGAAAGGCAATTCTGCAAAGTGGCTAGGGAAGGTGCTGCAGAGAAATTAGAGGGAAGCTGAAGACAGAAGCCAAGAGAAAAGGCCCATAACTCCTGATCGTGTAGAATGCATCTAAGGCTTTACATCAGATGAGGTCTAAACGTGTTCATTCCGGGATAAGACAACTTCTTAGCATGAGATACAGGAACTTGCTTAATGAACTAAAAGGTTTTGTTGCTGTTATAATTTTCTAATATTTCACACTAAAAATAAAATAAAAATGATAAAAGTGGTATGCATTTCATAAAGCATAATATAATACTGTGCTATATGAAGCACAATATTATTTTTTCCACTAAAGGCATCAGAAAATAAGAGAGAGAACGTTTCAATGTCGAGTTGAATATCAAGCCTTTCCCAGGAACATAGTCCATACTATCTTTTTCTTTGAAAAGTCAAATTTTCATTACTTTATTTTCATCTACAGCACTTTTTATAACACATCAGCTGATAATTATTTATTTCTAAACTAGAAAATCCTGTATGTATTGGAATATGCATAATTATGTATGTAACATACATGAAAATGTTCTTCAACCATATTCCGATAACCTCTCTAAAGCACATTTCCATGACCAGATGGTCAATTTTTAAGACATTTACATATATATGTATATGCATGTATTTTGTATGCATGCAGGGATACTATTAAGCATAATGTGAATGTCTTTTCCAGAATGAAATTCAATTCAGTGACTCTAAATTAAAGAGAAGAAAAAAGTAATGCTTCATTATACTTTTACAAAGAGCTATATTGTTGATCAAGACTAGCTTATTTTTAACGTAAGCCAACCACAATATGGTTACAGACCCAAAATTCCTCATATCTGTTGACTTACAAAAATAAATGTACTTTTCCACTGGCCTTAAAATAATGAGAATAAGAAAAAAGGTTAAGTTTTAAAAGGTCTGATTTCTTTTTTCAGTACTCATAAATGGATTAACTAAATAAAACCACATGTTATGTTTAAAATGCTCAATGGAACAGCAAACATATGCACTGAGAAATATTTTTCAAAGTCAAATACCTATAAGGTTAAAAGTAGTTTCAAGAGAATTGCACATGGCCAAAAAAAAGGTGTAGGATTGTAAAGCTAATCACTGCTTTATAAAAAGTTGGAGCAGTTGACAAATGTAGTGACTGATAAACTTTAGTGGGATATAATTGCCCTAGTCAACCTCCAGAATACAGTGACTAAATAACAAGAAAACAAAGTCAGTATGTCATTATGCATGTAACAGTGGTGTGTCAACTCCCAAAGAAAAATTTAAAAAATCAAATCATTATGGGAAAACCAAATTTCACTTAATTTTAAATGTATTCTTATAATTAATTATAAGATATTTTATCAAAATGATTAACACGCATATATGTTTAGTGAGTTTTAAGCTGGTGTCCCATCATGGGTATAATATATTCGGTCTAATTTTATTTCCAAACTTTTATACTGAGTTGTCTAACTTCAGGGGAATTGGGAAGAAGCACAGGCTGTATGCTTAGATCATAGTATTCTAAACTGCAAGAAAACGTTGGTAGCCCACCTGCTTACACTACTGTATACACAGTGTTCTCTTCTAAGAATCCTGAGAAGATGGACATGAAATATAATTGTAATTAGAGAGAGGCTGGACTATCAGAAAGTAGGTGGCTACTTAGTCATCAAGAAAACCTGCTAGGGCTTCCCTGGTGGCGCAGTGGTTGGGAGTCCGCCTGCCGATGCAGGGGACGCGGGTTCGTGCCCTGGTCCGGGAGGATCCCACGTGCCGCGGAGCGGCTGGGCCCGTGAGCCATGGCTGCTGAGCCTGCGCGTCCGGAGCCTGTGCTCCGCAACGGGAGATGCCACAACAGTGAGAGGCCCGCGTACCGCAAAAAAAAAAAAAAAAAAAAGACTACCTGCTGACTCCCAGGCAGAGTTAGTACTTAACTTACCTGCATGCTGTGCTTCTCCTACTTGTATTTCTGAAAATAACTATTATTCAAACCACTAGTAGCCACCCAATTAAAAAAAATAACCAATGTATCCCACTTGAACAAGTATAATATGTCAATTGATCCAGTGACAAAGTTTATGTTAAAAGAATGGCTTACTGACACTGGCGTCAGGCTCAATATAATGGTCTAGGACGCAAGACAGGAAAAGTCAAGGGTCAAGGCCAATATGAGCTTTGGGAAGAAGGCTGAGTATTAGGAGATGACAGTAAAGCCAAGTTTTGGTTGCTTTAAGGAAAAGCATGTAAGAGCACGGACGTGAGGGTCGGCCCTCGGGAGGAACAGGTGGCCTGTGACCTACAGGTATGAAGAGCAAAACGCCTCAATTCAAGGACCATTACGGATGGTCAGTGATGTCAATACGCCCAAAACCAAGACAGGCAAGACGACAAGTTCAACTGAAATTTGGGAAAACATTAATGACATTTAAAGCCTATGCAGAAAGTTCCTTTACTGGTATATGGAGTTAATTCAGGGTTCTGTGCTGAATGATCTGTGGAATTTACAAAGTTACAATCATTGAGCCAATCAGCTTGATCTAACTAGCTTCTTTTTTCCCTTCATTTGAGAAACACCCCAGGTCTTGCATATAGAATAAAATCCACCTAAATGGTCTTTTCAAAAAGGCTGTTTGTCCCTCTCTGAATTTTGACATGTTGCTTCTCTCTCTGAATTTTTAACGAATATCAATATATATGCTAACATTCTTTTAAGGGACTCAATGCACTTCAGAGACATACAACGGGATTCTCTAAGTGCACAGGGAGTGCTATGAGGAATACACTTTTTTACAAAAGAGGCAAGTGGCAAAAGTTGGAGTTGAGGGACTTCTAATTTACTGTCGTTTTCCACTGGTTTGAAAGAGTCATTATAGCTCCTAAAAGAATCAACCTTCACGCAGGAAGTTTTGGTTTGCTATCCTGTTCGGTTAGTTCCTGAGCAGTAACTTGGTGTGATACACCACATTCAAGCCAAGGCAATTTCTGGGTAATGGATGGAAAAACAGAACCCCAGAGAAGTTCACTTCCCTTCAGAGTCTGGGCATATATAGAGCAAGAAACAGAGACCACTTCTTTTTATGCCAAAACAAATGATAGTTTCAAAAGACCACCCATACTTGCTACGTTATTCTGTTTCTTCTGTGTACAGCCAATTTAATAGTTTAAAATATATATATATATATTTAAATACACAAAGACCCATTAAGCTAGGAAAAACATCTTATATTTGAACTACCTAATGCCGAACTGCTTGGCCACAAATAGGTTATATAACAGGATGAAAGCGAGACATTTCAGACAGAGGTTTAAATTCAAATAACTTGGTGGGTGGTGGTGGTGAGGGTAGCTCTGAAGCTTTAGAACAAGTAAGATTTTCTGGTTTGTTCTATTGCAGGAATTCCTTTAAAAAATAAAAAGGAAGGAAGAGAGAAAACTACCTTCCTGTGGTTTGGTCAGTCCTCAGACTACTTTTAATTAATTCTTCAAAACATTTCCGACATTGCTCTTGTTTTCAACTTGTTTGAACTTTCATGTTCAAAATTATTATTTTAGGCTTTCTTGTTATACAGTCACACTTCAACTTCTCCCTAACTGACTCAAGATAGTGGTCTTTGGGATTTAATAGATAGCTCTAACACAAATCTAAGTTTTCACTGATTTTCCTTTACTTTTCTTCCCCAATCCAGCAAATGATAACCTTTCTACTCTTCCCAGGTTGACTGTAGACTCCCATTTTCTTAGATGAAGCAAGAAATACTTTAGACTTTTAGAATATATTGCTTCTTATGTATTTCTTCTAATGCCACATTTGCACTGGTTTAAACATTGTAAGGGTGGCCTACAACCAAACAGGCAGTAATGCCCAGACCTTGTGGGTTCATAATAAATAACACACTGAGCTCAGTATTTCTGATGGCAATGACACTGCAAAGCAAGAGCAAATACTTGATAATGTGACTTAGGGAGAACTGATTTTCGGCCAGACAAGGGCTGTGGTGATCGAGGCAGTCCCGGTGGTATAATTTTAGCTTTTGCAGAATTTTCCATTGCTTATTTCAGCACTACTGCTATTTCATCATTGCCATGATTGCTCCCCCAGCACTGACTGACGATTTTACTGGATGCAGAAGGGACTGAGTTGGATTACATTTCACTGAACAGCTACACCGCCTGTGTAAAAACAGTCTTTGGAAATGAAATAATCCCACCTAATTGACTGAAGAGAAACAATAAAGCCAGTTGGTGTGAGGTAGACAACCCAAATCCAGAGCACAGACTAAGTTTTCACCAAATTAAGATCTCTGACATTTACAGATGATAATTTCCATCAGATGGATGAAACTAACTAAGGATTAAACGTTTTGCCACTTTGTAAGGTACAGTGTTTCTTATTATTTTATATTTAACATAAAGGTTAAACTCATTAAATACTTAATAAGCATAAAGTTTCTAGGAGTTTATGAACTGCTGCTCTTTTCCATAACGAATTTATATCAAACTGGAGGACCCAGTTTGAGGCTGAAAATGAATCCCTCCTATGTCCTATCCTGAATAGAGCATTGTGCTATTAGCGTTTCCGTCATAACAAAACATCTTTTTAGACTGTGTTGTCATCTAGACGTATGGATGGCTTGTAATCTGAAGAGGGATACAGGCTATTTTTATACTGAAGAACACTGGAGGTTTCTCCTCATTCTTCTTCTGAGGTTTTGTATGACATGTGATAGCTCACGCCATGCTGTTATTTCACATGCTAATAATGCAAGCTCATATCACTTCAGGAACGTTCTGTCACTGACGCTATTCCACGGAAGCACCGTGTGCTCATCGCTTCACAAGTTTTGTGTACGTGTAACATTCTTTCTCGTCTTTGCAAAGTCACCCGAAGAGTCACGGGTAAAGCAGCCTCTGTCTTGCAATAGCCGAGAAGTGGATGGTGCAAGTGAGTCAGAGCAGGTGATACGTTAGGCCAACCTCAGAACTTCGCTCGTCTGTCCTGGTTCCCTTGTACCATCTGCTTATTGGATATTCCAGGACGACTTGCCGTGCCCTGGAGTACCTCCTTAGCCTTTAAATCCTGACTTTTTGTCTTTATTTTTTTTGCGGTACGCGGGCCTCTCACTGTTGTGGCCTCTCCCGTTGCGAAGCACAGGCTCCAGACGCGCAGGCTCAGCGGCCATGGCTCACGGGCCCAGCCGCTCCGTGGCACGTGGGATCTTCTCGGACCCGGGAACGAACCCGTGTCCCCTGCATCGGCAGGCGGACTCCCAACCACTGCGCCACCAGGGAAGCCCCTGACTTTTTTTCTTTTCATGCTCGTCTCAGCATTCACAAAGTCTCTTTTCAGTAGCAGGGAACTACGGAGCAGTCTATGAAGTCAAGCCTATCCTTTAACAGGAGGATGAGAAGCAGGACTGTTGGCGCTATAGGAAAGCCTGGCAATTGTCACAGGCGCCCAAAATCTAGGGCTAAAGGGAAGGACTCAGGAAACGAAAACCAAGTCCACAGAACGGAAGTAGCAGCTAGCAATTAACCGTGAGCAAGAGGTCTGCTAGCTGCTTCCACGGAGTATTTCTAATTCTTCCAGAACTGGATAAAGGATAGTTTACTGTGACCATTTTACATCTGAATAAAACTGAAGTTCAGAGAGGTTCAGTATCTTTCCCAAGCTCACAGAACTAGTAATTGTTGGAGCTGGGAATCTAACCAAGTCAATCTGATTAAAAAGCCTACATTCTAAGTAGTACGTTATGCTGCTTCTAGATAACTCTCGTGGGCCCAAGGCTTTTGCACAATAAAGAAGGAAAAAATAGTTATTGGAACTAGGATGGGAAGTCCTAACAAGAGTGGGTTAATGATGAGCGAGGGCCTGGTAAGTTTTGAGCGAGTCCCCTGAGGTCACGGGGAGGGGGGAATGGGTCTCACATCGGAGGTGGAGTTGCGTTGGCAGGTCCGGCTTAAATGGTCTCCCAGAATCTTGGCAAATGGAGGAATTACTGAGTAGGGAACCAGGCAGCTAATTACACATCATAAATAGGAGGAAGGTTGTCCAGTCAGGCTATTTAGGTGTGGTTTGGTCTTGGTGCCTGGCTACGATACGGGGGAAACAATGTTTCTCTCTTGAATATCTTGGGGTCAGGGACGGATTCAGGTACAGGAGAGAACAAAGCCTAATTTCTCATTTTTTTGAGCTTCCTACTCTTTTTCTTTCAGTTTGTTCAATATTGGCTTCTGCAGGTGACGTTAATATAAGTACTACTGGAAAGAGTGACCCCTCTTACATTGGCAAAGTCATTGCCAGTAGAGCGCAAATCACTTCCGATTAACACAGGGGTCAGTAGGCGATCATCAGCTAACGAAAACTTTTGCATTCTGTGCATGATTTTAAAAAGGGCCAAACATTTAAAATGACAATGAGTCTCATCAGATGTTCGTGAGAAAAGAAAACCACTTATACATTCCACAGCACTTCAGTGAGTTAAAGAATTTTACTGGCAAATAGCAATACTGCTTGAAGAACTGTTGAAGCAGTGGTGGAAACTAGTTGTCTATTACTTTGGCTACCAATTCCTTTAACTATGAGAATCTGTACAGATCTTCTTGCCCTGATGAGACTGTGAAATCTTCCGTAACTTTTCAAATAAAAGGTAAAGCAGAATTTCTATGTAAATTAATATAATTGTTTAAGCAAGACTATAAATCTTATTCTTGCAGCAATAAAAGTGGTTTGGCTTTAATTTTTTTTTTTTTTTTTTTGCGGTATGCGGGCCTCTCACAGTTGCGGCCTCTCCCATTGAGGAGCACAGCCTCCGGACACACAGGTTCAGCGGCCATGGCTCACGGGCCCAGCCGCTCCATGGCATGTGGGATCCTCCCGGACCCGGGCACGAACCCGTGTCCCCTGCATCGGCAGGCGGACTCCCAACCACTGCGCCACCAGGGAAGCCCTGGCTTTAATTTTTTTGTACACTTGAAATACCTTAGTTTCTCCTTATTAGCTAGTCTTAAAAATGAATTCCTATTGAATTAGGGGAGTCTTACTGTTTCTCTTTTACAGATAAACAATCTGAGGAACTGCAGGTCATGACTTACGCTGTGTTACACGCTACATTTCTACCACAGCCTGTACCCAAATCCCCAGCAAGGCATCCTTTGGGCTGTGGATTATCTCAGTGAGATGCTCCATCACTGATTTCACCTCCATGCTCTGGGCAAACACGCATCAGTTCTATTTATCTCCTGTCTGGCATTTTGATGTGGCCTTTCATGAAATGAAAGAGATCTTCAACAGAGAGCCCTAGGCACCTGTGCTCCCCTTGTGAGGACAGGAGGACAGGGCTAACCTCATGAGATTAGATAGAAACCTTCATCTTGATGACACTCCACGGACATTAAGCAAGCGTCCATATGCACACACTCGCCAGCCTCAGTTGGGTGGTCCACGTTTTTCATCTCACTTGAAAGGCATCCCCCTTGCACAGGCAGCCTCCAACTCACCTACCAAGGTCTGAATTGCAAAATAACCCATCAAGGTAAATAGCCACTGCCACCTTTGCTCCACATGACACAAATAAAGACCAGCTATTTAGAAATCAGATGGAGACGTTGGACAATTCATGATGTTTGAAGGGGACCAAGTGCAAACAATTTGAAAAGTATGGTAAGGCTGATGTACGCAGCAAGTGTGACTCACCTCTAACAGTATCCTCAGCCTCTCCCCTAAATCTATGTCTATCCTTATGCTATATTTTTTATTTTGCTATCATAATGGCTAAAATTCTATCACAAATTATTTCTGTGCATCAAAATTTACTGGTTGCAAAGGAGATTTACAGGACCATCAGTCATCCATTCACTGTATGTTATCCCACCAAAATCCAGTCCTCAGAAGAGCTGGTCCAAACTGGCCCGGCCCCAAGTCTTCCCTCTGAGTCAACACCACCACCAGAAACCTGCTTTTCAGACTACAAAATCTGGTGGCCATGTTTGACCCTATATCCAAGGCATCTCCAAGTACGGCCGATCCCTGTTCATTCTTCCCCCACATACACCCAAACCTGAACACTTCTCTGAAGTACCACTGGAATAACCTTGACCTAAGTCACAGTTGTCTCCCAGCCTGACTTTCGACTTTTCCACCCCCTTCTAGCCACATTCCCTTAGAGTCCATTCTCCACTCAGCAGACAGAATGATGGGGAAGAAAAGGGAATCAAATCAAGTCAGCATCTCTTCCCTAAAAACACTCCCATGGCGACCAGGGCTCCTATCCCCACCGGGCTGCCACCACTTTCCCCCTTTGACTCGCTGCTCCAGCTGTACTGGCTTTTCTCTTTTCTTGTCTTAAAACTGATAAGCTCTTCTGCCTCTCAGAGGCTCTGTGCTTGATGTGATGTGCTTGTAAGCCCCTCCCCCAAGTCTTAGACGATGTCTCCCTTCATCACTCAGTCTCAGCTCAAGTCCACCTCTTTGGGAAGTTTTCCTAACTCTACCAGTTAAAGTGGATTCCCTCCTTCCCCTGCGACTCTCCCTACCCCCACCAGTCACCTCGCCCTTTCCTTTTCTTCATGACTCTGACCACTCACTATTGGCTTATCTGTTTCTATGCATGTCTTTCTTCCCACGAGAGAAGGTAAACTTGAAGGCAGGAATCTTGTGTTTTCATTACAGTGGTTTCTTCAGTGGAAGCTGGCATATAGTAGGTGCTCAATAAACAGTGCTCATCCACCAGCACATTGCGTTCGTCTGAACACCAGCTGTGGTCAGCTGCTGTGGGTGATGGAGTTCTCGCCTGAGGAAGAACGGAGCCCACTTTTGGGTCTGGAGCTCTTAAGGGAGGAGAGGAAGGTCAGTGAGGTGTCACCATAGGGACTAAACACTGTATTCATCTACAGAGCCATTTGGGACCTGCTAGAAGAGACAGAAGCTTCCTCCTGTAATCCTACTTATTTTAAAACCTGGGCAATATCTGAGCTAAGGATGAAGGATCTGGTTTTGAATCCTGAAATAGATGACTATTTCTTCATCTATAAAGTGGGCATAATTATGCTATCTATCTCATAGGATTGCAAATGGTATAAAACACTCAACACAGAGGCTAATTTATAGCAAGTGCTCAATGAAGAAAACTCCCTCCTATACCCTTCCCCCCTCCCCCATCCCACACGGAGATGATTACTTTTAGAATCCAATTATATTCAGGGTTAATTAAGCTTAGAACCACCATTTAAAGTAGTTTCTATGGGAAATTATTTACCTAAACAACCAACTCCCATATAAATGCCTTTTGGAATACAACCTGGTTGCACTTTGAGAATTACTTGTCATGAAAAGTATCTGTGTTTGCATTTTGGTACCAAGATGCTTCCATGTAGACATTTTCTCAGGGTCCTATTTTTCCAGCACTCATTCCATTCTTAATGAACAACTGACTTAAAGCGAATGTTCACTGTACAAATGGGACAAACGCAGATGTGTAATTCAGTCTATTTTTCTTAGAAACAAGAAACTAAATATAAACAAGAGTAATTCAAGCCTGATGAAGAGTAATCACTATGCTTTATAATACAAAGGAAACAAAAGGAATACAGAAGAACTTGTTACATTCGAATTGTATCTGAAAGGCTTATGTGATAGGCTGTGAAGGACCATTACATCCTAATTTATTCCAGTTTCTGTTATTTACTCTGTTTTTCGTTAGTGAGATGTTCTTGCCTGTGAAAGCCGCTTTAATCTTGGAGATGAACAGTTAAGTAGGATGAAGCATGCAATTAAGTTTTTCCTTTTTACGATTTTGATTTCTTAATTATTTCTTTTAGTTACAAGAAAATGTTCAATGTATAGGTCTTATCAATACAACTATTGGCTGCCTCAAGAAAACAATTCAAGCTATACAGAGTATAAACTGAGTTTACCAAAACACAAAGCAGAAACAAAAACACAAAAACCGACAGAAGCTGTTTTCTCAGGAAGCTTCTGAACTATTCTGTAATACTATTCAGAGAGCATGTCTTTTTGTTGACAGACATATGCTTGAAGAAATATGTTTCTTTATGTTGAGAATAAAATAATATATGTATACCACATGACATTTAAAATAATTACGTTCTAACAAAATCTTATTGTATTTCCTTCCTATTCAGAGGTATCTGAAGAATTTAACTTCTTCCTTGATTATCTCTTCCACCACCCAACTTGCACTCTTTACATGGGAAGTTTCCTGAAAGAACTACTGTGAACTAACCTAATAATTATTTTATTGCTTACTGTAACACAATGTACTTTTGATTTTAAGGAGGTCCTATGATTTTATTACAATCTTACAATTGTACAATTGCAGGGTTTTATTTCACGATGACAGCATAAACATATTAAAAAATCGAAACATAAACTAAGAACAGAAGACGATTGTGTGAATAGAATGAATACCTTTCATGATATAAAGACATAAAACTTGGAGCTAAATCTATTTGTCAAAGGGAGAAAAAAAGCAAACCCACTCTTAATATTTCTCCTAAGTTCTCTAAGTTTCATCTGGGGACTCTGCTGAACCTTCTAAATTACTTATATATATAAAAAAATTCAGTCCTCAGAGAGCCAACAGGGAAAATTTTTAATTATATGTTTTGCTCTTTGCATATATGTAATTAGTTTTCTTTATAGCAGTTCAGTTCGAAAATTTTACAGATTAGTAATAACAATAACATTATTGTACTAGATCAACTTTAAATAAATGTCTTTCAAATTTGTGGCATGAGACATGGCGAGGTATAGGAAATAAAAGAGTTTCCTATTTTGAACGCCTCCTATAGCTTAAATGCAAAACACGGGTATAGATTCATGGTAATTCTCACGACTGTTTTGAGGAGTCACAAACGACTGTTTCTGAAATCAGTTCATTAATTTATCTAATTTATTATGTCCATCCAGAAATGCCTTCCACAGCAGAAACAGCAAAGCTGTTCTCTCATATTTAACTGCTAATTAATTAGCAAGACTCCAAGTTGCTCACTATTACTAGAACAGCAATATAGTTTTTATGTTCAATAAGCTACATCATCTAATATTTCGAAGAAGGATGCTATTTAAGTGGGTAAGTCCGAGATTATCGCAAAGTATACTGACCCTTTAATAGCAACAACATAATGAGCCAAGTTAGCATCTGTACCTCCCAAATAAAAACGTAACATCAACATGCCTATTAACAAAATGAGAAAAAAACTAATTAAAGCAAATTAGCCTAATGTGCACAGGCTGGATAAGACAGATTACTTCTAAAAATCGAAGAAGTTAATGGTACCCATATGGGATATGTTTTTGGCATTTTTCATATAAATTGGACAGTTTTAGAGGATAAATATGGTACAAAAGTCCTCACAGGCAATTATGTCTTTACAATGCTGGTGTCTGACATCATAAAAGTATAATTTTAATTGCTATTAATTGCATTAAGTCTAGTCTTATTGAATACTTAATGCCATCTCTGACAGTAGTACTAATTTATATACTTTAATGAAGCTTCACGGTAGAAGGCTGGAATTATAGAGCTACTAAAACTATGTCTTAAACAGCACATTTTACCCGTCAAGACGTACTAGACACAAAGGAACTTCATTGGATATTTTTTCTTTAAAAACATGTTTGCATTTCCCCTGCTTTTTCTGTGTGTGATAAAGCGATGTTGCCGGGTTTTTTTCTTTTTCTTTTTTCTAAGATAATTTTTGAAAAACGCTTCCAGTAATGTTTCCTACACATTTAAAGCAGCTGCTGACTCTCCGACGTGTCAGGTCTTGGACTATATCTGATAAAATACCCAAAATTATTAACTGGCAAAATTTAGCTACCATAGTTCCAGGCATCTGATTTCAGAAGAAAGTAGTCATTTATAACATAAAAGGTGAAGAGACACAGAGTAAATAACAAATATCATAAAAGGCAGAAACATTTCTGAATAAAGCAACAAGATGGATAGCTCTATCAATATTACATTTATCAGCTGGCGTTCGTAGTAATTCTAGTGCCACTGGTTACTGGAGGTCTCTACTGTTAGTGCGATTTGCATTATTAAATTATGAGAAATTCATTCATCTCAATCAGTGCTAGTCTCAATATTTGTGAATTAGTAATCTGCCTGGTTGCACTAATGGGAGAATGCATCCATTATTGCCTTTTCCATTTGTTTTCATGTTCATTGACTAAAAACATGCTATTTGAAATGGTAAAGACACCATACATGAGAGAAATTGAGGGCAAGGGAAATCTTTGCTCTCAGATACTGAGACTTTTGGTAAACTCCAGCCTGTTAGTTCTGCTCAGAAAGGCATGGTTAATAAAGTGAAGAGCACAAATGTCAGGTAAGATATGTCATGTACTTTCCGATGCCCTACCAATTTTTCCTATAATTAAAGGGATGAACACACACTGTTTAGTAATAATGAAGCTAGATCTCCTTTTGAGAAGTTTTTAAAGGTTTAGCAAAGTCAGTTCCAGCCTGTTGCCTTTTGGTAAAATATCTTTGCTCAAATTTCCCTAGGGATATCTAAGTAAAAGGCAGGATTGTGAGGGGCGGAAGGCTGAGAATTTTAGAAGTCTCCAGAAGTTTCAGTTTCCTTAAGTTCAGCATCCAGTGCCTGTGGAAAAGGGGTTGGGCTAAGACCTCTGGAAATAGACATCTGCCTTTCCATTACAGCAACAGCAGTAACTCCTTCAATGCTGTGCTGTCCTTTGCCATCTTAGCCTAACTTCGAAGGCTATTTTAGAGTTTAGTTTCTTTATTCACTCTTTCACGCTGAGAGTATCAACCAATTAGTGCTACTTTATGTAATGAGACTGACACTGGTCCATAAGGAATTAGACTGAGACCACCGACCCATTTTGCATGGGCCAATGAGTAGCCATGGGTTGGTGACAACTTTTGATCACACCTGCATTTGGGTTCAAACCAATTACTTAACGGCGAGAGCTTCCATACCACCTGATTAGGCCTGTGTGTCATTCGGGGACCCAGGTTAATTGAAACAACTAGGTGGAAAACTTTTTTTTTTTTTTTTTTTTGCGGTACGCGGGCCCCTCACTGTTGTGGCCTCTCCCGTTGCGGAGCACAGGCTCCGGACGCGCAGGCTCAGCGGCCATGGCTCACGGGCCCAGCCGCTCCGCGGCACGTGGGATCTTCCCGGACCGGGGCACGAACCCGTGTCCCCTGCATCGGCAGGCGGACTCCCAACCACTGTGCCACCAGGGAAGCCCTAGGTGGAAACCTTTTACATAACTTATTTCCACTGCTGAAATGGAGAAGGCAAGCTAGTGCGAATCAATACTGACGCGCGGAGGGAAGGCTCCTGTTCGCTAGAAAAAGAGCAAAAGGATCGGTCTACACTGAAAGATGGGGAGGAAGTAGCGTCCTGATATTTTTGAGAAGAAATTAGAGGAGGAGTTTTTCTTTTTCTTATGGGAAAAAATATTTTGTAGAATAGTTCATTTAATGTGTATGTCCTTTTGCCTTAAAATTATTTCCTAATTATGAAAGCAATTCATGCTAAAGGCTGCATTCTTAAGAATACAGAAAAGCCTCCCCTAATCACTTATAATCCCACCACAGAGGTAACAAATTATCGTTACTAGTTAGCTGAACATCCTTCTCGTTTATTGTATTTGCATGTGCTTCTACCTCATGGAATCGGTCACTTTCTGCTGCTCTGTTGTCTGCTTAGAAAATATTTTGGGAAGCTTTTTTTTTTAAGCAATAATGCAATCCCATGATTCGGTCATTTTGCTTTTCTTCGTCTCTTCCTTTCTTTCTTTCAAATTGTCTGATTGGCTCTCTAAGGCAAGGAGGCAAGGAGTACTGCGGTTGAATATTGATGTTTATTTATTACTACTAGTTTTGAATTTTCGGGTGCCTTTAGTTGTAAACTTCAGGGAGTAGGCTGTGCGTGGGCTTCTGTCAGCAGTAGCAATCTATTGACAATGGCTCCTTGCCTGCTGGCTTACGATTATACAAAGGGAAAATCCAGTTCAGTGGGATTTTATACGCAATTCTCCCCTGTGGCTTTAGAGTGGCTCCATGTCACTCCTGTAGAATCAAATATCTTGACTCTAGGACGGTCATCTTTTCAGGTTCAAAGACATATGGCTCTGGTTTCTGTAATCTGTTGGCTGGAATGTGGTGTTCGTCTATGAGATCTGATTGAGGATACCAGATTGCTATTCAAGGAATTAAAAAAATAACTTAAGTCAGGGGAACTCAGAATGAGATACAAATTCTAAGAAGATTTCTAAGATTTCTAAGAATATATAAGCATATTTACTGGTATGCATGTGGTTATTCATGGTCACTCTGAACTTGCTTACTTGTATTGTTTCAGTGGGTCCAGGCTGTACATCCAAGAATCCTTAGATTTCCTTATTCTTTATAATGTATGATGAGCTTGGATGAAGCTTAAAGAACACACTTTAAAAGTATCTTTAATAGAATATGCACTTCTACAGAGGCAATATGTACCAGCTTAGAAGAACCAGCCTTTTTGTAGCTGTTTACCACTATGCACTGCATACTAAAGAAGATACTTGCATGTGTGGTAAGCCGAGGTTAGCCCTGATTAGACTCCAAAAATGCCGATAATTTGGCAATGAATTATTTTATATGTACCGTAAAGCAGAAATACTCTTACGTGTGACTCAGCTTAGTTTTAGCAAGTATATTGCTGTCTGAAACTAATACTACTATATTTCTTGTAAATAATATTTATCTGTGCATCACATTATATTTAATTGAGTCTGACCTGTTTGTCAATTTTTCCAATCACTTGTCGATTTTTTTCAGATGTAAGCATCACAAGGTAGCTCTTGGTGGGACAGATCTATTCTCTCAGAACATTTTGCCAGGTTAACGCCAAGAGCTGCACGCAGGAGACTGAGAATTGCTGGTGATCTAGATAGCTAACGTAAGGTGGTTTATGATGTCGTAATCCTCTCATTTTACGGGCACAGACAGCCAGTTTGACTTAACATTAATTGTTTCACATCAACAGTCATCTAAAACTTAGTGAGGAAAAACTAAAAGAAAGAAAGATGATTAAACTGAGATGTCATAAGTGATTTTAAGATGCAAGCATATTACTGGGATATTGGCATCATCCTTTTGAAAACTCTTAGTTTGTTTATCTCTTTATCTATTTATTTATTGGCTGCACTGTGTGGCATGTGGGACCTCAGTTCCCTGGCCAGGGATCAAACCCGCGCCCCCAGGAGGGGAAGCACGGAGTCTTAACCACTTGGCCACCAGGAAAGTCCTGAAAACTCTTAGTTTAGGTAGCTTTATAGATATGCTAAAGAAAATTTCTAAAGATTTTTCAGCAGCTTGTAAATGAGTATTTATAAACCAGCTTGAAAAGCAATCCATACTTCCTATTAGGTACTTTATTCTTACTATTTCACTCTTTATACCTAGGCTGAGAGATACACCGTTTGGCCAACAGCTGAAGTGAGCTCTCCTCCAAACACAGTTTCCAGGAAAACACCGTCTGCACTCTTCTTCCCTTTCTTTTTGTGCCTCAGGACGCAGAGCTGTTCCCTTTGGGTTTCAGGACAGGTGCGTTTCCTTGGAAATTGTATTCTTGGCGCAGAGCCCAGCACTTCTCAATGACCCTTTTCACTCTCATCTCCTTGAGCACATGAAGAGTTCCCCATAAATGCTACTAAATTAATAAACAAATGAATGGGACGTGTGGGTCTTAACGTCAGGACTTGGGATTTAGAATCTCAGAAAAGAAGGTGAGGCAAAGATGTCCTAATCACTAAAGGGGAGCCCCATTGGGCAGGAGGTGAGAAAACATGAAGTGTCCGGTCACAGGATGCTGATAGATTTGGGGCAGGGAGAGGTGTCTCTGGTACTTCGATTCAGTACTGATCAACTCATCCCAAGTTCCTCAAGAGAGGGCACTATAAAAAACATGAGCAGACTGCCTTTCGGGTGTCTAAAAAGTAACTATATCCATGGCAGTGAAAGCAGAGCTGTGTGACCTTGGGCAAGTTAGTTAACACATCTGTATTTCAGTTCCTTCGTAAGCCGGGAGTAGTTAGGGTACCATTTTAGAAGGAGATTGTGAGATTTAAGTGAATAATTTCATGCAAAATATCTAGAAGAGTGCTTGGTACATAATCTGATTCAATTAATGTTAGATATTATTATTATTATTCCATCATCATCATCATCTACCACGAGAGAAACGGTGGCAATAAAGACAACTGTACTGTTCCTGGTTGCATTCTCACCAACTGGTCTTTGCAGACAGCATTAGGCAAAGGCAGAGGAAGCGGAAAGAGCTGTTGCCACTGAAGTAAGGCCCCAAATGGGTGAACAACCACAGCTTAGTGGAAGATTAGCAGAAGTGATAGGTAAGGGGTTGCTAGGAGAGGATGATGATTAAAAATGGAAGGATTTAAGGTGATATATTATATTATGCGGAGAGAACTAGGCTATGATAATGGTGGCACAGCAGGAAATATGATACAGGCAAAATAAAGCAAAAGGAATTAGAGAACATTAGGAAGTTCAAGAAGTAAAAAGATACGATAGTGAAGGAAGGCGTGCGATGAAATGAGATAGGGAGGCTGCAGAGATACCCAGGGCATGAGGACGAGAAGCAAGGGAGAGATCCTGTTTCTTTTGGAAACTGGGCCGGGAGTTTTCATTTCTTTTGACTCTCATTTTTTAAAAATCCATTTCCTTGTTTAACCCCCTACCCCATTTAATTACCAAGCTACCCATGTTTCCACTTCTAGCTCGCCCCGTCCTCCTCCAGCTCGTCATGCTTCTCTATGTGTCTCCAGTGACATCACTGTGCTTTCCTCCCATGTCTGTGCATCAGTGTCTCACCCCGGGAGCTCGTCCTTCTGCCCTTATGACATTTGCTGGAACGCTGTCACTCATCCAGAGAAGAAAGATTTTTTTTTTTTTTTGCTCAGCACCATTAAGCCAAAGGAAACTGGAAATGTGTACTTCAGCTATGACATTTTCCTTATGCTGTTGTCTGACAGAAATTTAGAAAAATAACTAAACCGAAAGGTGATTCCGTCGGAGTTCTGCGCTTTAAGTGGCATGCTGAAGACTGCAGTGTATGCGTACGTACAGAGCGGGTTCCTCGTTCTGCAGGTTCCACTGTAACCGGTGGCCGAGTGGATCCAGCGAATCATGGTCAAGGCTGTGTGAAAGGACCGTCAGCCAGAGAAACTGGGAAGCACGGCTTCTTTGAATTTGCATCAAACTGAGAGAAAGACTGTTCAGCCCCACGGTCAACGTGGGGTGCACGTTGTAGTGGAGTGTAGTGTAGCACGTGTGGTGCACGTGGCCGAGGGGGAGCAGCCTTTTATGCCTCCCTCAGGGGCTCCGGCTGGCCGTGTTTCCCATCGGATTCCCTTACACAACTGCAAAGGTAGCTTTGTTCACGTTTCCTGATTGCCAGGGGCTTGGGACGATGCAAAGGGCAGGACATTTGGAGTCAGACAGCCTAGATTCCAATCCCAACTTTGCCACTGACTAACTCTGTGACCTTGGGAAGAGAACAGATGGGGACACGGCCAGAGGAGTAGATTGAGGTCAAGAGCAAAACAGAAAATACTAGAAGGGAGCCAGGTTTAGGCCAGAATTTGATGAGTTTCGTTTTGAGATGAGTTGGTTTTGAAATTCTGTTGCGACTTCAAGGAAGATACGTTATAAACGGAGATATAAATTTAGGGGATTTATAAGCATTGTAAAAACTTTGGAAGAAAATAACATATATTCATTCTCCCATCATTACACTGTAACTGCGATTCATATGTTGAATTTCTTTATAGATCTATTCAATTTTTCCCACTAAATGCTACGTAATAAACACATGCCTGTGTCTATAGATGTATGTTATCTTTTAATGGCTGCATATAATTTCCTATGTTCCCTATTAATCCTGGCGATTTTGGAGCTCTAAGTACGATTCCCAAGAAAACATACAGAGGGAGGACATAGGTGACAGGAGAAAGGAGAGGGCACAGTGGCAGAGGGTGGGAAGATGTGTTTGGAACAAGATGGAAAGCAAACATGCCATGGTGTTTGTTGTAGATTTGGACCAATGGAAGTTTGGAGTGTACTGGAGAGCTGTCATGGAGACTCACACCAAAGAAAACCTCCACTGCATTTTGAGAGGAGAATGTTGTTAATGGTCTTCAGAAAACAGACGAGGTTGCGGTTAGGAACAAATGAGCTCCTAGAGATGATGACAGCCAGAGAACAGAGCTGCAACCCTTGGAAGAGGCCAAACTTGCCAGAGAAGTGGGATACAGACGAGGCAACCAAGTGGGGGATGCAGGATGGAGAAGGTCAAAGATGCACAAAGCAAAGTTGGACTCTGAAAGCACTGGGGACATTGTGTCCTTCAGGAGAGAAAGGAAGGAGAAGTGAGCTGAAATGAAGATTTCTGAAGTGCTGAAGAGGAAAGATGAAGAAAATGCACTGCCTTATCTTGTCAGTGGACAGAAGAGGCTGACAGAGATTAGGTGAGCGGAAGAGCCGCTCTGGAACATGCTTTAGGCAGTCAACAGAAATCCACACCAGCGATCACCCAGCCAATCAGAGTCCTAATAGGATAATGGGAATCTGTAGCCCACTGAATTGCTGCATTTTGACCCTGGCTAGTGGGTCCTGCCAAGTATTTGGGTGGAGCCAGAACCCTGGGCTCTGTCCTAGACTGAGGCATGTGAAAAACGCATAAAGGAGGAAAGCAGGTAATTAGAGGCAGGTGAAGAAAGAGAAGAGGCGACCTTAACTAGAAGAGCAATGGAAAAGTATTGAATTATAGGCTGCACTTGCTTTAAAAACAACCACGATATCACACTCAAAAGCTGTAAAGTAGATAAACGATGGAGTGCTAGTCACATTATAAAAAGATTCTTTATGTTACGAAAAAACCACCCCGGCTTCTCTCTGATGCTCATTGTTTATTTAAAATACAATCTGCCTGAAAAATATCAATCTGCAAGCATTTTCCCGAGGCACACTTATCCGAAGTGAGGTTTACTCCCATTGTTCTGCTTATGCGGAAATTAAAGCAAGGGTGGGTCGTGCAAAGATGTAGGACTTAGTCCACCATCAGTTTCCTTGCAGGCTCTGCGGATGTGGTTTTCCTTGAGCCGTTTAAGCCCTGATCTGTTCCCTTCGTTCACGAAACCAAGAGAATAATCTCCGCCTGTGTCAGAGATGGCGATTATTTTACCTAGTGAGGATTAATGACCTGATTATCAGAGAAGCAGTCTCAGCTACCTGCAGATTAAAAAGTACGTGTCCCGAGATCCCTATATTAGTTCATTGTTTTTCCTCCATGGGAACCTTAGCCGATTTGCTCCAATAAAGGCTTGGGATGTTTCCAGCGGGTATGTGATGTACTAGGGGTACAGAATTTTATAACATGTAGGATTTTTTTTCTTTTATGAATGCTACCATGTCAAATGATGCAATTATGAAAATTCTTCTACTATAATGAAAAATTTTCAAAGCAGCAAAGTACATATTTTATGTATTAAGATATTGCTACACTTGTGAGAGAAACGAGCTACAATATGGGTGAAAAATCAAGACACGTAAGAATGAATGAGCATTTCCCTTTTCTTTTTCTTTTTTAAAGATTGTGTCTGATGTCTTCCCATTAGCAGCAGTCACTATTGGCGAGTGCAACAACTGCAGAGTGATCTCTTTCCCCCCAGCATAATTCCATCTCTCTGCTCTGTTTATAAGGCTTCTCCCTGATCGTCTCTCCAGTGAATTCTTTTGACTTCCACACAGCAGTGGACACATTTAGAGTCAAGATTCTTTCTTTCTTTTAAAGGCACCCACACACCGCTTCTTTTGTTTGTTTTAAACAGAAAGCAAGCCACAAAAAGCCTTTGAGGTTCTGGCATTTCTTATAAAATATATACTTTAGTGCATTACTGTCACAGTAATGCCAAATATTGTTACTCCATAATTTGCTAGAGATTACTTAGCTTTAGAACCTGCTACTCTGAGCCTTTTGTCTTTGGCTTAATGGGCAAATCATATACAGTTTATAATCCTTTGCAAAAGGTTTTTTCAAATACACAGTAAACTGGAACACACATACACACATAATGTGAGTAAATAATGCTGAATTCATGATTCAAAGCAAGCTAGAACAACTGTCAAGAATTCTAGAAAGGAAAAAGAAAGTCACTTTTCTTTCTTTATGCAAACTTCTAAAAATCCGTAAAACAGAAAATACCAACACTCCTGCCCTTATTTGCTTTAAGGGGTTATTATAGGCATACATTTTCTAGAAATTGCTTTGGATTTCATGGTCAAAGGAACACGCAGATATGATACGCGCCCCAATAATTGTGGTGCACACATTTGTTTACTTGTGTGTGTATTAAATACAACATGTGAGTCGTAGGATGAGTCCAAAGGAGAGCATGGTGGCCCAAGGGCTGTGAGGACTGAAGTGGTGCCGTGTAACTGCTCTGAGATCAGAGGAAAATGCAAAGAACCGAGGAGGATTAAAGACACTCCAGGCAGCTTTAGGAGTCCCTCAGCGAAGGGACGGACAGAGAAGTGGGAGAGGGAAGAACGAAAGCAACGGGGCGTGTTATTCCATCACCAAAAAGGCAGAGTCACACTTAAAATATATGTGAGAATCCATACCCATAAACGCTATGATAATCAGTGAAAAAATTATTTCTCTTTTTCAGAAGGGAAGGTCAAGGGCGCATCTTATCAGGTTTTAAAAACACCCTTGTTGTTTTATGACTGCACAGATACAGAGTACAAAGATTTAGGATTTTGAGAAGAGCTCATTATATTAAAACTGAATTCAGCTGTGTCGTATTTCTGTGTCACTGTTTTTCTCAAGTAGATATAAAGAACACACATTATTTTAGCTGGAAAAATTCAATCCCAGTGGATACAGACTAGTACGTGGAAACAGAATATCATGTAGGAAATATAGTGGATACATAACAGAAAATGGTTGAAAAAATGGAATCTTCTAACATTACCTCTGCTTATATTCGTAACTGTACTTAGTAACTCTTTTGAAAAGGTCGAGTAAACTTTGACCTAAATAGGGGGGCAAACTTTAATAAGGAACTATATGGCTTAGCAACCCCAGAGGTTCTAATGAAATGGATACAATATTAATAAAAATGACCACATATTTCTGTTGCTGAGATAGAAGATGTTGATTGTGGACATAACCACTTGAGATGTATAAGCAATTATATACTAAGCCTCAGAGTTCAGTCATTCTGGGAAAGGATACGATGATGGCAGGTAAAAGCTATCTCGCATGTGTGTCCTATTCAATCTTGAATTCTACGTGTAATTGTTTCATCGGTATCCCTACCTTAGGTCACAAGTTCTTTTTGTGTAAGATCTCCGTCTCTTCCTATAACGTACTGTCTGCGGTGCTGAGCATATAACATGCAGAAGGAATTAAGAGAAAATTTAATACCTACTCAGGTGCTTCTGTAGACATTTGAGTATTCCTGAACATGTATACTGACACACTAGCTGAGAATAACTTGGCATTGATTCATGTGCTAATGTCTTCCTATTCTTCTATTCTTTATTAAACAGCATTGTGCTAAAGTGTTCTGGCATGCTGAGACGTAAAATACAAACATTTGTACAAATATACCGAATGACCTCTTCCAGAGCGGAAATAAAGACTGTTCCCAAATCTACTAGTTTCTCGGTATCCCTCCCACCCTATAAACCCCAAATCTTCGGGTAACAAAGGTAAAATTAAAATAAAGTAGTTTGCTTTGGCAAATCAAAGACTCTCCGTTTATTTTCTGCAAAAATCTTTCCTTTCAGGACTCGGAAAACAGATTACCAAAGGAAAATGTGGCAGTAGGTGCATAGTTTTTAAATGCAAGAAATTGTTCCCCAGAACTTTTCAATAAGAGAAAGCATGTGACCTCCTTTCTGGGAGACCCACAGTACAGTAAACAATTGAATCCATATTCAGCCAGATGCTTCCAGTGTGTAAATTACTCCCAGGGTAAATGTTAGGCACTTCTGGAGCAGCGTTAACTCTTTCGGGCTTCGCGCATGCAATTTAGTAAATTACTGCTGCCTGTGCTTAATGATGCTCCAGGGACCGAAAAAGATTCATGTAGCTACAGAAGTGCCTAAGCTACTCTCGGGGAGAGCATCTGACTGAATGGAAGGGGCTCGTGTCTAATCATCCTGTGTAAAGGGAGGTATTCTTTAAAGCCACCTTCATTTTCAATCCTGCACATTCCCTCCCCAAAATGTATAGTATGCTAAGAAACCTGGGATTTCTTTTTTCCTATTGGAGACAAGGTTTATTTTTGGAAAAGTTTTCACTGACCCTTTTCTCTGTAAAAAAAAAAATCACAGAAGCTATTATTTCTTGTTCAAAGAGGTCTTTTTGTCATTTTGGTGCAGTTGATTTCATTCTGCTTAATCGCTTCTCTGAAATTCCCTCCCCTGAAATCATCCCTTACTGCTTTTCCTATCACTTCTTTGATAGCCATCGTCTTTCTTTCCTATTGTTTTCCCTTCTAGCCCCACTGATATTTATTACGGACCCCAGCTTGGCTTCCTCCCGCCATCCATACCCACAGGGCTTGTTCGATCTCTTCCAGGTTCACAGTCTCGTGTGGGTGGGACCTGCTCTTTCAGACAAACGTCCACTTCCCCCTTTACACCTACCATCTCAAATTCGAGTCTATGGGTTATCTGAAATGGGGTGTCACACCACCAGTTAGGGACGTAATGAAAACATATGGAGCCCATCTCTTGGATCAACTCACTACATCTTTTCTTCTCTAGCCACAGGGCATCTGTCAGCAGCCTGGAGCAGTTACCACCCTGATAATACTACTAAACCTTTCCTTTCCGCATAAAGCCAGCTGGTCTAGGATGTGCTACCTTTTTTCACTATGGTTTTTTTTTTTTTATCCTTGTAATAGTCTCTTATGAATGCTCCCATTCCTTTTTATTCTGTGTCATTCTGGACTATTTTTATTAACTCCCTTTTTATGCCTGATGATAAATTCTCATTTTGCTTACCCATTTTTCCAAAAACCTACCAAAGTCCAGCTTCCACTTGACTAAATGGAAGTACTTTAGTACTCTTCTTTTCTATTGTATTTTGATGAAAGACTTGTTTCTCTACACAGAATTATATTTTTAAAAAAGCTAACATGATAGTCATATACCTACCTATGATCTTTTGTCTTTAATAACTCTATGTTTTGGTATTGATAGATTTGAATATTCATGTTGATTTGTGTTATTAAATTTTTAAAGTACAGCGATTATACCTGTTACATTTTAATAATAGTTATTCATTATATAGGTCCTCAAGTCCTTCTACTGCGCTTAAGGCTGTTTGAGGTACCCAAAAGCAAATAGGAGAGTCAAGATATGCCCAGAGTATTAACAGAAGCAATAAAATACCTAAATCAGTTTACCTAGGGAAGGGGTTGGTACTAAATGGTATATAGAGACTTTGAGGAAGACAGCCAAGCATATCAGCTCTAGTAACAAAAGAATACTTTATGAAAACATTTGGGGCTCGATGAGTGAGATTTGGAGAGACAGGGCAGAAGGAAGAGATCCTTAAAGATGATAAGACCAGTCTGAAAAGAGGCATGGCAGTGAAATTAGCATGGCACATGCTAGGGCACTGGGGCCATGGGCTGCCTCTTGTACAACGATGAGACACACTCAGTGTCCATCCATTTTTATCTTGTTCCTCCATGTTTCTTGAAATAACCATCTAATGCTTAGTTCAGTAGATTTGAGTATACGTACTTCCTTAGAGGAGAAACAGTTTCGAAATTAAAAAACATAGGCGTAAGTTTCAGGATTTTACAAAGATGAGAGCCCAAATCCAACACTGTCTTATATCGCAGTGAAGGAACTACCATTTTCATTTGTATTCTACTTATTGTTAAATAGCTAGTGGGTACTTTGGATTTAAAAATTAGATATCTGGAGCTGTGATTTTTAAGATTACAAGACAATGTAAGCTGATTTGGCCCAACTTTGCCACACTTATTAAACATCCCAAATGGGATTATGGTACACGTATTATTAGGTCGAACGTATGAAATTGCCACAGTTCAACCATTTTTGACTTCCTCCAAACGGGCACTTTCATGTGGCTCAACGCAGACACTGTAAATAAACATGTTTGGATATTAAACTATTTTACAGATGTAACTTTCTTCCAGCCCTAGCCTGGCTCTCCTTCCAGACTCTGATTTCCCAGGTGATACAGGACCCTGGAGGAGAGGTTTCAACGCGGGAGAGATGAATTAACGTGAAGACAACCACGGCTTCCAAGGAGGCACGTGGGCCCCCAGGGGAGACCACCATCTATCCGAGAGAGAACTTCACCAACATACACAGATACCAAGTTACCCTGAGGATTAAAATATTGCCTTTGACATTGGGAAACTGAAGATCCCCCCACCACCCCCATTTTTAAATACAAGACTTGGCCACCTTTGAGTGAAGCTGGTAAGACAGACCTGGGACCTCCAGGGAAAATGCCTTCTAGTTTGTTTGTGCCCGAGGCAACTTTCTTCAAGAAGAAGCTTTCAATCTGCCTGGCTTTTTTAAGTCCATTCTGGATCCCAGGTGGTAACTAGTGGACCAGCTATCCCCAGAGAACCCCAACCATGGCCATCAGTAAACTCATCATGAGGTCTGTGTTGAAAATGGAAAAAGAAAAGAGGAGAAAGAGAGAGAGAGAACGTTTCAGCTTGAATTCTAGACCTGTCACGTTTAGCTGTGTGCTATGAAGCAGATCAGTTGACATCTCTGAGCTACTTTTCTTAGAAGGTCCCACCCGCCATGTCTGCCTCACAGTGTAGGGCAGAGTGAGAAGAAAGGTGTGAGAGTGCTGTGTACGCTGTACGTTGTGCAGGGGCTTCGCCAATGCTGAGCATCATTACTTGCCCAAAAGCCTGACAGACAACACGGGTCCTCACACAAGCAGCTCTGGTCCCTCCAATCCCACACGTAAGCCCCAGGTTCTCCCTGCCTCAAGTCCTCTGTGTGCGAGAGAAATGCGGGGTTAGGGCAAAGCTCTTCCCACCCTGCTCAGCTTTTCACTCTTTATATACTTTACTTTTTCCTTTCCACGAAGTGCTTTACTTCAGCCATATTTTTTTTTCTGCTTTAGAAAGCCAATAAGAATTAATCAATCAGTAATTGCATTGATGGGGAAAAACTAATAAAAGCAGAACCATAACAGGACTTGAACTTAATAACTTTGAAATATAAAGGGGAGACTTTATCCATGGGAATTTACAGATATTATTTGGTCGCCAGACAGCTTCCATATTTCTTCATTACTGCAATACAAACATAAGAAATACGGAGGAAAACACTCCATATAAGTGCTATAAATTTCGAGCTGAATTCCCTAGCCCATAACATGGTAGTCATCCAAGGAATTTTTTTTTTTATAAAATCAGGCTTAATTTAGTGTATATTTTGCTTCTTCAACAAAAAATGTGGAATAGCTAAGTTTAAGAAAATATTTGTGCTATTTCCCCTTTTACAAATAAGATAACTATCAAATGTCTTTTTTTCTTTTAACTTGCTAGTGTTCAGTTTTCAAAGTCTCCCTACACCCAGATAGTAACTTTTGTAACCCTTCATTCATTGCGTTACTTCTCAAAGGTCTTCTTATGTCCTATTAAACAGAAAGAAGGACCAGGATTCAGGTTTCCCTCCTCTATTTCTGGTCCTTTATTTCTTACTTTCCTAGGTTTAGATATGAAGTGTCCTTTTGCTGCTTAATTCCCACCTGACCCCTCCGTACAGGCTTTCTGTTCTTCCTTCCCTTTTAAAAAGACAAATCGGTCAGTAAATTCCCTTTCTGGCTTTAAGAAAACCTGTCAAAATTGACCCTTCACTTCTGATCTAGCTCTTTCAAATCCTGGTTCTGCGAGAACTTGGGCATGTCGCTGGATTTCTCTAAACCTGGTTCCCTTCTTGTACGAAACAGTTCAAGGAGATGATGCCACAGGCCCTTCTAGCCTTAAAAGTTTATGAGTCTATTTTCATTGGTTTCATTTTCTCTATCAGCTGCTTTAAAATGCTTCATTCCCTCCACTACCGCTCCCCGTGATGATCCTTCCAGCCTTCACCTCTGTCGTCCACACTTACACATCTTGTGAAAACTACTTTATCCTCTGTGCTTTACTGCAGCTTCCTTTGGAATAACTGGGCTTCATCATCACTGGGAAGGGGCTCTCCTGCACGGCACTCGCTGTCCTTGACTCTCCTGGTGTCTTTGACGCTGAGCATTCTTAGTTCCAATCCTCTTCAACCAGGACCTTGCGAACATTACCTGTCCTAATTCTCTCTGGTCACTTTTTTCAGCGTGAACTTTCAACAGATATTCCCGGGCATCCCACCCCGGATGGTAAGTCCAGAAGGAAAGGATCAGCTCTAGGAGAGACAGGTGAGAGAAAACTCTTTCTCTTTTATAGCCACCCTGAAAAACCTACGCCAGGTGCTCTGTTTTCTGAGAAAGAGACCCTTTACAGACGGCCGTTCCCACCCTAGACCCAGGTACCTTGGGCCCACTGATGATTCTCTTTTATTGTTTTCACATTCATATGACACCTTATCCTCTCTAAACTTCATTTCCTATTTAGTAAAACAGCTTTAATGCAGCCTTTCAAAACTGTCTCTCCATTTTCTCCAAATGATCAATTCCCCTAATTAGATTAATTAATCGACACTCATGATCAGGGAAGAGTCACTGATCTGATAGAAATAGGCTAGGCTTTGAATACAGAACATCTTAGGTTCAAATCCTCTCTCTGCTTCTTTGGAGATGTGTGACTTGTAGCCAGTTTACTGAATTAACAGGTAAGGTGACAGGCCTTTTAAGGAACTTGAAAAACAATTCATTAATTTTTTGAGTCTGAATTTCTCTAACCCTTATAAAAACCCCAGCAGTAGATACTGCTTCCATTTAACAGTTGAGGAATCTGAGGCACGAGAGGCAGAGCACCCTGCAAGAGATTTCAGAGCCAGTGATGGAGCAGAACGGGAATGTGAAGCCGAACCACCGGGCTCGCGCTCTACAGCAGAATTCCACTCTACCTCTAAGCAAACCTCTCTCTCTCAGCCTGAACTGGCTCATCTGCACAGCTGAGGAGGCCATTTTCTTCGTAGTGCTGCTGGAGGGATTGGGGATAACATGTCCAGAACATGGAGCGCAGCGTCTGTCCCATAACCGGCTTCCAGTCCAAGGCACACGATGCCGCCCTTGTTTCCCGCTTTCGGCTCACCCCTTCTCAGTCATCTTTGCTAATTCCTTCTCTTCTCTCCTCTTTTAGCTTTGAACAGGGCTTGGTCCTCGGCCCAGTCTTCATCTCATCCAGGATCACGACTTTAAATCCTATCCATCTGTATAATGACGACTCCAAAATTCATCTTTAGCCCAGACTCATCTCCTGAGCTTTTCTTCATTTGATATAATTGCCTACTTGACGTTACCACTTGATTTCCAATAAACATCTCAAAATGACTATATCCAAACCCGTTCCGCCTACAGCCTTCCACTTCTCAATTGGTGGCAATTCCATCTTTTCAGTTGTTTAGTGCAAAGCTCTTGAATTTATCCTCAGTTACAGGTGGAACTGTGTCTCCCCTCCGCCCCGCCCATCCGCCCACTATGTGGAAGTCCTAAATTCCTAGTACATGTCATTGTGACCTTATTCGGATGTGACGTCTCTGCAGATGATCAAGTTAAAATGAGGTCATTGGGCCTCCCTGGTGGCGCAGTGGTTGAGAGTCCGCCTGCTGATGCAGGGGACACAGGTTCGTGCCCCGGTCCGGGAAGATCCCACATGCCGCGGAGCGGCTGGGCCCATGAGCCATGGCCGCTGAGCCTGCGCGTCCGGAACCTGTGCTCCGCAACGGGAGAGGCCACAGCAGTGAGAGGCCCGCGTACCGCAAAAAAAAAAAAAAAAAAGAGGTCATTGGAGTGAGTCCTAATCCAATATCCTTATGCAAAGGCAGATTTGGACACAGAGAGACATGAGCAGACGGAAGACAGTGCGAAGACACAGGTCCACAGGTAGGATGCCATCTACAAGCCAGGGAATGCCTGAGGCCACCGGAAGCTTGGGGAGTCACAGGGAACAGATTCTCCCTCACAGCCAGCAGAAGGGACCATCCCGGCCGACATCTTGCTTTCAGACTTGCAGCCTCCAGAGCTGTTGTTCAGGGTACCCAGTTTGTGACACTCGGTGACGGCAGCCCTAGGAGACGAGCACAGCCTCCAGCTTCCCTCTGTCTTAATGCAACATACAATCTCACAGCACATCTCCTTGGTTCCACCCTCCACACGTATCCACAACTGGGTCCCTCACCCCGTCTTTGCTACCACGGTGCCTGAATACCCTCACCTCTCCCTCACAGGGCTTGGAACCCTGGAACATTCTCCCTGGAACCCTGCAATAACCTCCTATCTAATCTCCCTGCTTTTACCTTGGTCCTCTCCCTACCCATCTTCTCCAGAGGAGTCAGAGTGATACTCTTAGAACACAAGTGAGCTCGGGTCACTTGCCTGCGCTCAAAACCACCGGTGTTTTCCACTGATATTAATTTATTCCACTCAGAGTAAAGTGCCAAAGCCCTTACACGAGCTCATGAAGCCCTAGATGATCTGACCCCTCCCCCTTCCGCTGCTGCAGTCCCATCACTTCCTGTTTATCACGTGAACACACCACGCACACGCATGCTCCTGCCTCCTGCCCTCCAAGAGAACCTGACTCTGAGCTCCCAGCCGTGCCCACGCTCCCAGGGCCAAGGACTGAGCAAAAGGCAGGAACGTTTGAGCCAGGCCGTTCCTTCTGCGTCTTGACCCCTCTTGTGAGAGGTTTTGCTCACGGGCTTTCCGCGGGTCTGTCTGAAACCTGCTCAGAGCTGCAGGACAGTCTGAGGCTCTTGTGAGCCAATCCCTCCCTGTCTCCTTTCCCAGGAATCAGATCAGCACTGCGGCCCGAAGGTTCTCTCTCCTCCTCCTGTCTAGCCTCACTTCCATGCTTCACAGGCATCTCCCCCTTTGTTCTTCTGCTCTTTCCTCTTCCCGGAATGGTCCTCCAGTTACCTGCCAGGTGGACTACATCCTCTCAAGCCTTAGCTCACACATTACCTTCTTAGCGAGGCACCCCGACCTCCACGGAAACAGCATTCCGCCTCTGTCTTCCTTGCTCTGATCCCGTGGTTTCGTTCTACTTTTATGTTTTTTTTCAACTTGTCACTTTCTAACTTGCTATGATTTATTGATTACGTTTACGGTTTGTTTTCCATACCCTCCCGGAGAATGTGGGAATTTTCTCTTTTTTTTTCCGCTGATGTATCCCAGTACCTAGACCAGTGCTGGCAAATTAAAAACATTTTTAAGTTGATATGTTCCAGTGATTTGCACATATGTTTAGACCTCTACTGCATATGTTGTAGGAGGAGGGATCTAAAAATAAATTGCTATTCTATCAGTTATGTCAGGCTCTTAATTTTGATATTGTACCGTTACTGTTGATATTATCACGTACAACAGCCCAGATTGCCTTTCTTACAGTCCATTTACAGGTTTTGATTCCAGTTTGGTCCATAAAAATGTTACTCCACCTTGGTTACTAATGGACCGGATTTGTACCTCAAGGTCTACTTAACACATCCCCTCCAGTCAGAGAGGCCTTTTGGCAAAACTTCTCTTTTTTTGTAGAGAGCAGGCGAATCAGTGAATGTGTACAATAATGTGCAATGAATATGAACCTCAATCCACAGGCTCAGTAAAGCACAGAAAACTGCATTTCCTTATTTTCTGTATATCAGCTTAGTTCTGAATTCAACACACGATATCCCTGCGGTCAGCAGGTTCAATCTTAGCCAAGACTGTGTTGAGGCCCTGGGTCTTACGATCGCAATAAGACGCTGGAGAGGTCCCTGCCATCACTGGGTACCCGTCTACGATATCAGCCCAGCCGCGTGGTCTTACGTTTCAGGTCTTTGTGACCTGGAATTGGAGAATTTTTAGGGAGACTGGAGTTCATTGTTAGAAATTCAGCCTCCTTAAAAGGTCCAATCCAATCATTCCCTCTAGGATCCTTCTGGGGAACACAAACTAATATTTCAACGTTGACACTTTGATAGTTTATTCTACTTCTAATGATGGAGTAATGAGTTTGCGTTCTTTATTTAGTTTAAAAACCAGTTTAGTTTCTCTACAGCAGGTAGTTGAAGGAAAGGTGGAAGGCATCACAGAGCTGGTTGGGGAAGCAGAGGCAGAGCAAGGATTCTGAGTAAGGAGTGCTCAGGAGTCTCCCCACGGTTCCTGGTTCACAGGAAATGGCTCGACGGGAGCAATGGAAGAAGAGGTGAGAAAGGGAAATTGGCAGGGGGTGAGTGAGCTTGAGCGCCAGTCAGAAGAGGTTGGGTTGAATCATAGGCGATAAGAAAGCCCTGTAAATGCCGGGTGAGGTAAAGGGGACATGAGTGTCCTTGTGCTTTAGAAAGACCGACCCTGCACTGGGTGTGCTGTGCTGGCGTTGGTGAACCCAGCAGTGACTGTGATAATCCAGATGGAGGTGAGCACACCTCGAAGATAAAGGGCAGATGGGACATACATGAGCAGACTGAAACAGGAAGGAGAAGGAAGGAGATTAGTATGAGTTGTAACAAGGAGGCCGTGACCCTGGAAGGCCAGGGAAAGAGCGTTCCCAGATCCAGGTGTGGAGAGTGACATGTGGTGATGGCTTTGTCAGAGAACTGGTCCCTAAAGATGTGCATGTAGTACTTGTTACTATTATTACTGGTCTATGACCAAAGATTTTCTGATTTAAGCCAAGGAACTTATAAGCCACACATATTTGTAAAAAGTGAAAGAACTACACTGGTGGGAGTGACAGCAGCGCCCCTACCCACACCCCTTCGGGCACTCGCTGTCCTGTACGGGCTCCTCACTGCACCTGCCCTCCCCGTCTGCCCGAGGGTGGTGCATGGCTGCAGGAATGCGGCAGGAAAATGGCGGGATAGGCCACAGTGCCGTGCAGTTGAGGCGTCTGGGGGAACCTGAGCCAGTGGCAGAAGGGAAACGGTGGACAAAACACCGCAGCCTCCTTGCCCTCGGGTGGGACAGCTCTGGAATGTTCCATGCAGTCCCTTAGAGGTCCCAGCAGGGCTCCTTGGAAGCCTCTTAAGGTCCCCAAGTGATCACCTCTTGATTGAACCTTCTGTTTCCCTCTTCCTTCCACCTCACGTTTCCATTTCCCTCCAAGGGCTTTCCGACATCCCTTTCCAATTAAACGACTCAAATCTTGCCTCAGGGACTGTTTCTAGGCAAACCCGAAACAAAAGACATCAGACAATTTCAAACATTACACACAGTACTTGTGACAAGCAGGTTCCATTAGCCCAGAGCCCGGCTCGCCGCACCTCTCCTGGCCAGGCCCCATGCCCTCTGCTTTCCAAGACATTAGCCCCAGAATGTCTTAAGCCAGTTTTCCCCCAAACCGTCTCGTGTTTCTATCTGATAGCTCACTTTTCTTAGTACCGATTGCTTTTGTTACTGGTAGCAGGGTCCAAAGGAGCCCTAACCCCCAAATAACTTTTATTTCTGGTTTAAAAATGGGGGAAGCCTGGTAACCACTGGTTTGTTCTCTGTGAGTCTGTTTCTGTTTTGTTATTTTCATTCCTGCGTTTTTTTATATTCCACATATAAGTGAAAACATATGGTATTTGTTTCTGTCTGACGTACTGCACCAAGTACAAGAGGATTAAGAGGTACAAACCACTAGGCATTAAAACCACTACTGCTGTTAGGGTGTGTTCCCAGACACCCACTGCTTCCTGGGACTTTCACGGTGGAATTGTACAATTGGGTTCCACCAGGTAAGTCACGGCTTCCTTCTTGGCTTTAGGATTTCCGCACTGAGCTTTGCCCGGTGGGGATGGGTGGGAGTAAAGGTACAATGGTAGGCTTGGCTGGAAAGAGTAAAGAATGTAATAGGTGGACATGGGGAAGATGCAATTATTATTTTGAAAGCAACCCTATCTGCTGTTTTTGTTAACCTTCCCTAAGTCCATCAGATATTCATGACCATAACTGCATGCAAACAACCAGGAATTCTTCCAGACTGGCCGCCTCAGGGCTTTGGATGAGGATGCCTCTTCCTGACTTTCTTGCTCTTTTTCACTCTCTCCCCCCACCCCCACATCCTTGTTTATTTCTCTAATCTATATATTTTGAGCGCCTCCTGCATGTCAGGCACCGTGCTAGGTGCAGGGGATAAAGCAGGAAACAGAACACACCTAATTCCTGTGCTTCTGGGGCTTGATCTGTTCCTTGCAATTCCATTCCTGGTCTAAAATACTACGTTTTGTATCGCATAATAAACACTCACTCTGATAATTATTTTAGTCTCCTGAGTACCATTTACAGATCACCAAGAAGGAAGCTTTAACCTCCCAGCACCCCGATTTCGCGGGCATTTTTGTTTTTTGTAGGGGCGCATTCGTAGCTAACAAAAAATGGAGTTCATTTCTACTTATTTTAAATTCTCCAAATACGTGGTACGGAGCAAACCCAGAGTTATTCTTTTGGTCAAAGGCAGGCTGGCAAACCATGATTTGAGCGGCCAGCAGCAGACAAGGCGGAGAAATGCTGAGACAAAATGAACGTGGGGGAACAGATAAAGGAAGCCCACGGGGCCTCTGTAACTCTGACTAAGTGGGCCCCTGGAATAACTTTAAAATGTAGACTTTAAAAGATATATCATATGGTCACATAAAGGAGGCGGTTATGAATCTGATGGGGAAAAAGATCCTCAAGGAGAGTTCTAAAAACTGCTTGATGTTAAGCAGATGCATTACCTTTCGGATTGAACCCCAGGAAGTGAAAGTTTTAAGATGATAGACAAAAGAGTATTTTTTTTCTTTTATCTTGATCGTTGGGATAAAGTTTCTATCAAAAAATTCTAAGGTGAGCAACGATGAAAATAATTTTAGGTAGGTCAAAAAGCTTAATTATACGCTGTGTAGCCTTTTCATAAATATGCCACAGAAATTGACATCAATTATAATTCGGTTTTACATATATTGGAAATTTCACGTATAACGATTATATACACATTGTAATGCTCACTATCATTTAAATGACTTCCGGTCATTTAGATTTAGGAATCAATGAAAGTCGTATAACACCTATGCCTAGAAGAATACGATTTAGCTTTTATACTAAGCAAGCGTTTGAGATAAGGGTGTTAACTGAAAGCTATCGATTATAGCTCAGAGGTTTGCTTTCTGAAATTATCTAAGTGGAGCAAATGAGGAGCTGTTTTTGAAAGTTATTTTACAATTAAAATCAGGCACAAAGTAACAATTCTATTTATTTCTCTAAACCTCGTTTACTTGAATCTTGTTAATAAATAAAAAACACAGCTTAATGTATCTTTCATTTAAATCAGGTAACAAATTAAGTTCTGAGTTTCCTAATTGTTACTTGTCAGGTAGTAGCCAAACTTGCAAAATGTTTACCTACCTGGATGAAATTTCTGCAAAGTGAGAAACAGACCTTCCATTTTAATATAGTTACTGAAATAATAGCACCTTATTTGGTTGGGCACCTACAAATTCGCTGTGTATTTTAACACGATAGATCACAGTATCTTTGTTGTGAAACACTGGTAGACTTCATTTAGAACATTTTACTTATTTTACAGATTTAGGTATCCTAAATTCATCTGCGTTCTAAAGTCTTTCCTTATGTGAGAGTGACAAGACAGGTATTACAGCTAATGCTCATGGTATGCGTCGTACCTGAAAAATACGTCACGTGCCATGCATTTCACGGAGGCAGAAAGTTGGGAAAGACTGATGAAAGCACCGTATCCTACCATGTTTAATGGTCACTATATATCGATATCCCAATTTTAAAGAGCAACTCAGAAACATTAAATAACTTGACGCAGGTCATATGATAGGGAAAGGGGTTAAATTCGAATTTTCCAGTCTTAACTATAAGAGCTTTCAAAGAACCACAATATTTGCAAGAATTGTTATAAAACATAAAGCACTTTACTAATTTTTAATAATTGGGGTAAAGTTTCCAAGCAATTATCAGTAAGTATCAATTTTAGTCAACACTCATAACATTAGCAGTGGAATAATACGCTTAATTGGATTTTCTGGATCTCCAACTTCTCATTCCTTGTTTTGAAGTTAAAAATATATAAGCTAATATCAAGTTTTAAAAAGAAATATATATACATATATATGTGCATGTGTGTGATGTGTGTGTGTATATGTAATGATTCCAATTTTACTTTTAATGGCAGTAACAACAGTTATCAGGAAATCTACTCTCCTAATAAATTTTTAAGTGTATAATACAATAATTTTAACTATAGGTACAATGTTGTACAGTAGATCTCCAGGACTTATAATCTTATATATCTGAAATTTTATACCTGTTGAATGGAAAAAAATACTCTGCAATAGTAACAATGATTACCTGTGGGTGCCATGATCGTTAGCCATTTTTCATCTCGTTAAAAAATAGTTCTGTATTATATGTGGTTTTCTTTTTGGCCAACTGCACTACTACCATTCTAGATGCTTTTCATCAGTGAGCTTTTGTTTCATGAGCCAAGATAAAAATGCTTAAAGTGAAACAAAGAAGCGAGCAAAGAGATAGGCTCTGTCTTTGCTTCTTGCCATTGACAGAGGCACCACCTCGGATTAAGTGATTCCTAACCCAGAGGTCCCCAACATACCTCAATGGCACATGACCTTCACCTGGCAACAGCCAACAACAAACCCCAGTATGGCTGGACAGGACCTACTGGGGAAGGCCAAGCCTGGT